>NW_020944355.1:1010558-1086194 GCF_900497805.2 Vombatus ursinus | reverse complement strand
GAAAGAAAGAAAGAAAGAAAGAAAGAAAGAAAGAAAGAAAGAAAGAAAGAAAGAAAGAAAGAAAGAAAGAAAGAAAGAAAGAAAGAAAGAAAGAGAGAGAGAAGGAAGGAAGGAAGAAAAAAGAGAGAGAAGAAAGGAAGGAAGGAAGGAAGGAAGGAAGGAAGGAAAAGAAAGACTCTACTTTTTCCCACCTCCATATCCCATGCTGTTCCCTGGACTTGGGGCTAGCCTATCCCTTCCTTTACTCACCTCACCTGCCTTATCTACTCCATTCCTGTATCTAGTACCATGCTCTGTAACATAGGCGCTTCATCAATATTTCTTTAATTAATAATTTTCCCTCCAGCCAAGGCTGCCTCTATACTGCCACCACACGGTCTAGGAAGGGGCTTGGAGGAAACTGAAGCCCAGAAAGGTTAAATGACTTGCAAAGGTCCTGCAGGGTTAAGTGCCAGGGCCAGGACTTACCTAGTGCCCAACTGCCCTGGTCACTGGCTCTTTCCCAATGAGAAGAAGATCCCTTCCTAACTATGCCACCGCAGCCAAGGAACTTTACCCTGTAGCCTCCATTGCCTCATCCGTACAATGGGCCTAAGACCTCCCTCACAGGCTTGATCAGTGAGCTTTAAGTGAGGCGGAGCTTTAAAATCTTTAAAGCAGTAGATACATGTCAACTACTATTCCTTAGTTCCTCAGACAAAACAAAAAGGAAACTATGCCTTGTGCCAGCCATTTGGAAGCACCTGACTCATGTAAAATACAACCATGTTAATTCAGGAAAATTTCATCCTAAACCTTTACAATATTCTCAAAGGAGACTAGCAATGGATCCATGTATTCTTTGATCAAATAAATTAATGTGAGAGGGAACAAGTAGTCCAGTAGACAGAGTTTCTAAATCCGGAATAAGAGATCTTCCTCAGGGAATCAAATATCCTTATTCTCTGCAGTATTTAAGAAAAGTACTCTGATGCCTTATGGAGACACTCTCTTGAAGGCCATTCCAGTACTACTGCACATACTCTAGCAGGTTCTACCAAGATGGAGAATATTCCAGTAGGGTTCTAGCAACAAATGTCTTCAGTGACCTAATTGTGTATCTACCATAACTCACTGAAGCTTAACCGAAACACACAGGAGATATTCCATACTGTCCAAGTTTCAAATAAAATATTTCCAATTGGCTATGAAACATAAGCATTCAAAATGTTATTGATATAATTTATTTTTATGTCATTTTCATTTTCTGAATATCTCCTCACCTATATTTTGTAATCTCTTCTTTACAGACAAGTTTGGTTCTAATTACACAGCATTCAGTATTTTATTGCCTGAAGGCTGCTGGCTGACCTCTTGTGCAATTCTGGCATGGAAGATATCACTTACTGCACTTTCTCTCTGGATTCCTTGATCATTATTCAGCCTGGTGTGAACATCAGAATTTTGCTGGAGTAGTTGTGGGGGAGCTGGGCACCCTGCTTCCCATTCTGGCAGTTCCATTAACTTCTACTAAAATTTTATCATTAAAAATTTGCAAAGTTGGGAATTTCTGAAATCCCTGCAAATCATTTATAAATACAACACTATTACCCAAATGACAAAGAATTTCATCTCATATTCTCACTTTCGCTATTAGGTTTTTCACTAAATTTGATGGCTAACAAACCCCAAATACAATGCCCCTTCATATGGGCAAAACTCCATCTTATTTAAGAATCTCTCTAAAGATCTATTCCAATGGAATCCAACTAGTATGCATCTTAGGATCACCCTCAAACTGAAGCAAATCACACTAACTCCTTGACCCCTCTGCCAAAAATTTCAATTGAACTTGAAATATTTGTATTTTCCATCAGTTGTCTTCACAGATACAGATATTTTGGACCCCGATGTCCATTGCTGATAATCGCTTACATTTATCATTGTAGATCACTTTCCCTACTTCTTTTATTAGTACTCTAATACTCAAATTATCTGCCACACTTAGCAATCAAGAGTCCTTATCATTCCTATGTTGCATAGGTAAAGGAAGGCTCACTAATCTTTAGGGCTGAAGAAAACCCCAAAACAGACCCTCTTAAAATAGTCTTAGCATTTTTCTACTCCATAATTCAATCAATCAACATTTATTAAGTACCTACTATGTGCCAGGCACTATGCTAAGAGATGGGGATACAAAGAGAGGCAAAACAGAGTAGCTATCCTGGAGGACTTCACAATCTGATAGTAGAGACAACAAGCAAATATGTACCAAGAAGCTATATACAAGATAAATTTCAGATAACTAAGAGAGGGAAGGCATTAGAATTAAAAGGGTTGAGAAAGGTTTCCTATAGAAAAGAGAATCTTAGTTGGTACTTAAAGGAAGCAGGAATTCCGTCAGTAGGTAGAGATGAGGAGAGAGAGCATTCTAGGCATTGGGAACAGTCAGAGAAAATGCCTGAAGTCAAAAGATGGAGCATCTTGTTCATGAAACAGCCAGGAAGTCAGAGTCACTGGATCAAATAGTATGTGGTGGGAAATAAGGTGTAAGAAGGCCGGAAAGGTAGGAAGGGGCTAGGTTATGAAGGGCTTTGAATCTGACACAGAGGATATTATAATTTGATTCTGAAGGCAATAGGGAGCTCCTGGAGTTTATTGAGAGTGGGAGTAGGGGAAAGGGGGCTGACATACACTTTAGGAAAATCACTTTGGTAGCTTTGATTGGAGTGGGGAGAGACTTGAGGCAGGTGATCCAGCAGTAAGTATGTAATGCAATTTGAATTACATAAAATATAACTTTACATGTAATTTGATAACAAAATTTAAAAGCTTTTTGTACAAGCAAAATCAATGTGGTTAGAATTAGGGAGAACCATTTAAGTGGAGAAAATCTTTACAGCAAATATCTCTGATAAAGGCCTAAAATCCAAGATATATAGGGAATTGATACAAATATGTATTAATAAGCCACTCTTTAATAAATGAGTGGTCAATGTTTATGAATGAGCAGTTTCCAAATGAAGAAATGTAAGCTATCAACAAGTATATGAATTCATGCTCCAAAACACCTGGCACATTACAGGTACTTAACAAAGGCTAGCTGATTTGACAAACAGGATAAATGTAAATTAAAGCAATTCTGAGGTGCTACTTCATAGATATTAAATTAACAAAGATGACAAAAAGGGGAAATGGCAGTTCTTAGGGGGGCTATGAGAAGACAGACACACTGATGCGCTCTTGCTGTAGCCATGGATTGGTTCAACTGTTCTGAAGAGCAATTTAGAACATTTAACTGTGTACACCCTTTGACTTAGCAATTGACTACTAGGCATACATCCCCTGAGAGATCAAAGACAGGAGGAAAATACTCTTATGAATAAAAATATTTATAGTAGCACTTTTGTGGCATCAAGAACTTGAAAAAAGTAACCATCAACTAGTAAATTGCTAAACAAATGGTGATTTATGAATATAATGAACTGAATATTATTGTGCCATAAGAAATTATGAATATGAAGAATTCAGGGAAACTAAAGAACACTCGTATGAATCGATGCCGAAGCAAGACAACAATTTAGACCACGCTTACGACAGTATTGAGTAAAAAATACTTTGAAAAATTTCAGAAAATGAATCAACTGAGTGACCAATCATGACTTCAAAAGACTGATGTTGAAACATGACTCCTCCTCTCGGCAGAAAGATAAGGGATGAAATTTACAGAATAAGATATATTTTCAGACATAGTCAATATGTTAATTTCTCTTGCTTGACAATACTTATTTGTTAAAAAAGAAAGCTTCTGTGGAGATTAAGAAGTTTGTGAATGAATCATGCAAGAGATAAAAGAGGAGATCAACAAAATATTAAAAATGCACACAATAAAATAAAATGTTTAGAAGGGACACAAAGGAGAAATTGTGTTACTACCTACATTTAATATGCAATTAAAAAACCCAAGGTATTCAAAGTTTCATATATGATGTTTCTGTGTTCATTTTATATTGAAATGTTTCTGTTTGTTGACAGTTTTAAAGTCTATATTAAAAAAAATTAAAAATAAAATCAAGACTAGCAACTAAAAGGAGGAAAACGATTATACCAGGATGTAGTTTTCTCCAATGTGACTCCATCCCTCAACGTTACAGATAATGGAGCATTGACTCTACAATGACTGTTTCCCTCTGCCAGTATGCCAGGCCACCTGGGCAATCTAGTAAATTATGACTTCACTATCTTTAATAATGCTTCAATGGGCTGAAAGCAATCAATCAAATAACAAGCATTAACTAACCACCTATTTTGCGCCAGACCCTATGGTAGCAGTGGGGATAAGAATATTAAAAAAATTAAACAATCTTTGCCCTCAAAGCACTTACATTCTACTGTGGGAGACAAACAGGTACATATATAGGTATATAAAAATAGATTCAAAATACACATAAGGAAGTTAGAGGCAGTGGGAAAACATCAGTAATTGGAGATATAAAGAAAGCCTCATGTAGAAAGAGGTGCTTGAAAAGAATCTTGAAGAAAACCATGGATTCTAAGAGACAGAGTGAGGATGGAATGCAGTGCAAGCATGGGGGGACATCCAGTGCAAAGACAAGGAGGTGGGAAATGGAGCACTGATTACGAGCAACAAACAGGAATGCCAGTGTGTCTGAACCACACTGTAGAATGTGTAAATGGGAGTAATAGTCAATAAGGCTGGAAAAGTATGATGGGGTCAATTACTAGAAGTTTTTAATACCAAACAATGGAATGTATATTTTATCTTAGAGGTAACAGGAAGTCACTAGAATTTACTGAATAGGGGAGAATAATGATCAGGCTTGCACTTTAAGAAAATAACTCTGGTAACTGTGTGGAGGATCAATTAGGGGGGAATGAAAGTTAGCACAGGGCTCAATGCATGCACTCAAGAAGTCAAACACATAATGGGAGGATGGGGCAATTGATCGACTTAAGTTAAAATGAATTGACTGTTTTTAAAAACTCAGTAAAAAATCACTGTACATTAAAACTTTCAAGTTCCTTTCGCACCCTCTCACCCAAAATGCAAGCATTTTTCCATCTGTTTTATATGGTACAAAATGCATAAACTTAGTATTGGTTTTGCCTATTTTAGTGAATTTCTTAAGTTTTCCATTTGAAATATGTGGGAACCTCAAACTCTCGACAGCATTAGCAAGTCCAGAGAGAAAATGTGCTCTATTTTCTGCCTTCCCTCTGCCTTAGAAAAGGGGTAAAAGTGGATTTCTTGTAAGAGTCATTTTTTTACTTTACAAATATTTATTGAGTCACATTTTATAGAGGATTCAAATTACAGTCAGAAAACTTAATTTTGAACGTAAACTCTACCATTACTACCTATGTAGCTTTGGGTAATCAACCAATTCCTAAGCATTTTTAAACACCTGTTAAGATCTAGGCAATGTGCTAAGTACCAAGAATACAAAGACAAAACTCTTTGACATCAAGGAATTTACATTCTAATGAAGTAAACAATGTTTGTGTGTTTATACACATGTAATGCATGTGCACATACATATGGATAGACACAAGTATACATGTATATATCAATCGATAAACATTTAAGCACCTACTATGTACCAGACACTGTACTAAGATACCTATACACATACACAGACACACATGCTACACTCACATATTTTTCCATTCATTAAAATGTAAACTCTATGAGGTCAGAGAACTGTTCACTTTTGTCTTTGTATGTATACATGCATATATACATATATGTGTGCATACGTTGTATATATAATTTGTATATATACATGATGATACATATGTGTATCCATATATATGCACACAGATATATCATGTATGTATTGTATACACAGAGTAGTATGTAACTGTGTGTAGTACCTCCTCAGGGGCTATTTCCCCAATATATAGCTACTGCTCTAGGATGGCTACTACTAATAGTATAGCTTACAAACCCCCACTAATAAGCTTCCAGTGATTAGTCAATAGACTCAATTAGCTCTTAAAGGCATTTACTCAAATGGCATAGCAAGCACAGTAGTAACAAAACAACCATTTCTCCCATAAACCTGGGGCACATTCTCACGCAAATACCCATGTCATTCATGAGTAGAGTCCTCATGTTTGGTGTTGCTTTAACTTTCATTTTCAAAGAGGACCAATGATATCATCAGTGATGCTTGTGAATTGGATTTAAGTGAGGCAGAGTTGCACAAAGTCATCAGCCTTACTCTATCTTCCTGAGCCATCAAAGTCTACTGGCAGGACAAGAGTCAGGATGAGTGGTGATGGCCTGGGATGCAGTGGATGACCCTGGAATCTCTGATGTCTAACCAACCTCTAAGTGCTCCACAGTTCCTTCTTCAGCCTCCTTTATGGCTGTAGAAACAAATTGTTCTCATTCGCCATTCTTCCAGGGGAAGTCTTCATATGCTTGAGGTATACATCCCCCTAATTCCCAACAGGTTTGAGGCCCATTGGTTACCCTCATGCAGTTACTCCTTGGATGCAGAATATCTGGGCAAGTTGCCCAGTGAGTTCCCAGGCTCTACTCTGATCCACTGTCTCTCTTCTCTGCTGCCAGGGGTCACCTTCCTTAGAGCTGATTTATTTGCTTTGAAGAAATGTAAGTTATCAACAATATTAATGGCTATGTCTCTATAACTATGTATCTCTGTTCCCTGATAGTTGTAGTGTTTGCTACTGGTATGGTACCTCTCCTTCAGTGCAACATGGCCAGTGAAGTCTGTAATTTCTCCTCATCTCAGACTCTTCCCAGTTCTGAGCTATTTAAAGTCCTATGGAGCATGGCTGGTTGGTTTGCTCAGCCAAGTACAGTTTTCTCTTCTTAACTCAATTAGAAAAATATGTTTACACTTCATAAAGGGAGCAAAGCATAGTTGCAGCTCTATATTTTGTTTGATACTTCATTAATACCTTTAAATTAAATCCTGGGATTTCTATGATTATATCACCTGAGGAACCTTCTAACTTACATAAGTAATATAGGCAAAATAAAGACAAGGCTGTATGGAAGGGAGAGCATTAACAGGTAGGGGGACCAGGACAGGCTTCATGTAGAAGGCAGTACTCGAGCTCAGACTTGAAGAAATTGGAGATGCTGAGATGTGGAGGTTAAGAGGAAATGTATTCTGGACATGGCTAGAGCAAAGGGATGGGGATGAAAGACAGAGAATCTTGAATGAAGAACCATACTGTGCCAGTATTGCCAAAGTGAAGTACGCCAGAAAGAAAGTAATGTGTAAGATTAAAAATGTTGTTTTGAAGCAATTTAAATGCCGAACTGATGAGTTTATATTTGATCTTAGAGGTTATAGGGAGCCTCTCAGACTCTTTTGCTATGAATTTGCTGAACACAAACATATACATATACAAATAGGAACAACAGGGAGAATTTTATATGAAATTGATCTTATGTGCTTCTTGTTCTAAGTGTATATGAAATTTAACTATCTAGTACCAAAAATGCTTTCTCATCTGCATTCCTTTCAACTTCCTTTGCCTCTCATCTATTTCTTAAAAGTTTCATTAACATTATTTTCTTCCTTTTTTGCATCATTATCACTACTCACTAACTAATCCCTCCCAACAGCTCTCCCCTGCCCACCCAAAGCCCTCCTTTTTAACAAATATAGTCGAGCAAAATAACCAACACTTTGTTCACGTTAACCCATTCTGCCATGTCCTCTCTACCTAGAGACGGGAAATATCCTTCATCATCATCAATCCTCTGAAGTCATGAAAGGTCATTGCACTGATTAATTAATTAGTGGCCTTAATTCTTTCAAAGCTGTTGCCATTTACATTATTATACATATATAAAGGATTCTCTTGGTTATGCTTATTTCATTCTGCATCAGTTCACAAATGCCTTCTAAAACGTTTGTTAACAGAAAGCACATCAGTGGAGGCTTGTGAATTTTTAACATTAATAATTTCTAACAGCACAATATTATTTCATTACATTCTTATACCATCATTTGTTTAGTCATTCCCTAATTCATGGGCTTCCTCTTTTGTTTCCAGCTTTTTGCTACAACAAAAAGTGTTATGAATATTTTCATGCATGTGGATCCTTTCCCTCTGTATTCCACCCCTCTGGGCTACATGCCTAGCAGTTGTATCACTGGGTCAAACACCATGCACAATTTAATGACCGTGGGGGTCCAGTTCCAAACTCTTTTGTAGAATGATAGCACTTATTTACAGTTCCACAAAAAGTGCATTATGGTCTACAAGAAGACACAGAGAGGAACACAATAGTGAATAAACCTAACAGAAATATAAACAAGAGAAAAAAAGAGAACTGAACAAATTTTGGAGAAACTAGAGTTAAAAGACTTGTGGAGTCTTTTTAATGAGACTGCAAAAGAACACACATATTCTCAGGACCAAATGAAATGTCTACAAAAATGACCATATATTAGGGCACAGAGATATGACAAGCAAATGTAGAATGGCAGGAAGAGTTAATACATCTTTTACAGCCCATAATGCAATAAAAGAAATCACTGGTTCAGGGGTCACAAAAAAAAGATACATATCCAAATGGAGATTTAACAATGAAATACAAAATAATGAGTGGGCCAAAGAACAAATCATAAACATAATTAATAATTATTATAAAGAAAATTATAATAATGAAACAACATACCACAGTTTCTGGGATGCAGCTAAAGCAGCCCTCAAGGTAAAAATTATATCACTACAAATACACATTAGTAAAATAGAAAAAGAGAGGATTAATGAGCTGAATATGTTTTTTTAAAAAATTAGAAAGCCAACAAATAAACAAACCTAAAATAAGTGCTGATAAGAAGATAATAAAAAACTGAGTAGAAATAGATAAATTGGAAACAACTATATAAATCATAAATAAAACTAAAAGCTGATTCTTTGAAAAGACTAATAAAATTGATAGACCTTTAGCTAATGTGATTAAAAAGTAGGCAGAAAAATCAATAAAATAACAAATGAACAAGGTAAAATCACAACAAAACCAGGAAAAATAATAAGAATAATTATAAAATGTATGCTTATATGCTGACAAAACTGAGAACACGTGAGAAAAAGAGGAATACCTACAAATATATAAAATATTCAGAATATGAGAAGGTCAGATAATTTAAATAACCCAATCTCAGAAAAGGAAATAGATCTGGCTGTTAAGGAACTACTAAAGGGGGAAAAAAACCTGGTCCTGATGGATTCACAGAATTCTATCAAACTTTTAAAGAAAAATTAGTACCCATACTTCACAAATTATTCTCAAAAATTGAGAAAGAAAGCCCCCTACCAGAATCTTTTATGAGACAAATATAGTCCTAACACCTAAACCAGGAAAAGATAAAACATAAAAGGAAAACGATAGGTCAATATTATTAATGAATATTGACTCAAATTTTTAAACAAAATCCTGTCAGACTACAGCAATTTATCCAAGATTTCATTCATTATGACTAAGAGGGATCTACACTACAGATGCAAGGATGGTTCAAATCAGGAAAACAATCAACATAATTCATCATATTAAAAACCAAAACATCCAAACCACATGATCATCTTAAGAGATGCAGGAAAAGCCTCTGACAAAGTGTAACACTGTTTTATGCTAAAAATCCTACCAAGTATAGATTTAGAAAGACATTTTAATACTAGAAAAAATCTAAAACAAAAAACAAGCAGTATCTGCAATGGGGATACACTAGAACCTTTCTCAGTAAATAAGGGAGTGAAGCAAGGATGCCCACTTTCCTCATTATTATCTGATTTAGGTTTTGGGTTTTTTTAATGCTAGCAATAGCAGTGAGACAAGAGAACAAAATTAAAGGCATAAAGATAGGTAAAGATGAACTAAAACCATCCCTATTTGCTTATGCTATGATAGTATATTTAGAAAATCCTAGAGAATCAGCAAAGACACTAATTGAGACAATTAACAACTTCAGCAAATTTGCAAGCTACAAATTAAACCCTCAGAATCAACAACATTTCTATTTAATAATAAAAAACACAATTCCAAATAACTAAAAAATGAATAAAATAACTGGGGATCAACCTACCAAAGCACATACAAAACTTGTATAGATTTAAATACATAGTGCCCCTTTAAGGAAATTAGTAACTTAAATAGCAAAGGGAATACTCATTGCTCATTGCTAAGCTATGCCAATATAATAGAAATGACAATACTTCCAAAGTTAATTTATATTTTAATGCTATACTAATAAAATCACCAATGAGATACTTTATAGAACTTGATAAAAATAATAATAATAATAATAATAATAATAATAATAATAATAATCCATTTGGGAAAAACAAAATACCTAGAACATCAAGGGAAATGATGTAGAATCGGAAGCAATGGAGATTAATACAGTGTTTGATAACATGGGAAACATAAATTACCTAGGAAAAAAAAATTCTTATTGAGAAAAACTGCTGAGAAAATTGGAAAGCAGTCTGGCAGAAATTGAGCTTAGATCAACACCTTACATCATATTCTACAATACATTCTAAGTGAATACACAACCTTAATATTAATGATAAGAATGTTAAAAAAAATGAGAGAGATACTTATATACATACATATATACATGTATGTATATATGTATATACACACAAACACACACATATATATAAAGTATAAGCAATCCCCATATTTATATAAAAATAAAAACTAATAGCTATCCCCCAATAGATAAATGGTCAAAGGATATGAACAAACAGTTGTCAAAAGAAGAATTGCAAAGTATTCACAACCACCTGAAAGAGTGTTACAAACTACAAATAATAAATGAAATGCAAATTTTAAAAACCCTGAAGTTTCACCTCACATCCAGCAAATTGGCAAAAATGACAAAAAATGGCAATACTAGTTGTAGAATGATAGGCACACATATATTGCTGGTGGAACTTTGAAATGGTACAACCATTTTGGAAAGCAATTTAGAATTATGCAAATAATGTGACTAAAATGCCCATACTCTTTGAACCAGAGACTCGATTACAGGGCTTATACCCCAAAGAAGCTATAAATAAAGTCTCTAACATACACCAAATATTTATAGCAGCACTTTTTTGTGATAGCAAAGAACTGGAAACAAAGTAGATTGGGGAAACGGCTAAACAAACTGTGATTCATCAATGTAATGGAATATTACTGTGCTATAAGAAATGATGCATGTAATGAATATAGAGAAGCATTGAAAGATCTACAGCAAATAACACAGAGTGAAGTAAGCAGAACCAAGAAAACAATTATACACAAAACTACAACAATGTAAATGGAAAGAAAACACAATAAAAAATCAAAATTTAACATAACAAAATTATACAGACTGAGCATGACTTGAATAAAGATAGATGAGAAGATACCCCCAACCCTGCCCCTTTGTGGAGATGGGAGGTACACAGGTGTTATACATGGTACATGTTTTCGGACTTTATCAATGTATTGATCAGCTGTGCTGATTGTTTTCATTTTAAAAAATATTATTTGTGGCAGAGCCAAGACGGCGGAGTAAAAGCAGTGACCTGCTTGAGCTCTCCCCCACACCCCTCCAAATACCTAAAAAAAATGGCTCTAAACAAATTCTAAAGCAGCAGAACCCACAAAAAGACAGAGTGAAACAAATTTCCAGCCCAAGACAACCTGAATGGTTGATCAGAAAGGTGTATCGCGCCGGGTAGGGAGAGGACCACAGTTCAGAGTGGGTGCACATGCCACAGCGAACCTAGAGCAGGCCTCAGAGGACTGAATCGTGGACAGCTGTGGTGATTTGCAGACCTCTCAACCCACAAATGCCAAAGACAACTTAAAAGGTCAGTGGGAAAAGTCTGTTTCTGTGGTGAGAGAGAAGCTAGGTCTCAGCACCAGTTCCCAAGCACGGCCCCGGGGTGGCGACTGCCTCCTGAGCTTCCAGCCCACAGACTGAGGGGAAATCGAGTACCTGATCAGAGGGGGATTGCAGGGATCTCTTTGCCAGTGCTGAGGCAGGATTCTCTTGCTTTGCCTGTGCTTGGATTTGGGTCACAGTTCTGGGTGGTGATCCTGGGGCGAGAAGGAGCGCTGGCGTGGTGGAGAGGAAATCCTCCTCACAGTTCCAAGGCAGAGAAGAGTGCTTGCGGTCACTCATAGACCAGAGCACAGGCCAGCAAAGGAGTAAACACCTCGCCCTTTATCATACCACCTAGGAAGAACTGAAAATTTACAGGTCCCTAGAAGTAGCTCTGAAAACAGCTGTATAAACCCCCGAAGCTTCGGACAGTACATTCTCCACATTGGAAGCAGACCTCTACCTTAATAAAGAGTTTATAACTCAAGTAATTGGTTGGGATCATGAGCAAATCTCACAAGAAGTGTCAGACCATAGAATCTTTTTTTGGTAACAAAGAAGATCAAAACATACAACCAGAAGAAGACAACAAAGTCAAAGCTCCTACATCCAAAGCCTCCAAGAAAAATATGAATCAGTCCCAGGCCTTAGAAGAGCTTTGAACTCAGGTCTTCCTCACTCCAAGGCCAGAGCTCTATCCACTGCATCACCTAGTTGCTCCACAATATTTATTTAGTGTAGACTATGCAAACTGCTAGAGCTGTCACCTTTGTCAGTGCCAGATCATTGTCATCTTTTGAATTTCAAAGGCCAAAGTGTCCCCTAATTACTATAATTGTACCATCCTAAGAAGGCACCATCTCTAATCAATGAAGTAGCTAGTTGCCATTCATGCTTTACACCATACTAGGAAATTTTTACCTTATGAGATATTGTTCTTTCCTATACACGGCTACGTTTAACTAGCATGTAGCTAATGAAGGGTGTAACCACAAATATATCTCAATTTCCTGAGCTCTTTTTATTTCTCCCAGCCACATGCATTGAATTTTATGTTTTGTTAGGCTAACTCTTGATGCGTATATTGCTCAGGAGTTGGTATATGTTGTATTTTTTATTTAGCTCAAACCTGGTGCTTAGCACATAGCAATTTGAGTAACATGAACCATGATAAAGAAACCATCAGGAACTTATGAGCCAGCAATCATTTTGCACGAAAGAAAGAAAGGGAGCCAGAATGCTCATGTATTATCTGTTTTGTGCTGCTGCAAGCAAACCTAGTTGGACAAGTCCCACCTGCTGTAACATTGTTATTCTGCTGCTATCCTCTTTCTCCAGTCTTTTTTTCTGTCTTTGCATAATTATCTCAGAGTATCTTGTATTCTATCTCTTTGCTCTTTCTTGCATGCAGAACATGTTTGCTGCAATCTGTTCTCTTTTCCCAGAGTGTCTTTCTTAAGGAAACCAGTTTACACTGACACTGAGTAGACAGTAGAAAAGTCCTGCTGGGTGCCCTCCTCGTAACCTGATTTCCTTCCTATTTGTACCATGGGAAATGGTTACCTGCAGTGTTTAAACACACTTTTAGACTGCTGATTCAGAACTAAACAACTTAAAAAAGCATACAAGAATGGGATTTGTAGGATCATTGGGAATGTTAGAACTCCTGCCCAAAGCATTTTTGAATGGCCCTCAGAGTTATTTTTATATAGTGACCATAAAGTTTAAGCATCAGAAATTGAAATCCTTTGTCCCAGTCATGAGAGGCCATAACATGCCCCATCACAGAAGCATATGCCCTGATTTTTTAACTTCTTATTAAAATAAAAATAATTTCTACAATTCTAAAAAAAATTAATAGGTTTCATTTCTAAAGGCCTATCTGTCTCATTCTAATGACACATAATTCAGGAGGGTCTGAAGAGTCCTTGTGAGCAGGAATAGAACACAATGCCACTGCGAAACTTGGTGGGAGGAGGGAGGGAGGGATTTGTCAGTTCTCACTTATGCTCCTAAAGGAGAGGTAATCACTGCCTCCCAAAATTACAAATAGGTAACTGATCTCCTCTATACTAGGCTCAATGGAAAAGCCAAGAATTGAATGAATCGTAAACATGGGTCGACCTGGTGGCAAGGTGAGCTCATATGGCGGTTCCTTACTCAGGGATCTGCTTTCTGAACAGTAAGCTTCCCTTCCACACAGGTTGTCAATCAAACACTTCACATAGCAATAAATCTACTTATGCTCAAAAGGCCTTTGAGGAAGGAACAAAAAAAGGGCATGGATTCTCTCCACACCTTGTAGCTCTGAGTCTATGATCCTTCCCAGCAGTCCAGCTGAGCTCACAAGACTTTCTCCTTGTGTCAGAGCCAATACTACAGGCAGACAAGATATCTAGCTATCTAGACAGAGGGATGAATATACAATAAAGGACATTATTTTATCTGTCTTTTTAGAAATGAACATATTTTACTGCAGAAAAATATCAGCTCTCCAGGGCATGCCAAGATTTCTCTTGTGGTTGAGTCAAGTAACATATAGGAACCATGGTTTTCAATAGTAAACCATCCCAGCTTACCTAGGGCACGCCAAGGATTTGTACTGGCTCTGGTTGGCGTCCAATAAAGAAAGATCTCATATCTGAAATTCTAAGAGACACAGTTGGCTTTATGTCCCAATTGAGTGGATACATTATCAATGAGTGATACACACATATGGCAAGTGGTGCCTTTGCACCAAACTAAAGTACCAGGAAAAGTGGTAGAACCAGGAGAATAATTTTTACAATAATAGCAATATTGTAAAGATAATCAACTGTGAAAGATTTTGTAAACTCTGATCAACACAATGAACCCCCATAGTTTTAAAGAACTCATGATGAAAAATACTGTTCATATCCAGATAGAGAACTGATGGACTAAGAATGCAGACTGCAACATATTTTTTCTCTTTCTTTTTCTTGCTTTTTTGGGGAACATGGCTAATGCAGAAATATGTTTCAATAGGTTCAAAAGGGGACACAGACAAGCAGAGTAGTATTGGTACCACCATGTTGAATTTGACATATACCTAAAAAACAATCTGTATATAACTGATTTACAATTTCAAATACAACTCTCTTTTATTCTATTCTTTTTATATGGAAATATTCAAGTTTGTTGATGCTTTTCAAGTTCATGATAAAAATATTTTTTAAATCATTGGATTTTCTGAAATCCATAACCAAACAAAAGCACTGGATATAATATTGCAGGAAATCATAAGAAGAAATTTGATTAGAACTATTAGATCTAGAGTACAAAGAAAAAATAGAAAAAATCCAGCAATCACCTCTTTTAAAAATCCAAATTAAATATAACCAGAAATGATACAAAACTTCTAAGTCAAATAAAAAAGTACTGAAAGCAACCAGGAAGAGATAAGTACCAAGGAACCACAGTCAAGATCACACAAGATTTTGTAACAATTACTATAACAGATAAGAAATCTTGAAATACTAAATGCCAAAAAGAAAAAGAAAAAGCTTTACAACCAAGGATAATAACCTGTGAAATTCAGTATTAATAATATAAGAAAAAGAAGATACCTTTAAACAAAAGCCTTTCAAACCATTTGTTGGGGGAAAAAAAGAGCTAGGTAGAATTTTTGAAATGTAAATCCACGATACAAGAAAGATTTTTAAGAATTAAATAAATTGAACAAGCTAAAAGATGATCAAATGCTTATAGCCTATAGGGGGAGAAAAGACCATTGTTCCTTTAAAATTGCAATGTTTTCAAGGATCAAAGAGACTAACTTAGAACCTAGAGGAGGTTTTGTGCTATTTTATTTTAATAAAGAAAATTGTGAAGAAAAGAAATATACAATGGCAAAAATGAGGAAGAAGAGGAAAAAACTTACTATTTATCAAAAATTGGCTACACCAAAAAAGAAAAAAAAAAAGCAAACCAGTATGCAAATATAAAGGTGAGTGTGGGAGTGCAGGCTTATCGGAATCTCACTCTTATCTGAACCAGATAAAGGAAGGTTAAATACAACACACATGTGTACACACACACACATACACACAGAATTTAGATTAAAAATATATTAAAATTTAAGTCAATAAAATAAAACGAAGGAATTGGACTAGATGCCTTCTAAGACCCTTTCCAGCTCTGGATCCAATCATAATGTACTACATTCAGGTCTATCTAACCAAATACCTATTTTCACCAAAATACTCAATTCTGTACATAAAACAGATTTTACAATTTTATATACAATCCTGTTTTTTCTGTTTTTGTATATGGAGATATTAAAGTTTGTTGATATTTTTCAAGTTTATAATAAAAATAATTTTTAAAAAATCGTTAGATTTCCTAAAAATCATGACCAAACAAAAGCACTGGGCCTGAAGTCAGGAAGAACTGAGTTCAAATCCAGTCTCAGACACCTACTAGCTGTGTAACCCCAGGTCAATTCTTATCCTCCATCTGCCTCAGTTTCCTCAACTGGAAAATGGTGATATCAACAACACCTACCTCACAGGGTTCCTATAGGAATAAATGATATACTATTAGCAAAGTGCTTAGCATAGTACCTAGAAAATAGCAGGTGCCATATAAATACTTATTTCTTTCCCTCTTCACATATGTGGCCAGGCCACAGATCTGGAGGGGTACATGCATAGAGGATACATATGACCAGTACATTCAAAGCAATGGGTAACTTGTGCTTGGTGGCCCGTATGTTCTGATGATATTATGCTACTGAGCCTCCCTCCTACTGGTCTTATATAGCAAGTGATGCTCTGCTTGTCTTATGTTGGCTGAGAAGTGGTTTTATGCTAGGCATCACATGGTTACTGCTAAGTGGTGTTCCAATGGGCACATAGATTTTGCTATGCATTTCTCTACCGAGCTTGTGGGTTCTGTTAGCCATTGCTCTGATAGGCACGTGATTGCAGAGCTTCTCTCTACTATCAGTGTCTGGATTTCAGCTGGAATCCCCAGCTTATGTGTAACATCACCCCCAACCCCATAAGAAAAAGGGTGGTTTCTACCATCTCTCTTTCAGTTTAGAGACAAGAGGTTAAAGCTTCAGCTGCTGTGGTGAAAAAAGCAAGTGCTCACACCCCCGATATCAAACGTGTGAAAATCAGCAGGATCTAATGAAAGGAATCTATCAGTTCTAAGTCTTAGTTGTGTCACTTTTCTTTCTAGAATAGGGGTTCTAAACCCGTGGTCCTTAAACTTAAAAACATTTTGAAAGCTGTATTTAACTGGTTTCTTTTCTAATCCCATGTACGTTATTTTATATCTTTAACAACATTTTTATGAGCAGGGGTCCACAGGCCTTATCATATGATGGCCAAAAGGGTCCATCCAGAATGCAACAAAGGTTAAGAACTCAGTCTAGAAGAATCTTCACCTCTAGAGTCCCAGCCAGTCAGTTAAGTAAAACTTTCATCTGTCTTTGAAACTTTGAACTTTCCTCTGGCTCATCAGGAGTAACACCTCTATCCAAAGCCTTTGGAAACAAATACCTAGGATTATAAAGTCCCCATTAATGCAAAATAAGTTTTAAGGCCTGCCCTTCAATTACCTAACAAGCGCTGTCTGTATCTAAAGGCTCATGTTTTCTTCAGCTTCCCCTCTCCAAGATCATCTGGTCTCCTATGCAAATTCCTGCCTTTAATTATATATGTATGCATGTCTATAGATGTATGCACGTGTACTAAGTACATGTATGTATAAACATATGCATGCATGTCTGCACATATAAACCCATATCAACATAAGTGTGCAAATGGCCATACATGTAATACATCAATCATACATACAAATACATGTGTGCATGGGTATATATACACATGCAAATGTATATGCATATACACACAAAATATATATGTGAATGTATGTCTACAAATGTTTAATATATGCATGCATGTATAGAAATGTATGTATATATAAATGTAAATGCATGTTTTACATATATGTATAAATACACAAATACATATGTACTCACACACCAATGCACATGTGTTTGTGTGTAACATATAACACATGAATATAAATGCATGTGTGTTATGTTTGTGCATACACATACACGCATACATGCAGATGCACAATCTGTATGTGGGTATTTATGCCTATGTATGCATATATGTATACATTACAATGCATATAAATATATATGCACAGGTGTATATATGTGTGTGCCTACATATACCAATAGATGTGCATGCATGCATCGTATGTATATGCATATAATATATAATGCACACACACATATATATATACATATATACATTCACCCATATATGTATAGAGAGAAAGAATCATTTAAAGCTTGGATCTGTTGTAGAATGGGCCAATGTTTAAAATACTCTCCCAGAGAAATAAGACTTACTGGTGTTGATGAGTGTACTAGGGGCCTCAGGGGCCACCGCAGTGCTTAGATCCCTTGGGTGAATGATGACTTTTGAAAGCCCTATATTTCATGTTGTTTCTATAATAACCTGAGCAAGGAAGTCCAAGCTCGGTACAAATATGAAGATAAAAATATAGTAACCGAAAAGATATTGTCTTTGGCGTATTTTCTCATTCCATTAACCGCCTGTCAGGTTTTTATGCTAATTGGACATTTTATTAATCATCATTATAGCTCTTTATGGTCTAGCCACATGGCTTTGACTGGACCATCTTGAGTCTCCTATTTATACCAGATCCTTTCTTTTTGCAGTCATAAACACACAGGCCATGGTTGAGTTTTATAAACACATATCAATTTACTAACCACCTTTAAAGATAAGCATATCCATGGGATGAAATATATCTTTTGAAAGGCCTGGTTTCAATTTTGAAAGGCTCTTTCAAGATGAATGATTTTTTCCCCTATATCCAATAGCTTCATGGAAGAGTGAAGTTTGTATGATAACAAAGGAGAAATTGGCCCTATCTGGGGACTGGTCCTAGAATCTAAGCTTGTGCAAAGAGAGGGCAAAGTTTTAATCACACCTTTTCTTCTTTTTTCACCCTTTCCTTTCTTTCCTTGAGGTTTTTCTTTGCCTTCTCACTCATGCTACAATTGAATTTTAAGTAGAAATCATTTTAGGAGGTTCTCCCCCCCCTCCTTTATTAGGTCTTTTCAAACTCTGGAATTTTATTATTTAGGTTTTTGAATATTAAGTCAAGTTTAGAAAATTAAGGAACAATTATCTGGTCCACATTTCATTAATGATGTGTTAATTTACCACTTATGTAAACTCAGGTTTTCCAAAGATCTCTGATTTCATAAGAAGTGGGTATTCTTTCCACCAACCCATTAGAGCCCTCTGGACCTTAAGAAACAACAGAGATGCAACTAGGGAATCATATTTGGAGTCACAATAACTGATACTTACCAGCTATTTCAACACAGGCAAGTCACTTCATCTTCCTGAGCCTCAGTTTCCTCTTCAGCAAACTGTAAAAAATAGATATTACAGGTTATTTCAGTGAGAAAGTCATTCAAAAACCTTTCTACAATACTTCCTGAACTTCCATCCTCATAAGGACTTGCTTCACAGATACAGATAACCACACTTCCGTGAGAAGTGTGATGACCCCTGGGAGCTACTATAGGAAGAAATTTCATCATCCTGAAACCAATGTGTTAATTAATCTCTCTGAACTAAAGAAAACTTTGGAGGGTCTTATAAATGGAAGTTATTATTACCAATGCCCAGTTCCTAGTACATATTCCTGTACACCTATGTAGCTATAATCTAATCAATGTGGAGACACTCTTCCATTCATGTATGTAAAATCTCATCTAAACCTGAAGGCTAGGACTCTGCTAAACATATTTGATTAGATTTTCTAGGGAAAGAAAATACTAAAACTGGGGAGAGGGAGAATATAAAGGTGAATCTCTATTGATTTACTCAAATAAGTGACCCTATCCCATTTAAAGTTAAGGGATAAGAAAGATAATCTTGCTATGTTAATTGGGTAAAAAGAAGCAATCAATCTTGATCATAGGCTTTAGACTAAATTAAAAAAAATACTTAGAACTAGAGTGAAGTTGCATAGGGAAAAGGTTCGGATAGGCTGAGGAAGCTTGGTCAAACCCTAGGGGTCATCTATACATTATTAAGCAAACTGAGAACAGTGTCATTTTAGAGTCTGGAGCAAGTATGATGCTCTCATTGAACAACTTGAAGATGAACCCAGCTCCAACTGAATTGAGGTCTCCTCTCCCTACTCTGCTTTGGCCAAAGAAGGTCGTTTGGAACTTCAAAGGGTTGAGAGGATGTTGGAATTCCCATCAGTGTTCTAACAGCATCCCAAGAAGAGCTGATGGCAGTTAATGTATTGAAAGCCAAAGACAGACTGGATGCAGATTCATAGCTCCACAAAGATCTCAACACAGAAGCAATATCATGTTTAAAAGGAATTTCCTGAGCATTCCATGAATGGGAGAAAAGGACTTCCAGAAACCTGAAAGTTTACCCTTTGCCACATGCTCGGTCATAGTACAAATTCACTTTCCTCTAGGCTCTATGTACTTGTGGGAGAGCATTTCACATAGTTTTGGTGGGATGTTTTGTAACTGTTCTTACTGTGCAGAATTAGTAAATACTCTGTTCTAAAAGCTACTTAAGACTGGATGACAAACATAATTCTCAAATGATCATTTTGAGGGGCCAGCACACTGAGAGGAAGAACAGCCTTCCTTGCTCAAGAACCCAACTAATCTGTGAAAAGTGAGGTTCTGGATGAGGATGTCCAGATGGATAGTACTTAAATGCACTACATTTGAATACAGAACTTTACATTTATCCCAGATGAAGTTAATGCTAGGATGAAATAAGGGAGTTAGACTAAACGATACCTAAGATCCTTTCCAGTGCTATGACGATAGGATTTAGAGGTAGAAGGTACCTTAAATATCATCTAGTCTAACCCCTTCACTTTACAAAGGAAGAATAGTGAGAGGGCAGAGCCAAGATGGAGGAGAAAAGGCAAGAATGTGCCTGAGCTCTCCCAAGTTCCCCTCTAAACAACTTCAAAATAACACCTCAGAATGAATTCCAGAGCAGCAGAACCGACAAAAGGTCAGGATGGAACAATTCTCCAGGTCAAGACAACTTAGGAGGTCATCAGGAAAAATCTGTCTCACTGGGGTGGTGGTCAGCCCTGGAGCTAGAGGATAAAATTGGGAAAAGAAATGAGAGTGACGTAAGACGATTATGAAATGAGAATCAACAGCTTGGTAAAACTGAAGAAAAACTTAAAAAAACAGAACTGGCCAAGTGGTAAAAGATGCACAAAAATCCACTGAAGAGAGGAACTTTTAATAAGTAGAATTGGCCAAATGGAAAAGGAAGCACAAAAGCTCACTAAAGAAAATAATTCCTTAAAAAAACAGAATTGTCCAAGTGAAAGCTAATGACTCCATGAGATGTGAAGAAACAATAAAATGAAGTCAAAAGAATGAAAAAAAGGAAGAATATGTGAACTATCTCATTGGAAAAACAACTGACCTGGAAAATAGATCCAGGAGAGAATTTTTGGACTACTTCAAAGCCATGATCAAAAAAAAGAGCCAAGACATCATCTTTCAAGAAATGATCAAGGAAAATTGCCCTGATATCCTAGATCCACAGGGTAAAACAGAAATTGAAAGAATCTACCAATCACCTCCTGAAAGAGATCCCAAAACGAAAGGTCCCAGGAACACTATAGACAAGTTCCAGAGCTCTCAGGTCAAGGAGAAAATATTGCAAGCAGCCAGAAGGAAACAATTTAAACATTGTGAAGCCACAGTCAGGATAACACAAGATTTAGCAGCTTCCACATTAAATGATCAGAGGGCTTAGAATATGATATTCTGGAGGGCAAAGGAGCTAGAATTACAACCAAGAAATCATCTACCCAGCAAAACTGAGTATAATCCTTTAGAGAAAAAAAAATGGATATTTAATGGAATAGAGGACTTTCAAGCATTCCTTGATGAAAAGACCAGAGCTGAAAAGAAATTCTGACTTTCAAATACAAAATGCAAGAAAAGCATAAAAAGGTAAACAGGGAAAAGAAATCATAAGGGATTCAATAAGGCTAAACTATTTACATTCCTACATGAAAAGATGATACTTGTAACTCCTAAGAACTTTGTCATTATTAGGGCAGTTAGAAGTAGTATACACAGATAGAGGACATGGGAGTGAATTCACTATGATAATATTTCAAAAAAATAAAATGAAGGGGTGAGAAAAAGGGATGAAGTAGAAAAAGGGGTAAGAGAGGTAGAATGGAGTAAATTATCTCACATAAAAAAGGCACAAAAGGAAGTGCTTTTACAACGAAGGGGAAGATGGGGGTGGCAGCAATACTTGAACTTTATTCTCATTGTAATTGGCTCAAAGAGGGAATGAGACACACACTAAGTTGAAATCTATCTTACTGAACAGGGAAGGAGCGGAGAAGGAGGATAAGGGGGGTCTGATAGAAGGGAGGGCAGATTTGGGGGGGTGTTGGTCAGAAGCAAAACAGACTTTTGAGGAGGGACAAGGTAAAAGGAGAAAGAGAGAAGGATAAATAGTGGGAAAATAAGATGGGGGAGAAATATAGTTAGTAATCATAACTCTGAACATGAATAGGATGAACTCATCTATAAAACAGAAATGGACAGCATAAAAACTAGAATCCAACAATGTGTTGTGTACAAGAAACACACTTGAAACAGAGAGACACACAGAGTAAAAATAAGGAGCTGGGGCAGAATCTACTATGCTTCAGCTAAAGTACAACAAGCAGGGGAAGTATTCCTGATCTCAGACAAAGCAAAAGCAAAAACAGATCTAATTAAAAGAGATAAGCAGGGAAACTACATTTTGCTAAAAGGTACCATAAACAATGAAGTAATATCAATACTAAACATATATGAACCAAATGGTATAGCATCCAAATTCTTAAAGGAAAAGTTAAAAGAGCTACAGGAGGAAATAGACAATAAAACTATACTAGTGGAGGAATCTCAACTTTTCCCTCTCAGAAACTGATAAATCTAACCACAAAATAAACAAGAAAGGAGATGAACAAAATTTTTAGAAAAGTTAGATAACTGATCATGTATTAGTGCATAAAAACCTCATAAGCAAATGCAGAAAGTCAGAAATATTAAATGCATATTTTTTTAGATCATAATGCAATACAAATTACAATAAAGGGCCATGGAAACATAGATTAAAGAAAACTATAGCCCTATTTTCCCAATGAATACTGATGAAAATTTTGAAATAAATTACTAGCAAGGAAATTACAACAATATATCACAAAGATAATATACTATGACCAAGTAGAATTTATAACAGGAATACAAGGAATATTAGGAAAAGTATCAACATAACTGACCATATCAATAACAAAAACAACAAAAATCATATGATTAACAGATGCAGAAAAAGCTTTCAAGAAAATACAACACTCATTCCTATTGAAAACACTAGAGAGCGTAAGAATAAATGGATCTTTCCTTAAAATGATAAGGTGTATCTAAAACCATCAGCAAGCATTATCTGTAATGGGGATACCTAAGAGGCTTTCCAATAAGATCAGGGCAAAATGAGGATGCCCATTATCACCACTATTATTCAATATTATACTAGAAATGCTAGCTATAGCAATAACAGAAGAAAAAAATTGAAGTAATAGGGAAACTACATTTTGCTAAAAGGTACCATAAACAATGAAGTAATATCAATACTAAACATATATGAACCAAATGGTACAGCATCCAAATTCTTAAAGGAAAAGTTAAATGAGCTCCAGGAGGAAATAGACAATGAAACTATACTAGTGGGGGAATCTCAACTTTTCCCTCTTAGAAATTGATAAATCTAACCACAAAATAAGCAAGAAAGAAGATGAATAAAATTTTAGAAAAAGTTAGATAACTGATCATATATTAGTGCATAAAAACCTCATAAACAAATGCAGAAAATCAGAAATATTAAATGCATAATTTTCAGATTATAGTGCAATAAAAATTACACTAAGCTAATTAGTGGAACATGGAATGTTTTACCTGTCAGATTAATAGATAAGGAAAGAATTGATGACCAAACAAGAGATGGAGACCATTATGGGATGCAAAATGGATAATTTTGATTACAGTAAATTAAAAAGGTTTTGCACAAACAAAATCAATGCAATCAAGATTAGAAGGAAAGCAGGAAATTGGGGGGAAATTCTTACAGCAAGTTTGTCTGATAAAAGCCTCATTTCTCAAAAAACATAGAGAACCAACTCAAATTTACAATGTGAGTCATTCCCCACTTAATAAATGATCAAGTGATATAAACAGGCAGTTTTCAGAAGAAGAAATAAAAGCTATCTATAGTCATATGAAAAAATGCTCTAAATCACTGATTAAAGAAATACAAATTAAAACAACTCTGAGATACCATTTCACACTTATCAAACTGGCTAATATGACAAAAGGAAAATTACAATACCATTAATTGGTCTGTACCCCAAAAAGATCAAAGGAAAAGGAAAAGGACCCACATGTACAAAAATATTTATTGCAGCACTTTCTGTGGTGGCAAAGAATTGGAAAGTAAGGGGATACTCATCAATTGGGGAATGGCTGAAAAATTGTGGTATATGATTGTGAGGGAATATTATTGTGATATAAGAAATGACAAGCAGGATGCTTTCAGAAAAACCTAGAAAGACTTATATGAACTAATGCAAAATGAAGTAAGCAGAACCAGATAACAGTGTACATAGTAATAGCAATATTATATGATGATCAACTGTGAATGACTTAGCTATTCTCAGTAATACAACGATCTAAGACAACCAAAGGACTTAGGATGAAAAACACTATCCACATCCAGAGAAAGAACTGATGAAGTCTGAATGCAGACTGAAATATAGTTTGTTTGTTTTTTTACTTTACTTTTTGTGTCAGTTTTTTTGAGGGTCTGTGTATTCTTTCACAACAAGGCTAATATGGAAGTATGTTCTGCATGACTGCACAATAATCTATGTCAAATGTGTTTCTTTTCAAGGAAGGGACAGGGAAGAGAAAGAAGAAAGGAATCAGAACTCAAAATTTTTTTTAAAAAACAGATGTTAAAAACTGTTTTTATATGTATTTGGAGAAGTAAAATATTATTCAAAAATTGTTATTACATGTAATTGGAAAAAATAAAATAAAAAAAATTTAAAAAAAAAAAGAAAATGAGGTCCAGTAAAACGGAATTATTTGATCTAGGTCATGCAAGTAATAAATAAAACCTTGGATTTGAAATCAGATCCTTGGACTCAAAATCTAGCATCCTTTCTACTATATCATGCTCACTTTCATCCCATTGGTTTCAAGCTATAGAGGGAGATTTTGAATATTGACACTTTCATCTATCAGATTAGATATTGCTGACAGCTATGTATGATCTATAAAGTTAATGAGCTTGCTTTCATATTTTCAAATCAGAAGCTAAAGGAGGGCGTTGTAGGCAGCTAGGTAGTATAATATAAAGACTTTAATTCAAATCTTGTCTTCGATACATACTAGCAATGTGACACTGGGAAAGGCACTTAATATCACTCAGCCTCAGCTTCCTCACTTGCAAAATGGGGATAATACTATTTGCCTCACAGGGTTGCTGGAAGGCTCAGACGACTTCATATTTGTGACGCACTTGGCCATTGTTGAATACACAGGACTAGTGCATGGTCTGGTTTGGTTAGAAAAGAGGGTTTGTAGAGAAGAGTAATAGAAGAAGGACAGGGACTGGACACGTGATTTCCTTGTCATAGGCAACTTCCAAGTGAGAAAATTCCTCCTATCAATAGCATCTCAGAAACTTAAGGCTGTAAAGAATTGCTTGGAACACTGCAAGGGTAAGTGAGATGTCCTAGGGATCGACAATCAGTATATATAAGAGGTAGGACTCAAACCCAGGTCTTCCTAGTTTTAGAACTCATTTTCTATCCATTGTCATAATGCCTTTCTTATGGAAGAAAGGGTTGGAAAATTAATCTGGGGTTAGACTAGAGGGGGCCTTGAATGCCAAGCTAAGGGATTTGGACTTTCTCCCGAATGCAAAGAGTAGCCAGTGAAGGTTTTTAAAGAATGAGGTGACTGAATAGTTCTTCAGGAAGATCAACCTGGCCTCCATGCATAAGGTAGGACTGGATGTGGGAAGAACGGAAAGAGTACTAAACTTGGAATTAGGAAGATCTGGGTTCAAATCTTGCCTTGGAAATGTATTCCCTGGGTGACCTTGGGTAAATCACTTTATCTCTCTGAGGTGAAACTGAGCTTCAGTTTCCTCTTTTGTATAACTGAGATAATAATAACATCTCCTTCCCAGAGTTGCTATGGGGAGGCTCCACTGAGACAATGTATGGAAAGTGCTCTGCCAACCATAATGTGCTCTCAAAATGTTTTTGTTACATTAAAAAGGCCTGCCGGTTGGAGAGCCATTGCCATCAACCTGAGGTAATAAAGCCTTAGTGGGATAATAGTATGAATGGAAAGGGAAGGATGGATGCAAGAGTTATTAAGCATGAAGAATAAATAAACAGGACTTTGTGACTGTGTGGATGTGACAGCTGAGAGAGGGGAAGGCCTCAAGGATGACTGAGCTTTCATACTTGCATGACTGGGAAAATGATGATATCACTATGAAAAAAGGTCCAATTCTTTGAATCTGGTTTGAGGTGAAAGTGGATGAGTTTGGGTCTAGACATGAGGAATTTGAGGGGTCAGGGGCACATCTAGGCAGAGGAGACCAATAGGCCACTGGAACTGAAGCTAGGGGGTTGGAGGTGAAGGTTTAGGAGTCATCAGCTTAAAGAAACCACGCTTTCTGAGGACTGGAGGGGCTTAGCCTAAAGAAGAGAAGACTTGGGTGGGAAGATGACTGTCACTAGACCTTTGAAGAGTTAACATGTGGAAGAAGAATGTGTCTTGCTTGGTTCCAGAACTAGGACCAATAGGTGGAAGTTGCTGAGAACTGAATTTTAGATTGATATAATGATGAGAGCTGGCCCTGTGTGGAAAGAGCTGTCTCAGGAGGAGGTCACAATTTCCTCATCAGTGGAGATCTTCAAGAAGAGCCTGAATGACCTGGCTAGGGGGGTGAGGCGGGGGAGGAGCAGCAGTCAGGGAAGGGGTGATATAGAGAAGATTCTTGCTGCAGGATAAGGTAGACTGGATGGCGCCTGAGGCTTGTGATTCTGACCTAGGAACACAGTATCTCTAAAGTGAGAAACAGTAAAGAGGAAAGAGGCAAGAACTTGAGTTAGTACCTCAGTGATATAGTAGAAAGAATACTCTCTGTATTTGGAGTTGTAGAACGTTCAAGTCACAGCTCTGCCACTTCTCACCTCTCCTGGCGGTGGTTTCTTTATCTGGAAAATGAAGAAGTTGAACTACATGCCCCTTAGGGTCCCTTCCAACTGTGATGCTAGGGTTCTATTTGCCAGCAGGTCAACGCAGCCTGGCAGAGCACTGTGTTATCACAGATACTTCACTATATGCCTGGGGGTGAGGGACAGGGAAGGGATGCAGAGTGAGAGATGGGAGACTCTTCCCACAGTGCCTTTTTCCTAGGGAGCCAAATGTATTCAGGACAGAAATGCAGGTCCCTATGCAGATGACCTTGCCCCTATGCCAAAGGTACAAGCAGTACTGATGCTGTAGAGGGAGGAATCCCAAAGAGACAGCATGTATGGTGCACGTGGAATAAAAGCCACAGTGCCCTTATCTTTTACAAGCACTTGGCTTTTCTTCTAAAGTTGCTTTTTAACATATGGTCATTTATTAAAAAAAAAAAAGTTTTATAAATTGGCCATGGGACTCAATCTGGCTACATTGCTTGACCCTGACAAGGAAGCTCATTCTTTATAATGGCTGTTGCTGCTTACCTTGTGAAAATGAAAAGCTGGGCAAATGCTTTATGGCAAATGAAAACTATTGCCACTTTAAACAGTGAGACGAGGTGTGACAGCGTAGTCCGTGTTCACCTGGAGGGGGCAAGCATGGGTTTTTAGGGAAACTGAGGAAGGGTGTCCCGAAGAGATGGAGCCTGCCCTAAGGAGTTGGGAAGGGAGCCACTGGTACAGGGGAGGTAGGGTCAAATGATGACAACAATAACAACAGCAACAACAACATCAACAACAGTAATAATCATAATACAGAGGCACCATGCAGTAGTGGATAGAAAGCTGACCTGATGCATTCTGGCTGGGAGATACACTGACTAGTGATGGGAGCTTCCTCAACCAGGAGCCCTTTATAATAAAGCAATTCTAGATCCAGGCCCTTGGCCTATTGCCTCTGGCACTCAGTTCCAGCCAAACCAGACTGCTTGTGGTTCCGCACACACAACATACTATCTTGTCTCTGTCTTCCAGGCCTGGAACAGTCCCCTTCCTCTCTCTGCCTGATGGGATCACTAACTCCAAGGCTCCATTCAGCTGTTGTCCCCTATATTTTTTTTCCTTTTCTGATTCCTCCAGTTGTTATTGGACCCTTCTGTCAATCATTCTGCCTGCTGCTGCTGTTGCTGCTATCTGGACCCACTCTTATTCTCTCATTCACATTCTCCTCTCCTTAAAAGATTCTCAGATAAGCTTTTAGGACACTATATTCAGAAGAATACAGATGTTTATTAACGTCATATGTAGTCCTCCTGCCATGAAGTTAGGATAAGGTTCTAAAGTCATCACTAACAAAAATCTTAAAACCATAACTTCTACCCCCAAATCACTCTGAGGGGCACAATTGAAAAAATACTGACTTTGGAATCTAAAGACGTGGCTTTGACCCGTGAATCTTCCACTCAGTACTGGTGTGCCATTGGCCAAGTCACGTAACAACCCTAGGCCTTGAGTTCCTTGTTTATAAAACTTAGGAGGTCCACCTAGGTGAGCTTTCTCAATTTTACTCATCCATGCATCTTGATTCCCTTCAGAGATCACAAGCTCCTTGAGAGCAGGGGCTTTTTCTGTCTTTGCATTCTTAGTCAGTAAACAAGCACTTATTAAGCACCTTCTATTTTTCAGGTACTGTTCTAAGCACTGAGGGTACAAAGAAAGGCAAAAAAAAGTCTACGTTCTCAAAGAACTCACAATGTAATAGGGGAGAACAAAAGGCAAACACTTACGTTCAAATAAGCCATGCACAGGATAAACTGAGAATAATCTCTGAAGGAAGGCAGTAAGATTAAGGAGGGCCGGGAAAGACTTCCTGAATTAGAAAGGACTAGCTGAGACCTGAAGGAAACCAGGGAAACTAGGAGGTGAAGATGAGGAGACAGACAGAGACAGAGAGAGAGAGAGAGAGAGAGAGAGAGACAGAGAGAGAGAGAGAGAGACAGAGAGAGAGAGACAGAGACAGAGACAGACAGACAGAGAGAGACAGAGAGAGAATGAGTCTGTCACAGTGGGGTGTCTTGTACAAGGAGAGAGCAAGGAAGTCAGGGTTACTAGATCACAGAGTACAAGGAGGGGAGTAAGGTATAAGAAGACTTGAAAAGTAGAAAGGGGCCAGATTATGAAAGACTTTGAAAGCTAGAGAATTTTCTTTGCTCATGGAGACAATGGACAGTGTTGGCTTGAGCACACTCGAGCTTCAGGAAGAACAATTTGATATCTGGGTTGACAACGGACTGGACTAGGGAGAGACTTTCGCCAGGGAGCCCACTGAGAAGGCGATTACGATAGTCCAGGCATGAGGCAATGAGGGACTACATTAGAATAGTGGCAGTGTCAGAGGAGAGAAAGGGGTATAGATGACAGATGTTGTGAAGGAAAAAAGACAAACCTTGACAAAAGATTGTAAACAGGAAGAGCGGGGAGAGAGAGAGAGAGAGAGAGAGAGAGAGAGAGAGAGAGAGAGAGAAGTTGAGGACAACTAGGTTGTGAACACGGGTGACTGGCAGGATGGTGGTACTCTTGACAGTAATAGGGAAATTAAGGAAAAGAGAGGGTTTGGAGGGAAATATAATGAGTTCAGCTTTAGACATATTAAGTTTAAGGTGTCTATGGAATATCTGATTAGAGATTTCTAATCAGCAATTGGAGATGTGAGACTAGAGGTCAGAAAACAGGTCAGAGCTAGAAAAAAAAAAGATCTGAGAATCATCTGTACAGTGATGTTAATTGAATTAACAGGAGCTGATGAGATAATAGCATGAAATGGTAGAGTGGAATAAGAGAAGAGGGCCACAATTGGCAGACATAAGCTGGATAAAGATCCAGTAAAGGACACTGAAAAGGAGATATCCAACAAGTAGAACTAGAAGAAAGCAGGATCATAAAAACTTAGAGAGAAAAGAGTATCAATGAAAAGAGGGTGGTAGACAGTGTCAATGGTTACAGAGAGGTCAAGAAGGAAGAGGATTCTCAGCATCTAGGGGACACACAGGAGGAATTAGTAAATGATTTGTTGAATTGAAGAGAAGAATTATGGTGAAAGATGAGAAACAGCAACCATCAAGTAGTGCACCAGGTTCTAAGCTTCCACAATTTGCTAAAGACAATTATTTGAATGAATGGTTCAGAGATTTCAAATCGGAAGGGACCTAAGAGCTTATCTAACACTTTCAATTTAACAAATAAGGAAGCTGAGGCCCACACAGGTTACGTTACTGACTTTGGGTTGTAGCGGCAGTAAGCTGCAGAAACCAGGAGTCATACTTGGTGCCTTTTTTTTTCCAATTGAACCTCTTTGCGAGCACTTTAGGGGCGGCACTTAAAATTTCAAGATGTTTTTAGTTGAGATTTGGGGACTTTATCCTAACTCCATGGCAAAAGGACTATGTATGGAGTTAATAAACTTCAAATTATTGAAGTTTATTAGTGTTGAAGTTAATATTATTCAGGGCATACTGTCCTAAAAGCTTATCTGACAGCCCGCCAGAAAAGGAGAGGAGAACACATGAGAACATGATGATGGGTCCAAATAGCAGCAACAGAGATTCCTATTCCCAAAATTTGTAAAGAATTACACTCTATATATACTGCATAAGTAGGTAAAAACAAAAATTGAGCTTAGATTTCAGTCCTGTGGATATTCATCTGAAAAATGTAGGTGCTACATAAATATTGCCTGGGATCACACATATGCATATCAAATTCTCAAAAATCTGAATCTAAAAAGAAACGAACACTAAAAATAGGCAAAACTACCTTTAAAATATGGCAGCTCCTACCCCAGAGGGACATACAAGTATCTTGGGAGCTAACACATTTTGGCAACATATGGTGGGCCGTGTATAAAGAAGCAACATTTACAACAAAATACAACTCTTTCAGAAATATGCTATCCCAATTTCTCCCAGGAGACCTCTGCAGATTGTTACTGAATTTCCACACTGCATGATGATGTATTCAAATTGGGATGGGGAAAAAAACCAAGACTCAAGAAATGAAATTTTCAATTGGTCGTTACTAATTTATATGAGAGCAAAGAATGAGTTTCTGGTCTCCTTGCTTTTCAAACTCAGTGGCATCAGCACTTCAACAACTATTGCACTTCAACATCTATTTCCTACATAGGAAAGAAAGAGAGGAGTATTTAGATATAGAAACTCTGCAGCATAAAAATAAAAATGTACGTATCCCTCCCTCTCCAGAACCCCAATAACCCCCCTAGTTTCTTTCCTCTGTCCCATAACATAATGTGTGATCTTAGTCCCTCCCCCTTCCCGTATCTCTATGGCTGATGGATTGATAGGGCTGAAGAAGGCTGAGGTTATATCCAGCTCAAAGAAGGGAAAATTTATTTTGGGCCAAACCAGGAATAATTGATAGAACTTGGAAAGAGGCAGTTTTAGCCTGCTTATAAAACCATACTTCCTAACTCTGATCACATCCGCAAAAGGAATGGGCTGCTTCAGGAAATGATGGACTCCTCCAAGCAGAGGCTGTGACCACTTGTGGGGAGTGCTCTCAAGGGGATTCTTTTGCAGGTGCAGGTTAGTCTTGATAGTTACTGAAGCCCCTTCCAGCTATGAGATGACAGGATTCATTTTGCAGATCTGAAAGTTGTAAAATAATTCATTGAACACTTTGTAATGAACGGTGAATCAAGAAGGCCAATGCATACTTTAGAAGGTAGAGAGGCAGTGCGGCACCTTGCTGGGTTAGCTACTGTCAAGATCTGAAGGATCTGACGAAAAGTCATTCCAGTGACCAACTCTCAGCACAGGGCCTGCTAATTCAATCTGGAAGGAGTTTGGAATTGTAATTGGCTAACTGAAGTGTGCGCATGCGCGCGCACACACGCGCACACACACACACACGTGTGCACACATGCACACACACGCACATGCCCATCCGCTTAGAAATGCTTCAATGCTATAAGCTGTCATCGTGGGAGGTGGGAGGGTAGGGCTCACTGAGTCCTTCCCTCAATTCTATCATCCTACAGCTTCCTTGGTTCACGGAATTCTCACTGAAGACAGTGTCTGCAAAGCTTTATTTAACCCTCTGGTCGATCTTTTCAGTTTGGAACAGTTTAGGCCCCATCTGGAGTTGCAGGGGCCAGACCCCAACAGGTGCGGATCCTCAGGAATTCCTGACATGATGGCTATTTGCCTCATGGTCCCATGGAATGTTACATACCAGCATCCAGGGTGTGATTAGGTTTACAGGAAACTTCTGCTCTCCTCCATAGTCAGAGATGATGCTTATAATAGAAGTAGTGGTACATGTGTCAATGTAGATGTACATGTACAGCTGCAAAGACTACATGGTTCACAGCCCTTCCCATAACATCTGTTACCCAGAAGACAGTGGCAGAGCCAGGATCTTCCGAACGTGACACTCATAGCAGGCAGAGAGGTTGGGTGCCAGCCTTTGGCTGTGGTACTTTGCACAAAAATGACAAGAGGAACAGAGATGGGACCACGGTGCCTAGGAGACTTCACTTTCATCTTTCTCCCTGAGGAAGTGGGTCTTAGTGGCGCCTGAAAAACCTAACTCAACATTCAGAACTCATGAGTGCAGGCAAGCAGTGGGAATATTGGGAGTTTACTGAGTAGGGTAGAATAGAAATAATTAATAGCAATAATAATTAATAAATAGGGTATAAAAGCAGTAATTAGGTGACATCAGGTCAAAGGGATTAGGCAGGATAGATGCTAGGTCAGCATAAAATTTCCAGCTAAAGCCAGCATGGAGGATTATTTTACATTGGTTTATGGGGGGAAAGGGGAGGGGATGACACTAATTTAAGGACAGTCAAGATGACATTAGGCCTACTGATCTGAATATCTGGAACACAACAGACAGCAACATCCTGAAGCGGCTGTTGAACAGCAAGCTAAAGCCGGGCCTGTAAGAGGCTCATGAAATCATGGGTTTGGAGCCAGAAGGGACCGTCAAGGTAACCTATTCCAACAACCTACTTCATTTGACAGATGAAGAGACTGAGGCCCAGAGAGCTGAGGAATTGCCCAAGGTCACAGAGGTAGTAAGAGGCAAGATTTGAACCCAGGTCTTCTGACCCCAAATCCAGTACTTTTTTACTGCACCACACTTATAATAACTGACATTTCTATAGCCCTTCAAGGTTTGCAAACACTTGACATGTTTATCTCATTTGAGCTTCACAACCACCCTACAAGGCAAGTACTAAAGGTATTAGCCTCATTTTTCAGATGAGGAAACTGAGACCCAGACAAGTTACTAACTACACTCGGATCATACACCTGGGAAGCATCAGTGGTAGAATTGGAATAAAAGCTTTCCTGATGCCATGCCCAGCACTCTTATCTACTCTACTGTACTGCCTCTCAAAAACAGTGAAGAAAGCAAAACACTGCAAAACCATGTTGAACACCCTTTGAAGTAACAAAGCACAATGTGTAGTACAATGGTGAAGCAATGGCGAGCAATTAGGAGTCTGCAGGGGTGAAGCCTAGTGGGGCGGGGGTGGCTCCTGGAGCCAAGGTGGCAGGCATATCAGACAGAAGGAAAGATGTGAGCAAAACAAGCTCCTCCAAAGAGGCTTTGGGACCACTGAGGAAAGGGCAGTCTTTATGTCTGCACAGTCTATAAAGGACTGGATTTTTTTGGTTTTGATTTTGCATCCCTGGACCTTCATAGGAGCCACCATCTGATCTAGTGCCTCTGCCCCCATCGCCTTATCTGACCCAATCAGCATGAGGTCTTCAGTGAAGACATAGTGTACATTTATGTCCTCAGGAAGAGAGACTTCTTTCAGGACTCTGGCCACCATAATGGGAAATTATGAGAGATAGTTCAGATAATCCTAGAGAAGGTCAGTGAAAACCAAATGCTGGTGAGTAATCTCAGCCATGGAAATAGACCAAAGCATCGGTGAGGCCAATAAGCCAATGTTACTACCCGGGGCCTGGACTACATGTCTACAACACTGACAAGATCAGCAAGAAATAGAGCGGTGAGCACAATGACTTTGTTCAGCTCCATATAGTGTACCAGAAGCTGCCAGGTAGCAGCTGCCTTCCTTACAGGCAATATAGAACTGCTGTAAAGGGGAGAAGGTATAACAAACTACTCCAACTTCCTTCATTTACATCATTAGGGAAGAAGCAGGTTTCACTCCCCTTGGGACCTGAAAATGTTTGATGTTAACTACTTAGGGTGATTCAGGCAACTACAAGGACTTCAACCCTTCCGTCTTACCCACGCAAAGCTACCTAGAGATGGATAAAAAGGCCAACACAAATACTAACTCCCAAGAGCCCATGAAACTTCTTCCCTTCATGGTCTGGCTCTCTGTAACTTTCCCTGAATGATCCAAATGGAGCAGGTGTTTTAGGACAGAGATGTCAACCAGATTAAAATATAATTGGGAAATGTTTAACAAAATAAATAAAAATACAACACAACATAGATAATGCTGATATGTAGTTTTCAAAGGCAATCTGTGCCCACAGGGATCCTTTTGACCCCATTATTTTAGCAGCTACTTTAGGCTTGAGTGGGGCTGAATTCCTCTTATTGTCTGACTAACGCTCCTGAGGCCAGCCATCAATTACTTTCTCAACAGGACATTTCAGGAGCCACACCCAAAGATCCCCCCTCCCCTTGTAAGGTGCCATTGCCCCCTGCCACCTAGCAGGGCATCAGGCTCTGGGACCCTCCCCCATCTCCAAAGTGCCTATGTACACTGAAGGTAGTATTTGCCCATCACAGCTGTGCCAAGCTCCTCCTCCAATTTCACCAGGTGATCAGCCCACATCTGTATGGCAGGGGAGATCCATATCTCAAGTCTAAAGCCAGCCATTCTGGTGGGGCTCCACCAAAAAGGTGAGATCTAATCCCCTCCTCTTTCCCAGGCAGGCTGGTCATCTGCCACAGGTGGGGGGGGGGTACTCATAAATCCAATCTATCAAACCCATTTTCTTTAGGAATTTTAGCCCTTCCCTTGCAAATGCCTATTGTAGAGCCAGCTAAAACAGAAATTCATCTTTATGGGACCAGGTGCAAATAACTCCCCACTTCAGCTCCCTAAAAAGAGAGAAAGGGTGGTCCCCACCTGGAGCCTCTAATTGATTTCACTGACTCTGCAATAGTAAGTGCTCAGAGAGCTCCCTAAGCCTCTTTACCTTGGCTGCTGAGTCTCAACATTGAATGAATTATATACCACACCCCTCAGAAACCATTGCTTCTCTAGAAAACTCCCTACTTCCTTGGTGGTAAAAGCCGTCTGCACATTACTCTATCAGTAAAGGGCATCTCCCTCCTCGAGGGAACAGAGATAAAATAAGTATGGGGCTCTTCTTTTTAAACCACTGATGGCAGTTCCCAAATCTCCTTCTCACTTCTGCTCCCATTCACTCCCATTCACTTCTGCTCCTCTGGCTCACAGCTCTGATCTTGGCAAATCTCAATCAGAGATGGTACTTCTGTTCTCAGGCCCATGGATTTATAGCTGTGGCCTATTGGCCCCCTCTTCCATCACAAGAGATCTCGGGGCAGCTAGGTGGCACAGTGGATAGAGCACTGACCCTGAAGTCAGGAGGACCTGAGTTCAAATCCGGCCTCAGACCAAACACATGACACTTACTAGCTGTGTGACCCTGGGCAAGTCACTTAACCCCAACTGCCTAAAAAAAAAAAAAAAAAAAAACAAGAAGAAGAAGAGATCTCTCCTACCAGCTCAAGTGGCTGCCTCTCGCCCTCAGTGTTTAAAAGCCAAGAGCTCTGTCTCTAGTTGGTGAATGCACTGGGCCAGCTTATGTCAGTCTTATTATGCTGGCCGGATGGGCAACAGCAAGCAGGGAATGCTGGGCTTGGCACTTCTTTTATCCTCCTGGCAGCTTCATCCAGCACCCACTGAGCTAATCATTTTAGATGAGTGGGAAGCTCCTCCATTGAGAAGGCTCCCCATACACCACGAAACAGGCCCCCAGGGGCTGGGGCTGCCCACCCAATCATGCCACTCACCATCTCTGTAGCACTCTATCCAAAACTTAACCATGACGTTAGACCTGAGAACTCTCGTGGCCCAGTTACATTATACCAAATGTCTGACATGAGAACCCTGTTACTTCAGGCTCCATGTTGGGATCAAATGAAATCCTCATAGTTCATTGAAGAGTTGACAAAAGGTCATAGCAAGGATATACAATAGCACTTAGCTGGAGCTGACTCTACCCTCCTCATGTACAAATGGAAACACATCTCATCAGCAGGGCAGGGCAGGGCATGGTGACTCTCATGGACTTCTGACATCTACCAAGTACAAAGGGCCCTGACCCTATGTGGTTGGGAACTTTGATGCCCCTATGGGACAAAGAAACAATATGAACACAGAGGCCACCACATAGCTGGGTCAAAGGAGGCATAACTAGGGAAAATATAGCCCAAACCTTGTGTGGGGAGGGGGGAAAAGGTGGGAGGGTGGTAGATACTGATCTTATAACAGATTGTAATTTATTACAAAGAATTATAATGGGGGACTGGTGTAAAAAGTGGCATCAAATAAATATATGAGGAATAAAAAAGGTGGTGTAGAGGTGTTTTGAGAGCAAGGGATAACTAGTGAAGGAAGGAAAAAACCATTTGTTAAGTACCTATTATGTCCCAGGCACCATTCTAAGCACCTTATAAACACTGTCGCATTTAATCCTCACAACAGCCTGAAAGCTAGGTGTTTTGTTACCCCCATTTTACAGTTGAGGATACTGAAGCAGACAGAGGTTAATTTACTTGGCTGGAGCCATATTTGAACTCAGGTCTCCCTGAATTCACACCCAGCACTCCATCTACTGGGCCACCTAGATGCCTCTACAATCCGTGTTCGAGAGTCAGTCTCATAATATCAACACAAAGTGAAGGAGGTCCTCGGCACGATGGCTGGAATTGTGATGGCCTCATGGGATTCTATAGGCCAATGGTGCACAGGGCAGATAAATGTGGATGGGTTGTGATCCAAATACTTGAAGACAAGGTCTGTATTAATGAGATCACAGATCTGTTTCAGTATTTGAATGTCTTCTGAATACAAAGTTTTCAATATGTTTTGGTTCATGGACAAGACGAGGTAATCTCATGTTTTTTGTCTATATGTCAGGATGAGCCATCTGAGATCAGTGTAGTTGCCAGTAAAATTAGTCTAGCACAAGGGCAATAAATGCTATCCCTGAATCTATATCTTGTTCCAGTCTCCTGGCCCAGCTATCCTCTTTAAGGATGAGGGGATCTGGCATATAAAATATTGCAGAAATTTAATCTAGGAATGTAAGTTAGTGTCTCAAAACCAGTAATGCTTTAAACGGGTCCCAAAATAGGTCCAGCTACAGGTAATATAAGGTATCTAATACACAACTATTTTGACAACCTGATAGATACCAGCCTAAAGAAGGGAAAAGGTACAGCTCAGGCAAGACACTCAAATTCACACTGCAAGACTTCAATCCAAAATCAAAAGTGATGATGAAGTCCTAGAAAATTTAACTAGGACCTGCATCTGGGGATTGTGATCCCATCTGGCATGTCCTGAGTCTACAGAGAGATGTGCCAAGAAACAGTTACTGAAAAATAAATCGAAAGATACTATAACATCTGGACATGACCCGGAGAAAAATCTATTTGTCAGAATGATGAGGTAATTTCATGACTGGTGGTGGTGGTAGGATTCTTTCCTTTTTTATTTTTTTTTTGGCACAAGGAATTGTGGTGCTAAAGAGGATTAATATCTCAGCCAAACCCCAAACTAAGAACAATCACAGTAACAAAAAAAAAAGGAAGCAGCATCTATAACAATCTAGGAAAAAATATACATAGTGGTTTCTGTAACTTCGGGACAAGGTTTGTATAATCTTTGCTAAAGAAAGGCATTCCCCACCCACTCCCATCTGGACCCTTAGTTCTGCATGGCAATCATTTCATTCATTCCCTCTTGACTTCCCATCACTCCCCACAGTGGTTGTTATAAGCCTTCTCTTCTCTCCTTAATTTCCCAACAATATCCTTCCAACTCCCTCAGCCCCTCTCACAATCCTTTCTTCCAACATCTCATCTTCTAAACCTTAGTGTTAAAGGATCAAGAACTACAAGTGACGTTAGAAGTCATCTTGTCCAACCTCCTTATTATGCCGATGAGGAAACTGAGGCCCAAAGGGGCTAAATGACTTACCTACTGTCACACAGGTAATAACAGAACCAAGGTCTTCTGACTCTAGATCCAATGTTCTTTCCACTACATCATACAGCTTTTACTCTTCCTTCTTCTTCACCTTTCATGTCTCTTCATAGATATGAAAGTCCTGTCGATTTTACATCAACAATATTGCTCACATCCATTCCTTTCGTATTCCCAGTGCAAAATTATCACCCACATGGACTCCTGCAATAGCCTCTGATAAGGCCCTTGAGCATGTGTGGCCATCTCACTCTAATCTACTCTTCCAATCACTGCCAGAAGAATCTTCCTTCTGTACTGATATAGGTATGTCTCTCTGCTCAAAAAACTGAACTGCTTCCTAGTGCCTAAAACCCTCAAAAATCATGTCACCTCCCTCCATTTCTACCCTTTTCTCACATTACTTACCTCCACACACATTATGCTCGAATCAAACTTAACTATTCTGTTTCTCAAATACACCATCCTTGTACGTTCTCATCTCCATTTCTTAAGCCTGTCTAAGAAGCTTTCTTTGCCTACTGAATTCTTATCCATACTTCATAGACTTCATTGTACTTAAAAGCTCAGCTCAAATGTCACTCCCTCCATGAAGCCATCCCTTATACCTTATAACAGTCAATAACAACCTTTCCCCCTAGATACTCCCATAGTACTACATTTTCTACCTCTCTCATGAATGCATCATGTCTTATTTTGCATTATAGTTATCTCTGTGTATGTTTTATCCCCCTACTACTCTATAAGTTCCATTAGGGTATGGATGGAGCCTTATGTAAATGTCTCTACCCATGCCTCCTACATTGCTCTACACACAGTAAGGACTTAAAAAACACTTAATTTGATGAACTAAAGTGACCAGCACCTTCTTTATATTCACTCCACCCACAGCTTTCAGAATGCTAAACTGATCTGATTGTCACCTTGCCTCCTTCCAAGTCTCCTTTGCTAACATTTCATCCTCCTCCCACCCTGAAAATGTAGATTGTTCACTAAGGCTCTGTCCTTGATCTTCGTTTATTTTCTACTTTCATTTCTCTGAAATCCCACCCACTGCCATGGCTTCAAGCACCACCTCTAGACAAATTACTTACGAATTTTAATCTGTACTCCTTTTTTCTTCCCAGAGATCTAGCCCTGCATTTTTAATTACTAGTGGATATTTTCATCTCCATGTCTGGCCAGTACCCCAAATTCAGTCCAAAACTAAAGACATATATTCCTCCCACGTTCCTTCCCCTCTGCTGAACTTTTCAATTTTGGTTGATAGTACCACCATTCTCCTGGTCACCATTGTCTTATGAAACTTCATAATAATTCTTGTTTCTTTCCTCTCCCTAATCTTTCTCCTTCATGCCATATATCAAGTTTGAAAGCCTTATTGATTCGGCCTCTACATTATCTCTTGAACTATTCTCTCCTTTCTTCCCTCTGGTACCTTTTGGGCCTCCATCCTCTCACCTCATCATGTAATAAACAAATGAGAGAAGAGAAAGAGTTACTTTTCCTAACTATGAATGGGGGGGGGGGGAGAGATCTTGTCCAAAGAAAAGATAGAGGTGATCAAAGAAAACAAAATGAACAATTTCGATTGCAAAAAAATAAATGAATGAAAGATTTTGCAGAGACAAAATCATTGAAATGGGAATAAGAAGGAAAACATTTACTTGGAAAAATATTTGCAGCAAATTTTACTGATAAAGTTCTGACATCCAAGATACAGAGAACTTATAAAAACAAAAAAGGATAAGAGCCATTCTGTAATAGGTAAGTAATCAAAGAAAATGAACAAGCAGTTTTCAAATAAAGAAATACATGCTACCAGGAACCAGATGAATAATATTCCAAATCATTAATATTAAGAGAAATACAAATTTACTCTGAAGTTTTACTTCAAAACATCAGACTGGCAAAGATGACCAAAAAAAAAAGAGGAAAATGGCAATTGTTTGGAGGGGTACACTAATACATGGTTGATGGGGCTTTGAATTGATCCAGTCATTCCATAAACCTTTGAAAATAAATCCCCAAATCACTAAATTACACATACCTTTTTTACCCCATAATGCCTGTACTACACATACACCCCCAAAGAAGGTCAAAAACAGAGGGAAAAGATCCTTCTGTTGAAAAAAAAATTGTAACAAAAAGTGCTGTAGGAAAGAACAAAAAATAAAACAGGTCTTCAACTGGGCAAGAGCCAAACAAATCATGGTACAGAAGTGTAATGGAATATTACTGTTTTATAAGACATGACAAGTGAGATGGATTCAAAGAAACTTTAGAAGGCTGATGCCAATTGATGCAGAGTAAAGACTACAATAATGTAAAGGGAAATAACTTAGAAAGACGTAAGAACTCTGATCAACAAAATGATCAATCATGACTTCAAAGGCTTTAAGATGAAAGATGCTTCTCATCTCTTGAACAGAAATAATAGACTACAGGTAGAGAACAAAACATACTTTTTCAGATAGCCAAAGTATGCATTTTTTTGCATAACTATACTTAACCCTTGCGAAAGGGGCTGGCAGGAAGTCAGTGGGTAGTAACAAATATGGAAAAGAAAATGGAAGATGGTTAATAAAGCACTTAAAAACACAAAAGACTGCAAAAGGAAGTTCATAAAGGGACACAGAGAAACAGTAGTTTTGTTTCTATCATGTTAAATGTAATAGATAATTTAAGACAAAAGTTGTTTTATTTGCAATACATTTTCTCTTCTTTCTTTACTCAAATGTTCATTGGGCTGTACTAAGTGGGACATAACTTCTAGGAAAAAGGAGGCTATTGTCTACAGACCTTCTCTGTAGTACTGGACACCATGATTTAAATGTGTGTGTGTGTGTGTGTGTGTGTGTGTGTGTGTGTGTGTGTGTGTAACATTTTTTCGGATACAGAAGTGGACTGTTTATCAAGATCTAAAGATACAGATGGACAGCATGAATATTTGCACAGTTGCCCATGCAATATTAGAAGATGTATAGGAAAGTCTCTGGAATGTTGGATAGATCCCCTGTGGAAATTTTTCTTAATTCAATTTTACTTAAATTTTCAGATCAATATTATCTCCCTCCCACCTTCCCATCCTCCCATGGAGAAAATAAGGAAAAACGAAAACCATTACAAACCTGCATAATCAAGCAAAACAAATTCACACATTGTACATATACATGCATGCCTCAATCTAGACTAAGTCCACCATCTCTCTATCTGGAAGTGGATAATATACTTCACCATAAGTCCTCTGGAATTGTGAGATGCCATTGTGTTGATCAGAATTCCTAAGACTTTCAAAGTTATTTGTCTTTACAATATTGTTGCTATTGTTTAAATTATTCTCTTGGTTCTGCTCACTTCTTTCCAGGTTTCTCTGAAACCAATCCTTCCATCATTTTTTACAACACAACAGTCATATATTGTAACTTTTTCAACCAATCCCCAATTGATGGACATCCTCTTAGTTTCCAATTCATTGCCACCATGAAGAGATGGGTCCTTTACCTCTTTGTTTGATTTCTTTGGAGTACAGACCTAGTAGTAGTACCACTGAGTCAAATGGTATATACAGTTTAATAGTTTGGGGGGTGGGCATAATTTCAAATTACTTTCCAGAATGGCTAGACCAGTTCAAAGCTCAACAACCAACTTCATTAATGGACCTGTTTTTCCATAGCCCCTCAAGAATTTCTCATTTCACCTTTTTTCGGGGTTAACTTTGCCAATATGATGGGTATGTGGTGGTACCTGAGAGTCATTTTAATTTGCATTTCTCTAATTATTAATGATTTACAGCACTTTTTCATATGATTATCGATAGCTTGGATTTCTTCCCCTAAAAACTGCCTATTCACATGCATTGACCATTTATTTTATAAATTTGTATCAGTTCCCTATAAATCTTAGAAATACGACTTTTCTCAGAGAAACATAATTCAAAGATTTTCCTCCTCATTTCCTACTTCTAATTTTAGTTGAGTTGATTTTACATATACACTTTTTAATTTTATTTAATCAGAATTGTTCATTTAACCTCCTATAAGCTTCTCTATCTCTTGTTTGGTCATAAATTCTCCCCCTATCCACAGATTGGCGATGTATTTTTTTTCCATGCTCCAATACATCTTAGGATGTCATACTTTATGTCTAAATCACGTACACATATGGAGCTTATCTTAGTATATGGTATGAGAAGTTGATCTACACCTACTTTTCTGACAGCCACCTTTCTAGTTTTCTAAACAGACTGTCAAATAGGGAATTCTTGCTCCAATCACTGGGATCTTTGGATTTATCAAACACTAGGCTACTTTGCTCATTTGTTTCTGTATAATGTGTATGTAATCTGTTCTACTGGTTAATAATCTCTTATTTCTCAGCTAATGTGAAATTGTTTTAATGATTACAATTTTCTGGTATCCTTTGAGATCTGATATTGCTAGATCTTCTTTCCCACTTTTTTCATCAATTCTCTTGATATTCTTGGCCTTTTCTCAGCCTATAAAGTAATCATTTATTAGTTTCTTGTGGCACTGAATAAGTATATTGATTTAGGTAGCATTGTCACTTTTTATTATGTTGGCTTAGTCTACCCATGAACAATTAATATTTCTCCAGTTACTTAAGTCTGTCTCTATGTGTGTGAAATATTCTGTAACTGTGTTCATATGTTTCCTTCATGTATTTTGGTAGGGAGACTGAAGTATTTTATACTGTCTGTTGTTATTTTAAATGAAATTTTTCTTTCTATCTCTTCCTGATGGATTTTGTTGGTAATATCTCCAAAAAAAAAAAAAACTACTGCTTTGTGAGGGTTTTTTTTTTTCTGAAGTTGTTAATCGTTTAAATTAGTTTTTAGGTGATTTTCTAGTTTCTCCAAGGAAACCAACATATTATCTGCAAAAAGTGATAATTTTGTTACCTCTTTGCCAAGGCTTATTCCCTCAATTTCCTTTTCTTATTTTATTGATATAGCTAGCACTTCTAGTATTATACTGAATAGTAAAGGTGATGATGGGCATCCTTGCTTGATCCTATTGGAAAGGTTTTTAGTTTACTTCCACTACAGATAATGCTGGCTTGCGGTTTCACACAGACATTATCTATCATATTAAGGAAAGCTCTTTTATTCCTATGCTTTCTAAGATTTTCTTTATAAAAAACAGGAGTGGATGTTGTATCTTGTTAAAATATTTTTCTGCATTTACTGATATAATCATATGACTTGTTGTTTTTGTTTTTCATACAATTATGATTATAGTTTTCCTGATGTTGAACCAACGCTACATTCCTGATATGGATCCAACCTGGTCATGGTGTATAATCTTTGTTGAAATGTTACTTTAGTCTCCTCGATAATATTTTATTTAAAGCTTGCCTTAATACTCATTTAGCATATTGGTCTACAGTTTTCTTTCTCTGTTCTGACTCTTCCTGGTTTAGGTATCAAGAAGAATTTGTGTGAAATAAGGAATTTAGTGGGATACTTCTTTTTCTATTTTTTTCAAACAGATCCTGTCATTTGAGCGTTCATTTGTGGCTTAATTTCTTTTCTATTATAGGATTATTTAAGTCCTCTATTTCTTATTCTATTAATTTATATGTTCATAAATATTCATTATTTTCATTTAGATTGTCAGCTTTATTAGTATATAATTGGGTGAAATAATTCTTAATAATTTATTTTACTTTTACTTAATTGGTTGTGAATTCATCTTTTCATTTTTGATACTAATAATTTGATTTTCTTCTTTTTTAATCAAATTAGCTAATGGTTTATCTCTTTTATTTGTTTAAAAATAACTCCTAGTTTTATTCATAATTCAATGTGGTTTTTGCTTTTGATTTTTAATATCTTCTTTGATTTTTGGAATTTCTATTTTGGTGTTTAATTGGGGGGTTAATTTGTTGGTTTTCTAGGGCGGTTTTTAGTTGAATACCCAATTCATTGATACGTTCTTTCTCTTTTTTAATGATGACATAAAATGTTCCAAGATATAACTTTCCCCCCAAGTTCTGCTTTGGCTAGATCAAAAAAAAATGTTAGTATGTCATCCCTTAGTTTTCATTATCTTTATTTAAATTATTTGTTGTTTCTATGGGTTGTTCTTTGACCCTCTCATTCTTTAGAATTAAGTTATTTAATTCCTAATTTAATTCCTAATTATGAATGAATGCAATTTTATTGAATTATGGTCTAAAAATATTCATTTAATGAATATGGAACATGGAGCTTTTCTTACATTTGTTTGTGAGGCTTATACGCCAAATACATAGTTAATTTTAACGAAGGTGCCATGTACAACTGAGAATAGGTATATTTTTTCTACTCTCATTCAATTTGATCTAGAAGTCTATATTACCTAACTTTTCTAAAATTCATTCAAATCTGTCATTTGTTTTTGTTAGATTTAGCAGGTAATTTACTGTTTTATTTCTCCCTATAACATTTAACTTTTAAGAATTTAAATGTTATGTCACGTGATGAATATATATTTAGTATCGATACTAATTTGTTGTCTATGATACCTTTAAGCAAAATGTAGTTTCCATGTTTATCTCTTTTAATTAGATATGTTTTGCCTATTGTGTTGTCTGAGATCATGATTGCTACTCCTACCCTTTTTTACTTCAGGTGACACACAACAGATTCTCCTCCAGTTCTTTATTTTAACTCTATACATCATCCTGTTTCAAGTGTGTTTCTTGTATACAAAATATTGTTGAATTCTGGTTTTTAATACAATTCTGCTATCTTTATCTCATTCACATTCACAGTTATAATGGTTAAATGTGTATTTCCCTCCAACTTGTTCTCTTATACTTTTCCTTCTCTTTGTTTCCTGTTCCAATCCCACCCTTTTTTTGTTTGTTTCTGACTAATCCTAATCTGTATTTTTCCTCCTGTTTCTCTGTTGGGTGAAATACAGGTCTGTGTTAAATTCTGTGTGTGTGTGTGTGTGTGTGTGTGTGTGTGTGTGTGTGTGTAATCTTCTCTCCTTTGACCAATTCAGATGAAAGTGAGGTTCAAGTGTTGCCTGCTCTCCTGCCTACTTACTCCCTCCTTCCTGGCTGTAAAGTCTTCTACTTGGCAAATCAATTATGTGAGACAATTTCCCCCATTTTTCCTCTCCCGTCCCCCCCCCAACATATTCCTCTTCCTCTCCATTTCCATTCTTCTTTAAAAATCATCAAAACATTGTTGAACCACTCCCAAATATTTTATGATAATTTGATATCCTAATAACTTGACATCATCTGTGATCCCTGATGATGATAGGGTCTTGAGAGGATACATGTATCATTTTCCTATATAAGAATGTAAAGTTTATCCCTATTTAGTCCCTTACGACTTCTCACTCACGTTTACCTTTTTATGCTTTTCTTGACACGTTTATATACCATATATACTATTTTTACTTTGTTTTAATATTTCTTGATATTTCATAGACTCACGAGCTTCTATCTTGTCAATTCCAATTTTCGTGAAATTTTTTTCTTGGGTAAGGCTTTGTGCCTCTTGTTCCAAAGCTGTTAATTCACTTTCCATAGCTTTCTTTCACTGCTCTCATTTCTTCTCCCATTTTTTTTCTCTTACCACTCTCATTTAGTTTTTAAAATTTTTTTTAACTATTTAACAACAACAATAGAAACTCACGCTTTATCTCTTCCAGGAATTCTAAATGGGCTTACGCCTAAGCTAGATTTTTCTTTGAGGCTTTGCTTGAAGATGTTTTGGAGTCCTTCTTCTGAGATTGTGTCTTGACCACCCCTGTCACCATAACAGCTCTTTAGATAGATTCTTTTTTTTGTGCATTCTTACAGTCTACTTCTTGACTTCAGCCCTTATGTTAGGGCTGGGCTGTGTGTACTTCTGGGGGTGAGAGGAAATATATGGGATGATATTCTGCCCTCATGGGTCTTTTGTTCTTTGTTGGGGATACTGAGGGACAGCTCAAGCTGGGGACCCACACGCTTTCAGTACTCTAAGAGTCTCGGTGATTTAGAATGAAGTCTGCTCATTGCCCTCCTGGTCTGAACTGTGCAAGTTCCTGACCCAGGTGTGGATCTATCAACTTGGCTCTGATTGGATGTTCCAGTAGACTCAGCCATTATCAGCCTGCTGGGAAGTTTGACAGTTTCAGAGTGACTGACCTGCAATCTCCCTTTCATCTAGGATTCTTGCCCTCATTATGCTATGGTAGGCTTCAGCCTGAGCTGTAGGCTAGAACTGAGTTCTTGCTTTGCTCCAAATAGCTATTGTTTGCTTCTGAACTTGTTCCTCAGTACATAGTTATAACCTGCAATCACAACTTCTCCTCACTGCCACCTCTATTCACAGGTCCCCTTCTCAGTCCATACTAGATCCGTGACCTGGAAGTGAGTAATGACCAACTGAGCTGCCAGATGGCACTTGTTCCTGCACCCTGCACTAGTTCAGGAACCCCCTGGAATCTCTTTCCACACTGGTACTTCTTGTATCATGCACAGCTTCAATCCTCTTTCAGTCACTGGATGCTAGAACGTTCCATACAAGGCACACTCCCAGTCAGACCCTATCCCCCATGTCTGCGGATCTTTCTGTCTTCCTATGCTGACTTAAACAGGAAAAGTGACTATATGTGATTTTTTTTTCTTTGATTTCCATTTAGAATTTGGTCTGGTTCATTTTTTTAGATCTTTGCGAAGGAGATGGGGCAGAGGAGTAAGCCGAGCTGTATTTCTTCCTGTTACTCTATCATCTTGGCTCCACCCTCCAGTACCACAATTTAGGAACATTTATTAGGTGGAGAATGTCCAGAGGAGAGCAACCAGGATGATGTAGGGCCTTGAATCCATGACACATGAGGATTGGTTGAAGGAACTGGGATATTTAGCCTGGAAAAGAGAAGACTGAGGGGGAACATGATAGTGTCTTCAAGTACAGTCAGTTCTGAAATAATTCAACATATGCATTCCTAAAACTCACTGCTACGCAAAATCATGCAATAAAAAACTACAGGGCTTATGGGGAAAATGGAGTAGGGGCATAACATTCAAAAACTTTGTCAGTGACAAATAAAGAAAAGATGGGAACCTAATAAAAAGAGTAGCACAGTCTTATACATGTTAAATGGCTAAGAAATAGATAAATACTGCAAGAAATAGTGGTGACCTCCTTGGCCTCGGGCGGCTGCTCAGCTTTCATCCTGGTTCCTGAAGCCAGGAAAGGTAGAAAGTTTCAGGGTAGAGGAGGGGGGTGTAGTGTATGGGTATAGTTCAGCCCTCTTTGAAACACAGCTTCTACTGTACTAGTATATACAAAATAAATATGGCACTTTACCTTGAAAAAGAGCTGAAGTTGAAATTGGGATGTCAGGAGAAGCCACTGCAGGCATGACAAGAGAAACCCCATGAGGTAGGATCTGGGTCACTGATAACACCAGCTCTGCTCCACGAGGGGCACTGGTGAGACCACTCTAAGACTGCACTAGGCCCATTTCCACTAGGGCAGTTCACCAGTGATCAACTCCAGCCTAGTTTTTCCCTGGGCAGGTGACTAGAAGAGGTAGGGGTCAAACAGTCCAGGTCATTACCACTTTGGGTCGAAGGCAGGGGGATGCATTAGGGTCTCCCTGTCTTCTTCTCCCTTCCAGGCCCACCTCTCCCTTCCCAGATCCCAATCCCAATCCCAATCCCAATAGCTTTTTTTGAATCCTGGGTCAAGGACAATAACCTACAGAGCTTTCCCCCAGTCAAAGCCAGACATGCCTTCTTCTCACAGCTCCACAATGTGCTGGTGACAGACACCCTGCTCCCAACCCATCCTTTGATTTCACCACCCCCATGCATACTCTATTACCATGGTACAATTTTTCTCAACAACAGGTAAGCAAAATTTGCAATACACTCAAACTGTTCTCTAAATTATCAATCATGTTGGAACATTTATTTTCAGAACAAAGTTTATAGCAGAACTAAGTGTATATGAAAAGCTGTCATGTGGAACTTGTTCTCTTTGGTCCCTGAGGGCAGAAGCAGGGGCAATGGGTTGCAAAGAGGCCAATTCAGGCTGGATGGCCTAACCAGGAGAGCTGCCCCAGATTGGAAGGGACTGTAGCAAGAGGTAGCGAGTTCTCTCTCCTTGGAAATCATTAAGTGAAGTCAATATGCCCACTTGCTGGGGATGGTGTACACATATGGATTGTACTAGACGGAGAACAAAGGTCCCTTCCAACTCTCAAATTCTGAGTTTCTGTGATTCAGGTTTCTTAAGTTCACAATCAAAAAGAAAAGTTTTAAAAAAATATATAATGGCTAAGCTTGATCCCAAAGAATTCACATGAGAAGGAACCTCTCTCCTTTCTCTGCAAACACTAGGGACTACTCCTATGGCTATATATATTATATATAATAGTAAAATTTTTTATATATTCTTGCCCATTTTGATAAACTTTTTCCCTCCTTTGTCATACTTTGTTATAAAGGAAAAAGGGGCACACTGGAAAATATATGTGATGTAAAAACAGAAGATATCACTCAAAACGTATTTTAAAAACAAAGAAATACCAATGAAGGTCCCAGAAAAGCAATTATGAAAAATGCCTCTCCCTTATGCTGCAAGGGAGTGGAGCAACGGGGCGGGGTAGGAAGTGGCAGCATTACTTAGGTAGATAATCATATGGGTTGTCACATATGAGCTTTGTATTAGATATTTTTGTTTAATTTTTAATTGCTTTTGTCACAAAGGAAGACTGTGTCTGAGGGATGGGGATGATTGTGATATAAAGACAAATGGAATCAATGAAAAAATTTAAATGTTTGTTGTAGCAAGTAAATAAATAAATGTTTGGCTTGCATATGTACCATGATGGAAAGAGCATGGATTATTGATAGGAAAGGACAAAAGTTAAGAAGGGTTTTTTTTTTTCCAGTTTCCAAAGGGGTTACTAAGAACTCATCAGGCTCTCGTTTTTGCTCTGGGCAGTAATACGAGAACCAAAATGTCACGTGAAATTAACGGCACAATAAAAAAGGGAGAATTTTAAATCTGTCTATTCAGTACAGCTGAAGGTCACTGAGGCTAATCCTATAGCCAGTCCCTAGTAGGGCTGGGTAATTTTATGACTGCTAATAATATTTGCAGATTTCATGCAAGCTGAGATAATGAAGGGGGAAGACAAAGCCTTTCATAAGGGTTTAAGATGGTCATCCTACAGATGTGCAAAAAAGAAACCACTTTTCTACCTTATACTAGTCAGGAGTCTGCCAAAGGACAGAGATTAATTAGAGGTTGGAGTACAGCTTTGATGGCAAAACATATCCATCTCTACATACTTAGCCCCTAGATGATTTTGCCACCATGCATCACCCACAACAGTGCCTATGACTACAGCTTTGTCAGATCTATCCTGGTTGAATTAATGAATTAAAATTTACTAAAGTGCTTACTATGTGCCAGCCACCGTGTTAAATACTAGGGCTACAAAAACAAACAAGTGATACAACAATTGCCTTCAAGGAGTTTATATTCTAAGGTGGGAAATAGCACCTAAAGGGAAGGTAAAAAGGGGGTTAGTCAATACTAGATACAGAGCACACCAAATGGGCATGGTTTGGAGCTAGCCGGGAAGTGTTCTAAAGCTCTGGGTCCCAGAAATATAAGGTAAAAACTCACCTATCAGAACTCAGGGTCCCACAGGTGGGGCATGTTAGGGGTTGGAGGGAGAAGATGTTCTGCCTATAATAGACTTTTCAGAGAAAAGAACTGACATCTATTAGAATGTTCCAAATCTGAGTTTGAGAAAGTCATTCTGGGTACCCACAGTCATCCCAAGGGGGAGGGGGGAAAGGCAGGAGAGAGAAAAAGAGAGCCAGAGCCAGAGAGACAAGAACAGCTGCTGCCCCTTCTATCTGTACCGCCTCCTCACCATATCACTCCTGTGCTCCCCAGAGTCATAGAAATGACAGGAATGATCTCAAACAGGCAGTTCAGGATGAGGGACTGCCATAATCAGCCAACTATGTCCCACTCCCGCCTACCAACCCTCCAAGTGGTGTGGGATGACGCCAAAGTACAAAAGAAAATGCGAATGCCAAGGTCTCGGGCATCCCAAGTCCCTAGATTCATTTCATCTCATTAGCAACACTCATCGCAGATCTCCTCTAGTGCCTTACTGGTCCTCAGCCAGACTCAGGGCTACTTATGAACAACAGGTAGCTAGCAAAGCTCTCCTTTCAGCTTCTATCAGAGGCCTCCAAGACCAATCATTCTCTACTTTGACTCTAATCCACTGACCTCTCCATCTCTCTCTCTCCATTCCACTGACAGTTCTTGATAAAAAAAAAAAAAAACAAAACACCAAAGGAAACAAAAGGCAAGGATATGCCTTCATCTTCTCTCCTTCCTTCTCTCATCTAGGGATGAAATTCAAGATTTTATTGAAAAAGGTATATAATGAAAAGACTAGGAAATTCCCATTCTTATAGCCTGTTTTTATTTTGATTGGTGCCAACCAGAATGGGTGGTTCAGTTCTCATTTTTTTTCACAATCATGGTACCATGTCCAGCCTGCCCTATTGAAGCCAACACAGCAAGGCTGGTTAGGATTGGTCCCTTAATGCCTGGGTGATCCCATTCAGTGAAACATCTGGCCAATTCATCTAACCTGCTGTCCACCATCAGGAAGAAGATGGAAACGAATACCTTCTGTTAGCCATTGGTGATGTCTCCAGGGAAAAGGGAGAAGCCTGGAGTGAAGTAAAATTTGTGAGGTCTATCCTAATTTCCCTAGCTACTAGTACCTCAAAGGGCATCTAAACACAGGAATTCTCTGGAGTCTATGCACTGGGCCTGGCGTCATGAAAACCCGAATTCAAATTTGACCTCAGATACTAGCTGTGTGACCCTGGAAAAATCACTCAACCACTGTCTGCCTCAATTTCCTCAACTGTAAAGTGGGGATAATAATAGAATCTACCACCCAGGGTTGTTGTGAGGATCAATGAGATAATGTCCAGAAAGTGCTTTGCAAACCTTAAAGCACTAAATAAATGCTAGCTATGATGATCACATATTAGGTACTTAATAAATACTTGTTTCCTTCTTTTCTTCCCTCCTTCCCTCCCTAAAGACTGAGAGATTACACAACAGTGGAAATTTCACTGAATTTGGAGTAAAAAGACTGGGCTTGAGCCCTAGACCAGCTTCTTAATAACTCTGTGACCGTGGGGAAGCCACTTAGCCTCTTTGGCCCTCAGTTTCCTCATCTATAAAGAGAGAGAACTGACTGAAAACAAAGTGGGTGACATTGGTCTGGGAAAGGCTGACAAGCTGTGGCAAGGGGGGTGTGATAGAATACTATTGTACCATAAGAAATTATGATTGTGAGAAATTCAGAGAAACATGGGAAGAATAACCTGATGTAGATCAAAGGAAGCAGAACCAGGAGAACAACATATACAATAACTACCATAATGTAATAAAAACTCTACTAAAAGGTAGCTAAACTCTGATGTAAGGCACTGACGAATATTGATTCCAGAAAACTGATGATAAAAGAAATGTCCTCCTCTATGTAGAGAAAGAGGCACTGTTTTCAGTGGTTTCTGCAGCCACTACACAGTCCAAGGCTCTAAACAGCAAGACAATGGTGAATATGCCCCCCAAGATGTTAAAATGGGTCAAAGCCTTGTTAAAATTGTAACCAAAGAGCCAAATGGGACTCTTCTTCTATCGATGTTCCTTCCCGCCCAATGTTACTGTGGTTGCCACCTGATGGCTTCTGCCAACACTGAACAAAAAAGTACCTGGAAAGAATAAAGAAAAGACCTAAGCTGTGAATGACTGGCAATTCAAGGTAAGTATAAGTCCTTCAGCTGTTTGCCACTGGAGTGGTTGGCCTGTTCTCCTCGGTTTACAGTCAAGGACGCCCCCCAGTCTGAGATTCTCCTTTGCCTTCCACTGCCAAGAGAATGCAGCGTTGTTCAGCTGAGACAGCACACAGGCTCTCAATTGTAGTTGTGGGCTGCAGCCATTTTCAATCAACCACCCTGTGCTTTCTACAACCAGGCTCAAGGCTGAGGCTCATACATAATACCTTTTGTGTGAGTGGGCTTTAAAAACAAAACAAAACAAAACCCAGCTAGTAAAAATGTTGCCAAATGTTTAAAAACAGCATTCTCTTTTCAGAAACCACAGACTGGGAGTCCAGGGAGGAAAATCAGTAGAAATGATTGGGGGGGGGGGTACAACTTTCTAATCTGCAGGAGCAGCTGGGGATGGGTATTAGAACTGAACACCATCCAGAAGTTGTAAACACTGATGAAAATGGATGAAATTCTGCAACTTAATGGTGTGCAGAGACTAGGGGTACTCTTTGTTCAAAAGAAAGTGCTTCGATGAATGGATGAATGCATTTCGAGGTTGCTTTACTATTTTGTGTTTTGTACATGTCAGTTATTTTTGGTTGGGTATCAAAAAAGGTGGGGATCAAACAATCCCTTTTTCAGAGGTTGTTGCATTTGCCAAGACCTCAGACGAGTTCCTCTGCAAGGAGAGATCCATGGCAAAGATGGCATTCCCTGGAGTAACAGCATAGTGCCAGGTGGCTCGGTTTGTAAAGCAGAGAATGTGGTCAAACACTTGACTTCATTTTTTAAGTAAAACTGAATAACAAAAGAATTCCCAAGAACCAAATTGCAAATAATGTTTGTTTGCTTTGATCCACCCTCCTACACACACACATACAACTTCTCCCCTAAACATGTGTGACATACTTATGGGGAAATACTCTTGTGTATAACTAAAAGATCACCTGAAATTGGCAGCACTGTCTTTGACTGGCATGGCATAACCATAGACAAATCAAAAAGGAACAAAAAATTTATATATACCTGGAGAAATCAACTGTGTTGAGAATAAGTCAGACCTCTGTATCTGTCCTAGTATCGTCAATGTGCAGGGAGAGAGGGGATCTTCAGTAGTCCTCAGCCACATCCCTTCTAGGTCAGTGCCTAGAGGAACAGTCTTGAGAGTGCTTGGCTTGGGGATGGTGCAAACTGTAGAGACAGCTGGCTAGAAATGACTAAACTGAAATGCAGACATTTGCTTTATCAAGGTCCCTGACTCAAATCTTAAGCAGAGATTTACTATTACTCATCACCACTCCAAACTACCTAGGAGCCATGGTAAAAGAAGCCTGTCTTCCACTCTTAGTGAACTGTGTCAAATCTCTCCAAAAGCACCAATACAATTAGCCTTGATAAGAAGCCTAGTTGGCAGCCTTATACCTAAGGCCAATGACATTCTTCTGAAGGAAACCAATAAATGTCAATTTCTTCTTACTTCTGTGATGACCTCTTCAGAAGGAAGTTGGGGCACAATGATGGTGGTACTATTGCTGTTTAGGATGTAAACTAAGGACCTCAATTCTCAGGACCATCAGTACACCCTATATAAGTACTATGTTGGCAAAAAAAAAATTCCTACAAAAGCAATGTGGCCTAACATAGATTTTATGGATTCACCTCCTTAAAGAGCTGCCAAAGTATCCCTTTGTTGATTTTCTTTCTTAGAAAGCCAATTTCAACTTCACACCAGCTAGGAGATAAATCTTCACCGAATTCAAACTCTGAAAGAGCCAAGATATATGCCACTGTTTACTCTCACGATTCCTCTAAAATTTTGTTTGAGTAATCTGTAGAAAGGGGGGATTGTATCAGATGATCTCTAAAGTCCCTCAGCTCAAAAACTGTGATCTTATGAAGAACCTAGAAAGGTCAGCAGTACAAGGATAATTAGCCTTGTTTACCAGATGAGGAAACTGAGACCCAAAACGTTTGAGTGACTTGCTATGTCACCCAAATAGCAAGTGTCTAACCTATGGCTTGAAGTCAGGTCTTCTGATTCCAAGACCATTACTATTTCCACAATATATTCTGTAACGCATTTTTAACGGCGCAATATTTGCAAACAAGCGCAGCTGTATCATCCCTTGGGCTACATGACCACTAAGGCTCCTTCCACTTGTCACATCCTATGGTAAAATCAGTGACTCAACACCAAAGGCACCAAAAGCAGCCTAAATATCAGCAGCTGTCCACTGGCCCCCGAAGCAAAAAGGTCACTATTTTCCTATTAAAAAGTGACAGAAGGGGGGCAGCTAGGTGGCGTAGTGGACAGAGCACCAGCCCTGAAGTCAGGAGGACCTCAGTTCAAATCCGGCCTCAGACCGAACACTTGACATGTACTAGCTGTGTGACCTTGGGCAAGTCACTTAACCCCAATTGCCTCACTTAAAAAAAAAAAGTGACAGACTTGGGACAGCTAGGTGACACAGTGGGTAGAGCACCAGCCCTGAAGTCAGGAGGACCTGAGTTCAAATCTGGCCTCAGACCAAACACTTGACACTTACTAGATGTGTGACCCTGGGCAAGTCATTTAACCCCAATTGCCTAAAAAAAAAGAAAGGGAAAAAAATGACAGACTTTACCAAATTATATTATTAGTTTATAGCTATGTCTATATACATACATGTGTATATATCAAGAAACACTATTAAGTTATCAAAATATATAATTCTAAGGTGTTTTTAAAGAAAAAGTCCAAAAAGCTCCCAATGATAAAAGCTAATAGAGTAGCTGCACGCCAAGTTAGGTGGATACCATTTCATTTCAGCTGCCATCCTCATGTACACTTTACTTTGCATTTCATACATTGTAGTAAGCGATAGATGCTTTTGACACTCTTGCTGCCCACATTAGCTTTAACAACTCAACTGTTGAAGTTATTTCATAGCCTGGGGGTCCTTAACTTCAACATGTTCATTCTCCTCTTAAATTTTTTTTTACAAGTTTAATGAAACACATTTTTAATTAGCAACACGCTAATGAATAAATATAAACAGATCGATGTCCCAGTACACAACCCTGGTGAAGAAGCCTACCAGTGTGAATATGAAAATTTAGAACCTTTATACAAAAAGCAAATATTATGAATAAATAACAGCTAGCGAACACCCACTGAAGAAAACGTACTCAAAATAAGAGCAATCAACATTAATTTTTAAGTGATCAAGGAGGACATTGAGTTGATTTTCACCAAACTTGATCATTCCATTAGTTGAAGTGAACTTGGTTATTTTGATTACACATGGGAACACAGGAACAACATAGAATTTCATGGATTCCATTCTCAAGAAAAGTTCAAGCAGAAGTACTGCTTTAGCAGGGCCTGACATACATTTTCATCAAAAGCAGATTTCACTTGCTTTGGGGCTTTTGAAAAATTTCTTCTGATGCTTCCTTTCTCATTACCATAAAGACAGGGAGCCAGGTCCACATGTAGTCCCCAAGAACTTATAGACTCAGAATAATATAGGCTGCAAGTATTAAAAAGGAACTCGAGGATTGGGGGCCAGATTTCCATGTACATGCCTACTGAAATTACCCTGTGCCTCTTCTGCCTGTCCTATGCTGGAACATCAGCCACATAAGGTGCTCGTGGATGGCCCCCCTGGAGGAAAAGTGAATTGGTATTATCCAATTTCATTACATCAACATACATCACCCCTCAATCTCTATTCAGCTGAGATTTCACTCCTCCCAATGCAGATCCTTCTTTTCCCCTAGATCCTACTACTACCAGCTGTCCAGAGGCTTAACCTGGATACTTGTTCTTTCTAGCTGTTACCATGCAACCATTAGCAGCCTCAAAACCCAGAGAATCCTGGCCACCCACCCAAACTGATTGCCATTTGTACATTTTATTCTTCTTCTTTTAATAACCTTTAAAAGGGAAAACATCTCATCAGGCTCTACTTTATTAAAAAAGAAAAATAATCCTAACTATGTTATCTTCTTTTCACAGAAGCATGACTTTAATGTCCTTTTAAGCAGATGCGAAATACAGAGAAAGTAGAGGAGGTCACCCCCTGGACAGACACAGGTGGGCATTTCTGGTCATTAGTCCTTCCATGGAAGCAAAACGTACAGAACTGCTCTTTGCTTGGCATGTAAATCGATGCTCTACTTGTTTGCCCCGTGTACCTCTTCTTGATTCTTATATCCTAGCCAGGGATAGGGAATCTGCGGCCTCGAGGCCACATGTGACCCTCCAGGTCCTCAAGTGCGGTCCTTGGACTGAATCCAAACTTCACAGAACAAATCCTCTTAGTAAAAGGATTTGTTCTGTAAAACTTAAACTCAGTCAAAAGGCTGTACCCAAGGACCTAGAGGGCCACATGTGACCTTGAGGCCATAGGTTCCCTCCCCCCCCCACCCTGGTGACCTAGCCTCTTCCCAGCAGCCAAGACCACTCTCTGAAAAGGGCAGGGTGCCAGAGAAAGGAACAAGATCAAAACTCTCCTGAAATGTCCTCTGCCATCTCTCTGCAGCTCCCTTTTAGAATGGCAAGGCAAGATGGATACAAGTACAGCCTGGCCACAAAGAGCCCTGTAAATCAGGGGGTGGTTTATACCTTTCACCTCCAGCTGCAGAAGGAACACATCTGACATCTCCATCTAGCAGCTCCTGAATGATTAGGAAAATGGATCTGTTGGCTGGCATGTAAAACAATGATGGGTCATTAGTCTATCTTATTCACAAGATAATAGCTGTATGCCTCCACGTAAGACAGGATAATGCAGTCTGGCTTTTCACTTGTTGATGTTACTAAGCAACTTCAGTGAAACCTATAGATACAGGTATTAAAGAGAGGCACCACCAAGCTACCAAGTGGCCCTGTTTATGTGAAATGGCTAACAATATCATGATATTCAAGATTACAGAAGGAAAAACAACAATTGTAAAATCATTCTTTAATATAAATCACACCAATTTATTTGTCGTTACAAATGGAAGAGTGTTTCTCTCAGTCTCTGACCCATTCTCCAACTCAAGAATCTCAATACTCACTGTGCTGTCCCCTCATATGCCCTGGCCCCCAAGTTCACTGACCTCATCACCTCCCATTACAGCCAACTCAGGTGGAGTGCCACCTTAGCTATCCACAGAAGTCCTATGACTGGCAGTCACCCATGATTCAGAACTCTGAAATACCTTTCTCTGATGGCAAGCTCCCATCTTTCCATATAGCCCTCTGCTTCACTAAACCCTATTCTTTCTTTTCAGTCCCTTCAGATCTGGCCTGTTCTCTCGGTCCATCATACTTTCTTTGTCCTCACGTTATTCAATTGATGTCAGCATTCAGTAAGCATCTACTCTGTGCCAAAGGATACAACAGTAAAATGAAAAACCAAGGAGTTTACAATGGGGGGGTAGTGGAGGGTAGGGGTAGGATACAATATGTAGACAGAAAAAATTGTACATCTTCATTGGAGGAGTAATAAAGAGAAAATCAAGCAAGGCTTCCTGGAGGGGGTGGCATCTGAGTTGAGCAAGTGCTACCAAGAGAGTGGTTACTGTCACAGATGAGGCCCAAGGCAAAGTAGAAATGGATTTGAGTGTTCTCCACTGACTGCCTCCATTTCCTCAGTGCTCATTCACACTTAAATCCTTAGTGATCCAGCCTCCTTCCTCAGAACTTTACTGAAATCGCTCCATTGCAAGTCAACAACTTCCTAATCCCCAAGCTCCATGGCTTTCTCACGGTGTTGTTCTGTGCCTGAGCTACCACACAGCACTGTTGATCACTCTCTCTTTCTCTTCTCCTGGCTGTCCTGGTTCTCCAGCTTTTCTGACTTTTCCTCTTCATTCCTTCCCTGGACCCTCTTACTCCTGCTTCCATAACTATGAGTGTCCTTAAAGGTTAGGTCCTCGGTCCATGGCCCTTCTCTCTCTTAACTCTGGTCTTGATGTCATCAGTTTTCTTCCCTTCAACAATTATCTCTATGTAAATGACTCCTAAGTCTCTATTTTTATTCCTGGTCAAGCTAACAAAATTAAAGGATGACGACTTTTGCTCTAGCTTTGAAGATATTTATATGAACACTGAGATAACTGATGACATCTCCTTAAAGAGGTATGGAAGGTATTCCTGGCTTGGGTGTTTGTTGGCCAATTCATGGACACCTCAGTTGAGGATGAATGATTTAAGTCATAGCTATTGTATATCTGAGGAGATTCTAGGTAGGTTACTCAGTGGATGTCAGGCCTGGAGTCAGCAAACTCCTCTTCCTGAGTTCGAATCTGGCCTCAGATACTTCCTAGCTGTGTGTCTCTGGGCAAGTCACTTTACCCTGTTGGTCTCAGTTTCCTCATCTATAACATGAGCTGGAAAAGGAAATGGCAAACCACTCCAGTATCTTTGCCAAGAAAACCTTAAATGGGGTCATTGAGAGTTGGACACAACTGAAAAACGACTTAACAATTGTAGATCTCAGGTACCCTTGCACTTGGGCCTAAAAAGAGGAAAAGAGCTCAGAGAGCTAGAGAGAGGTGAGCATAGACAGAGATCAGAGCTTGAACTTGGATCTACAGAGAAGATGAAATATTCCTAGCCAAAACAGCTCTCCCACAGGAGATGGCTATACTCTATAAGTGGTAGCAGCCAGCAAGAGCTGAAGAACTGAGTCAACCAGGCTCCTAGAGAGAGAAGTCCCTGGGGTTAAGCTGGTCAGGAGCAAACCTGGACCTTACCTTCTACTACGGCCACATGTTATGCTTTCTTTATATGTATGCCTTGTCTCTCCAGCCAGACTATAAGCTCTTTGGGGGCAAGAACTACATCGTGAGCTTCTTTGAATTGCCCACAGAATCTAGCAGATTTCTGTCACTAAAAAGCATAATAATAATAATAATTTTACATTTCTAACTTCAATACTGCAAGGATATGAAATTTCTCCTTTCTCTTCTCCTAGGGCCTGCCCCTCCCTGCTCTAATGAAGAACTGAGGGAGAAGGCTGGAGGCGGGAGCATCTGAACAAAATGAATACTCCTCCCGTTCCTTTCCCTCCTCCAGGTCATTGATTAATGACAGAATGTCCCCCCCCCCCCAAAAAAAAAAACAAAGAAAGAAAGAAAGAAGGAAGGAAGGAAAAGTAAGGAGCTAAGGGAGGGGGAGAGTTTGGCGGCCAGGATCTTTGCCCCTGCCCCTCCTCCCTCTTGCATGTTCAGAAAGAAGGGGTTGGAAACGTGACGATCTGGACAAGACTCTCCCTCCTGCTTCTCTTTTCTGTTTTCTTCCCTACTGCAGGCCAATGATCAATAGTAAAACAGGCTAGAAAAGTGGGGAGGGGGGAATGTCTGTGGAGATACTCCTCCTCTTACTGCAGATTTCCCTGAGGAGAACAGAGACTGGAGAAGACTAGAGTGAAAGGCAGGAACCAAGCAGTTTTAGCTCCCTGTTTTCACTTTCCTGCCTATACATCTTGTTAACTCTTTACTGCTACAGACCCTGGGAGGATGAATGGTCAGTGGCTAAACAGGGTAAGTGTTCTTTACTCCCTGCCCTCTATGCTTTGGCCAAGATTCAAGGTTTTTCTTCTCTCCTTCTTCCTACTGCTCTTGCTAAAGAGGAAAGGCCCCAGAAAGAGAGCGAATGAGTGGGGGGAAAGAGCACTTTTCTTTCTCTTTAGTCTCTTTCTACCATCTTGTTGGTGCTCCAGTTTCTTCCCTTCCCCTTTGTTCCTTTGATGTCAAGTGTTGAGGGCTTTTCACTCCCTTCCTCCCACCGACTTTTTCTAAAAAAGGCTAGAATTGGTAGCAGGTAGCAAGGTAAGTCAAGAAATAAGCATTCGGCTCTCACTTCTGCCACCAACCGAGTACCAAGTTACCTCCCTCCTCCATCTCTTCCTGTTCTTTCCCCTTCCCCTCTTTCCACTTGTGGACACTAATGAATGCTACGATGTACTAGAATGGAAAAATAAATAAATAAATAAAAACTAGGCGAGGAAAGGCAACCAAGTTGGCCATGCTCCTCAGTCTCATGCTGCTGTTCTTGCTTGAGAAGAGGATGCATTGCTTGAAACACGATTGTTTTCTGTGTCCCTTCTCCCTCTTCTCCTGCTTGCTACTACTATTCTGGGCATCTGGGCAGGAGGAAGGACAACTGCGGCATGGTGGGACTTAATAAGACGTGCATTTCTCTCCTACCAGACTTCTCTCTGGAAACAGAACTATCCATACTTCCTAGGATACCTGAGAAGCTAAGGAGAGGAGAGGGGACTAACATTAACCATAAGTACAAGGTTTTTCTTCATTTCAATCAGCAAACATTTATTGAGTTCCGACTCTATGGTAGACACTGCGCTGGGTGCTGCGGATACAACGATCAAAAGGAATGTCCTTGCCCTCAAGGGGCTTAGTTTCTCAGGGGAGACAACATGCATATAGATGGGTATGAACGAACTGGACGTGGGGTGACTTGGGGGGAGGGGCACGTGGACCAGGAAAGGCTTCTCATGGAAGGGGCTCTGGACCTGAGCCTTGAAGGACATCAGGTATTCCAAGAATCCCAGGCAACGAAGAAGCATAGCCCAGGTAGAAGGAAAAGCCTAGGAGAAGGCACAGAAATGGGAGATGAAAATCTCACGTGAGGAACAGTAAAAATGATAGTTTGGCTTGGCCAGACAATATGTGAAAGGAAGTAATATATAACAAGCTTGGAAAAAGATAAATATAAATATATAGACATATATTATCTATATATATATATATATATACACACATATATACACACACATGTGTATATGTACATGTATATTGTGTATATCTTTTTATATATACTATCTATAGTTATGACTATATAAAACTATATGTATGTAGAGTTTTAAAATATATTTAATATCATATGTAGTTTAATATATGCATATATATTCATCTTTTCTATAGACTACAAAGTTTGATCATACTCCTTGACCCTTTCCTATTCTCCCACTGCATTAGGTGGCCCTTGCTTCATTTGCTTACATACCAATGATAGATCCCATAGTTGGCCTCTTTAACATCTGACTAGCTACTATCCTAGAATCTCTTGCTCTCCCTATCCTATGGAGTAGTAATCTGGGCATCCCCAACCCTGGCTAACCCTGTCCCCTTCTATTTTCTCTGCTCTTGCTCCAGGGAAAAATACAGAAGTGGTTCGAGAAAGCCTAAATGATTTCCCTTTCCACAAGATCCCGATACATTGTCTCAGCTAGGCCCTTGCTGCTGCTTGAGGGTCTTTTCTGTCCAGCCCACTATTCTCTGTTGCCACTGGGTCAATAAACCAACTGCTCATTTGGTCAACACTCGCCCTTGTTTGTTCCAGCCTACCTTTCCAAATGCATTTCACATTGCTCCCTCTCACACACCCTTCATTCCAGCCAAATGGACCTACATGGTACTCAGCAAGCTCAGCAGTCCATCTCCTACCTTCATGCCTTTCTGCAGGCCATGGCACAGTGCCAAGTGTGCTAAACCCAGAGGCAGGAACACCCCACTGTGCATCAAGCCTCAGACACTTCATAGCATATGACCCTGGGCATTTTCAGAGTTGGAAGGGATCTCAGAAATCACCTATAGGTATACTCTATAATCCCTTCGACAAAATACTTGACAAGTAGCCATGCAGCCTCTGCTTAGGAAACTCATGAAAGAGAATCCAGTGTCTCCTAAGGGGGCCCATTCCACTGTGTGACACCTCTAATTGTGAGGAAATCTTCCTCCATATAAAGCCTCCATTTGCTTCTTTGCCATTTTTACCCATCTGCTCCTCAGTTTGCCCCGTGGGGCCAAGAAGAATAAGCCCCACTCTCATGATGCCCATCAGGTAATTGAAGATATCTATCATCTCCCTCCCCACCCCCTTCTCTTTTCCAGGCCCCAAATCCCCAGAAACTTGGACCAATCTTCTGGTCTGTAAACATGGTGTCACAGAGTTATGCGAAGTGTGTCCTTGCCTGCTTTCAGCCAGTCACGTGCGATAGCTCAGGACTTGAGTGCTTGGCGGATGACAGAGCAAACTCACTATGGGCCACTAAAAAGGAAGAGCCAATGGCTCAGGGGAACTTTAAAGGGAGCAATCCAGCCTCAGCTGTCTCTTCCTCTTCTCAGTTGTAGAGTCTGTGAGCTACATGGCAATGACTCTCATGCAGCAACTATAGCAGGAGGACTTGGGCAAACAAGGCTGGAACTCTGGCTGCCTATTCTGTTTTGTGTTGCTTTAAGAATAGTTAACCAAAAAATTGACTTTGAGATGTGCATGTCCAGGATTGGAAGTACCATTATGAGTTCAAAATGTCTGAAGGTCCTTGGTTCATCTGGTAGAACTGACTTCTAGCAGGGGAAGTTACTATATCCTAGAGGAAACCTCTGACAAGAAGAAAAGCACAAGCCCTGGCCTGGCCTAGCTGGCCAACAGACACAAATTTTGAGGGTACAGTGCAGAGCTAAGGTGAAATCTAACAATGCCTATTCAACAGACCCACAAATTGCTTTATGTTCTGATGCGGTTTAAGAGACAACCTCACAGTAAAATATAGCAATAGTTACATGAGTTACTAAATTCTGTTTTAAATATTTCTGTTAATATATGCTCATGTTTTATGTTTAGTATCATTGAGTATAGGAACTGTATATGTGTCCTATGCTTGATGTGCGTTTATTGCCCTTTCTACTTCTTCCTTTGGGGAGACCCTAGACATGAACTGATATCTAATCTTTAAGTAAAATCATCCCTAAGCTGCTGAGGTGGAGGGTGTGAGAGATGGAACCCAACCATTCTCATTAGAAGTCAGGCTCTCCAAAGGACTGAACTTAATCCAAACTATGTACTGAGTGCAGAGTAGACAGGCCCCTTATTAATGGAAAAGGAGAGATCACAGTGGCCCAGTCTCCGGGTCCTGTTAGCAGTTTATTATTGTTATTGTCCTTGTGACTCATATGATGTGAAGTGGAGGCCCGTCACCACTCTCCTCTGGATAATCTCCAGTTTATCAATGCCCTTCCTAAAATGTTGCACCCAGAATAAAACACTATACTCCATATGTGGTCTAACCAGGGCAGAATAAAGCAGAACTATTACCTTTTTTGTTCCTAGAAGCTACACCTGTTAATATAATCAAAATTCAAATTAACTTTGTTAACTTACATCGAGCTTGTAGACCCGCAAATCTTTTTGCAGACAAATGCTATCTTAGCTATGCCTCCCACGTCTTATACTTTTGAGGTTAAGTTTTTTTTAATCTTACTAGTTTGGGCCCAGCGCTCTGGCCCTTCTAGATCTTTCTGAACATTGACTCTATAACCTCCTGTTGTCTATCCCTCCTACCTTTGTGCCATCTATGTATTTGGTAAGCATGCCAGCCTCTGCCTTTACTCAAAACCTTTTCGACTTGAGAGGACCTGCCAGAGCTTGCAATGGGTGGCAGAGCCTGAGAATGCAGGCCACCTCTGTGAGGCACCCAAAGATGACCTCAGGAGAGGACAAGAAAAGCAAAAGTGATAGCTCACCTTTGCACATAGCACTTGCTTCTCAACAAGTCTGAGGGGTAGTAGCATGCTCACACAGTAAGTGTGCCAACGATACTCCTAGAGTGATTAGAACACACACTGTGTGGGAAAACTCCTCATCTTCTATTTATTAAAGGTTTATGTGAGATAAGCTACTGCCTCTATCTATTATTCCCTTTTTGGCTCCTAGTAAATATAGGTGAACTCCACCACAAAGCCAAATGGCAATTAGTTTCTCTCCTAGTCACAAAAGGCCCCAACAGAAGGTAGTTTATAATTCTATGTTCCTCTTGGGGTTGGTAAATAGTGCTGATGCATTGAAAAAGAGGGAAGGAAAAGCAAAATGGTTCCATTTTTATGATGAAAAGTTTTAAGGTGGATTATGGAATTCAGCCATGTATCGGAAAGCTTCCCTAGCTAGAAGTTTGGAGAAAGAAATACTAGAATTCCCTGGAGTGTTTTCTGGCCAATATTTAAAACAGAAGAAGACAACAAAATGGTATTCTCTGAAGTGGGACCTTTAACCAATAGTTGAAAAAAAAAAGTCTTTGATCTGTTCACTATAACATGAGGAAGAAAGTAAGCAAAGCAAGTTGGAAATCTGATTACACAGAAATAAGGAATAAGGGGCCCCCAACTTCCTCTGCGCCTCCAGACCCACCAGCACTGCCCACCAACTCTGCCCACCATAGATAACCTGCCATTTCAGCTCCCTATCTGCCACGTGCATACCATCGGTCTTGTAGGGGGAGAGGTGACAGGAGAGAGTGGCTGGATCAGCACTAGAACAAAGAAAAGAGCAGGGGGAGAAATGTTATTAGGCAAATAGCAGAAGCCTAGTGATCTGAATGAAGAAAAGAACGTAAAGAACTTGGAAATAAACGACCACCGCTGATGAAGCAAACCGAATACTTCAAAGTACAGTACATTATTTTAGAAAAAAGATAGATGAAAAAGACAGGACAAATTGGAGTGCAATTGTTTTGCTGTAGAAGACAACAAGTAATTCTGACCTCCTCCCACAGCTATGATGAATAAATTCCACCAAAACAATATAGTTGGAAGTAGTCAAATTTTTCCTGTTTCAAAATCGAGCTTACAGAATACAAGGCTAATGACCTTGCTAGGGCCTCTCAGAATTAACATCATGTAGTCAAGGAAGGTGAGGAATCCATTCCCTCAAAAGGGAAGACTAGTCTTTAACTGGGGAAAAATCAAAGAGCACCTAAAATGAATGGGTTTCAGCTCCATGTATGTCCTTGGGGCTAAGGCAGGCAATTAAGGCCTGGGTAGACATCATCAGATTTGGCTGGACTCTCTGGCACTCTTCACTTCATTCTAACTGACCTGGATAATCTAACTTGCTCGGACATTCATTAATTCCTTGTTTCCATTAATTATTTTATTCAGGTATCATTGAGGTTTGGGGAAAGTGAGAAAGTGGATAAAGAGCCTTGAATTCTGGAGGCTGAGTGTCAAGTCCTGCCTTGATAACACATTAGCTCTGTGTCCGTGGGAAGTGACTTGGCCTTCAGGTGCCCCCAGGAAACTCCATAAGACTACATGTTAAAGAGGAATCAAACATCTGCATTGACAAAGGGAATCTTCAGAGACCAAGTCCTCCATACCCATTAAATCATAGGTCTGAACCAAAAACAAAACAAAACAAAAATAAAAACATTTAAGTTATTGAATAGATCAAAGATTTTCCAGAGAGTCAAGAAGCAAAACAAATAAACCAAGTTTAGCCAAAGGAACATCAAGTATAGTGGAAGAAGAACAAGACTGGTAGTAGAGAGAGTAATGAATTTGGAGTGTTCAAAAATTCCAGCTCTGCTAGTTGCTACCTGTGTGACCTTGGGAAAATCACTTAACCACTTAGCAGATCAGCCATTTATTTCACTGGCCCTCTCAACACATTGCCAAGACTCCACAGCAGTTGCCCCGCAATGCCCCCCACCGTGATAACCCACTGCCAAACTTTCCAGAATTCTACCTACACACTGCTGCCTGAACCTTGAGATGACTCCAGACTTAGGCCCACTCAAAAATTGCTGGGTCCCTGCCTGGAATCTCCATGTGTGAAGAAGGCAAAGCCTCACTGCTTCCTCTCCATTATCTCCTCATCCGCCAGACTGTCCCACCTCCACACCTGCAGCTGGAGCCCCTGGGGACAATGGTAACCTGCTTTACTTTATTCATCATACCCCCCCATCCCAGAGATCCTAAACCCCCAGCTCTCACTGTAAAAACCCTATCGCACATCACCCAATGCCCACTCCATGAAACTTATCCCCCTTAACTCAAGCCTTCCTCTCAACATCCCACTCCAGATCATCGCCCATCTTCCACTGGGCTCTCTGGAATTTTGACTCTACAGGTAACACATTAGCTTTTTTTTTTTTCTCCCTTTCTCACTCTTCCCATCTACTTACACTCACTAAAGACGTAGACCTTGTTGATGACATGGCATCCTGTGTCTCTTTTCCAGTACTGATTGCACTTTCACTCATATGCCCACCAAACCAATCACAGTGGCATTGGCAGAACGTTCTTTGCTTCCCCACTGTCACTGCCAGGCTCTCCCTCTACCTCCAGCACTAAGTTCCCTGCCATTCATTCAATCCACATATGTTTATTACTCAGTTAAGATGCTGGTATCTGTTTCTTCCTCAATGAATTCAGGGCCTGGCTCATAGTGTTTCTCTCCTCCCCAATTCCAGCCTTATATTACAGGACTTCAACATACATATAGATACTCCCTCAAGCACCGTAACTTCCCTGTTCCTCAATTTACTCATCTCCCCTGACATCCTCCTCCACCCCACCTCAGCTACACACAGATATTCATACCCTTGATCTTGCCAGCACTTACAAATGTTCTGCTTCCATACTCAAGACCTCCAGCGTTCCTTTATCTGATCCTGATCTTCTGTCCTTCCACCTTGCCTTCGGCTTTACAATCCCCAAGTTTGTCCTTCCTCTTCACCAGACTTCTAATCCCTCCACCTCTCACAGCACTTTCTCAGAACCATTCCCCTACCCCCACCCTAGAACTCGCTGTACTCTCCTCCCTTTCCCATCTTGACTCCTTGGGAACCAAGTCAACTCTCCCTTATCTTCTTCTCTCCACTCCCTTGCTCCCTTATCCTATTTGCTAATCTTGCCCTGCAAAGCCTCAGCTCTGGATTTCTCTCATCATCTACTACCTCTGCTCCTATTCACGTACTGCTGATAAAAACTAGAGGAAATCATGAGACCACGTTGCTTGGGCCTGCTAAAATTTGTGTAACATACTCTTAACCGGCACCCTCTTCCACACACCTGAGTGATTCATCGTCCGCACTCCACAGCAGCTATTGCAAACCTTTCCATCCCTCCACAAACTTGTCGTGGCTCCTCCTCCCCTCCCCCTCAGCTGAGAACCTTGCCTCATATGTCACTTTTAAAAAATCAGCCATTCGTCAAGAGCCCCCTTTTCTCTCCTCCTCTGCACTTCATATTACTCCCAAATCTTCCCTCACTATCTCCTCCTCCACCCCACCTCACATAAAGAGGTAGTCATCCTCCTATCCAAAGTGAACCCCTCTGCAAGCACAAACGATCCCATTCCAGCCCACCTTTCACTTATCTTCAATCGCATACTATTGGCTGCTTCCTTGCTCTCTACAAACATGCCCATGTCTCCTCCATCCTCAAAAAAAGGGAGAAAAAAAAAAAGGCCCTCTCTTGATTCGTCCATCTGCACTGGCTATTGTCCTCTACGTCTCCTCTCTTTTCTGGCCAAACTCTGAGAAGGCTGTCCACCGTGGGTGTTCCCACTTCTTTCCTCTCTCTTCCTACCAGTCTGCAGTCTGGCCTCTGATCTCATCATTGAACCAAAATCAAACCCTCCGAAGTTACCAGTGAGCAAGAGATCAAATAACCACATTGAATGGCTGTTTCTCAAGCCTTACCTTTTTGACCTCTCAGAATCCTTTCACACTGTTGATCAGGCTCTTCTGGAAATTCTCTCTTCTCCAGATTTTCCTGACACTGCTCTCTCCTGCTTCCCTTCCTACCAGTAGGATTGCTCCTTTTCAGACTCCCTTGCAGGATCTTTATCCAGCTTTCACTTGCTAATTGTAAGCATACCCTAAGGCTGGGTCCTGGGCCCCTTTCAGTCCCCCACTATACTGTATCTCTAGGTAAACTCCTCTGCTCCCAAGGATTCAATTCACATCTCTATGCAGATGATTCTCAAATCCACTGACTCATCCCTAACCTCCAGCATCTCTAACTGCTTATTGGACAACTAGAACTGGATGTCCTGTAGTTATCTTAGCCCCAAACTGCAACACATTAGCTTTTCCCCAAACTCTCTCCCCTTAATTTCCATGACAATGCCAGTGACTCAAACTCCCAGCCTTAACTTCCTCTCTCTTCCATCTCCCACGTTCAACTTTGCCAAGTTGTGTTGATTTCTGCTCTCCTACAAAGCCCTCCTCTCCTCTGATACTTCCCCCACCTCATCACCTGCTGCCTCAAGGCTCTCTCTACTCCAATCCATTCTCGGTTCAGCTTCTAAAGGGACCTCCCTAAAGTGCACATCTGACTGTGTCATATACCCCACCCCTCAAGTCTATAAACTCCAGGGGTTCCCTATTACCCCCAGGATCAAATATAAAATACTCTGACTTTTGTACCTCCACCACAACACTTAAGTCCTGATTTGGGGCATTTTCACTGGCTATGCCTGCCATGCTCTCCCTCCTCACTCTGCTTCCTGGATTCCCTGGCTTCCTTCAGGTCTGAGCTAAAATCCCATATTCCCCCAGATTTCCTTCCCAGTTCACCTTGATTGTGTGCCTTTCCTCTGAGATTATCTCTAATTTAACTAACATACACATATAATATACATATATAATATACATATACATACATACAAACATACATATACATCTTTTTTTGCATAGTCCTTTTTATATTGTCACCCCTCCCACATTACAGAATGAGCTCACTGAGGTCAGGGGTTGCTTTGGGCTTTCTCTGTATTCCCAACACTTAGCACAGTACCTGGCACAAAGTAAGTACTTAATAAATGCTTGCTGATCGATTCCCCAAGATTGTCATTGTTCTGAAGTGGAGAAATGAGTTGCATAACTGATGAGAACAGACTGGTCAATCTTGTCCTGTTTGGAAGGGGGCAATGAAAGTGAACATTGAAGTGTTTATTTCATAGAAATTGCAGCATTTGCCCTTAAATATATAACACGGCTCTATGGGCAGCTGTTTGGTGCAATGGCAAGAGCACTGTTAACAAAGGGCTCTGGCTGTGCCACTCTGGGCAAGGTACTTTACTTCTCTGAACTGCAGTTTCCTCCTCTTTAAAAAAGGAGCCAATAAATTGTGGAAGAAAAGTCCTTTGTAAACTTAAGATGGCATAGAAATATAAGTTATTAGTATTATTGCCCACAAAAAGATCCACAGTGAGAACTGAAAGGAAAGGAGGGCACTTCACAAACAGCATGGTAATTTGCTAAAGAAACTACAATTTCAAGGGAAAAATCATCCACTGCATTCTATACAAGGGACATTTGCATTTGTTAAGTGATCTAACACATGAAAAAAAGCCAACATTTCAAGGAAAAGACCTTTTCCCAAGGACTGCATTTTATGTATTTTTAATTGCATTTTAAATATTAGCCAAATGAGTGATCTGAACCAAAGATAAGCATTGTAGGACCCTTGTAACTAAATTTATCAGGCTAAACACATTGACAGCTAATAAGATGAAATGTGTATACACACAAACACACATATTTCTCTATGCAGGTGACAGATGACCTTCATTATCATTCTAAATGATTAACATGCTTAAATAAATGAACCAACTCGTCAGTAGCACAGCCATTCACTTTGGCTAACAGCTGCAGCACTGCCTCCTCTGGGTATTGTACTTGCTCCTCCTTGTACCTCATCTGGAGGAGTCCCCAATTCAAGACACAGGCTGCCATGGACTCATGGGTCCAGATGCCGCCACTCGCAGATTCACTTCTTCACCCCACTCAGGCATGACTGGCCACCTGAATCTCTGAAATATGCTGTTGTCACCTCAAGTTCAATATGAATGAACTTGGAGCCAATAGCTTTCTTTCCTCTATTGCTGGAGTCTCTCCAGAAACATCAATTAAGGCAGGAGAGAAAATTTCACCAGTCTCTACATATAATTAATTAATTAGTATTTTTATTCAACCAGCGGTTAGTTTTCGATTGCCTAATATGTAGGCCCAATAGAGTACAGTGTCACAGATACCAAAGGAAAAGAGAATTTCAAATCAGACAAGAGGATGATCAGTACCATCAAAGGCCATAGAGAGGTCAAAAGCTTAATGATAACCTGCAAAATGTAAGCTTCAAATGAGAAAAGAACATAGGATTTGAAAATTAGGAGACCTCTGGTGACCTTGGAGGGAAGTGTTCTGGTGATGTGGTAGAGATCAGAACCTGATGACAAAGGGTTGAAATTTTTTTCAGTCGTGGGTCATCATCTATATTCTTTACCCAAACTACTATTCCAAGCCTCTATCCTGGGTACTCTTCTTTTCTCTATATACATCATCTCTTTCAGGATTATTATCAGGTCTTATTACCTTCTCAAAGTCTATGATTCCAAGATCTAAATATCCAGACCTATTCTTTCCTGAGCTCCAATGCAGTATCAACCCTGCCCACTGGATATTTAGAACTACATGTCCCATAGGCATCTCAAATTCAATATACCTAAAAGAGAAGTCACTATCTATCCCTTGACTCTGTATCCCCCACCCCTCCTCAAACCTATCCCTCCTTTAAATTTCTTTTGAGGACACTATGACCCTACTAGCTACCAAGGGCTGAAGTATCCAAATCTTATCCTTGACCTCTTCCTTTCCCTGCATTCCCTTCTCCCAATAGCTAATCACTTTCCCAGTCTTGTCAACTCTTCTTCTAAGACCTATCTCCCATTTGCCCCTTTTTCTCCACTCAAAAAAACACCACCCTAATTAGGTTCTCCTCACTACTTTTCCCCAAGACTACTGAAAAGTCTCCTACCTGGACTCCCAGCTTGCAGTTTCTCTCCCCTCTAACCCATTTTCTGCACTGTTGCCAAAATAATACTCCCAAAGCACAAATAGAACCATATGACTATGCTACTCAAGAACCTCTGACTTCCCTCAAGAACCTTTCCTGGTTTTCTTGCCTCTAGAGTAAAATACAAAATCCTAAGATTGCTATTTAAAACCTTTCAAAACCTGGCTCCAGCCCACCTCTCTTGTGTTCTTTCACACGTGTTCTCCTAACACACTCTAGATTCCAGTCAAACTGGCCCACTCAAAATACCCCAAACTATCCATTCAAAGCCCTAGATCCATGACTTTGCAAAGGAGATGTGCAATAGATATTGGAATGTGCAATGTATGTTTGAATGGAAAAGTGGAAACACGGAATATACGCCATTCTTTTGAGCTTGAAGTAAAAGGGAAGAGAGAAAAGACAGTAGGAGATTCGTGGGTTTACAGAGTTGAAAGAAGGTTTTTTGTCTGGTTTTGGTTTGGTTTTTTGTTTTGTTTTTTTTTGGGGGGGGACTGGGGAGCCTAAGCGTGTTTACACACAGAGGGGAAGAATTCTCCATGTGTTACTCTAGATTTTAACTTGGCTTAATCATAGCAAATAACCAAGGAGGCAGGTCACAATCCTTCCCTCTACCCCCTCTTCCCACTCTCTGGAATGAACCCCAGCAGACTGAATTTCTTTTTTGTGTTGAAGGTCATGGTCCCCCATGAGGCATCCCACAAAGTTCCTGTTCCCAGAAGAAGGAACCTCTCTCTTCCATTTGCAGAGCTGAAGTGAGTGAATGAATGATCACTGCTCAGGTAACCAGGGGCACTTGCCATCTTTTGCAGTCTCATGCTCAGGTATGCTCGGCCCACCATAAAGAATAACTTCGTAAAATCCTGTTACTACTAGGGTTGCCAACCAGCCTAACTAGTATTGTATCTCAGAAGCTCAAGATGCTCTTACTGATTTGTCCTGTCACTGCTATGGTTTTGAAGGGTGAGGGGAGGATTTCTGCATTTTGTTTTGATTTTGGTGACTCTATTACAAGTCTACAATATTTAAAAAAACATTTTTTTAACTATATACCAGTAATAAGCTGAGATTCCCTGGGGGATTGTGGGGATTGTGCAAAGCATTCAAGAATCCATACACCACCAAGGACTGTCATGTGCGTTCTTAAGTCAAACACCACATTCAATACCTATCTTCCATAGACTGAACAAAAAATAGCTTACACATATGTATTATTTTTCAAACGTCTGTAGATGCTGTTGTGATAAATAAAATGAAAATTTATTTCAAAGCATTACTGAATTTTCAATAGCTTTTTTGTCACCATGTATTTTCTCAATCATCATTAATAATACAGCTATAGTGGGAGCTCATGAAATGTTTTGACCATAAAAAGAAATCTTCATATTCAAAAAGTTTGTGAACCATAAATACACACCATTTCCACCAGCAATAAACAATCAATTCCCCACACTCAAATACAATTATTCAAGAAGAAAACAAAACAAAACAAAACAGAAAAAAAAACATCTCAGAAGAGGAGGAACGCAGCAAAATGGGATATGTGTTTTGAACTTTGGAGGGCCTAATGTGCACTGGGATTAAGCACGCACTGAAACTGCTTCCCCTAGACTAGTCAAGGTTTCATCACAAGCAAGACACAGAGGTTTAAGGAGAAAACACTTATGGACAATCTGATCTTAAGTGACTATGAAGATGGACTCAGGGCCTTACAAAAGTCTTCTTTGTGGTTTGGGAGAGGAGATGGGAGGGGCAAAAGGGAGAGGGAGAAAAATCAAGAGGAAAAATGCATTTGTAGGGTCCCTATAGATAATACAGACCAGAGGTGTCAAACACACTGCCTGGAGAAGCATCACATAGCATTCCTCATCGTAAACCAGAAAAAAATGTCATTGGGAAATAGGTAACAAAATAAATAAAAATACAATAGAACATAGATAATGTTAATATGTGGTTTTCTAAGTCAATACACTGCCCACAGGCACCTTTAAGTGGGCCTCCTTTCTGAGTTTGACACCACTGGTATATACCATGCCAAGTAAAACAAGTTTCTTCAAGTAAAACAAGATTAGAAATTACAAGTGCTGGTCATGGATTAAGGGGGAAAAATCTGGGTTTAAATAGCTGACTTTGAAAAAATAAGAAAACAAACCCACTGAAGGGAGGGCAATTCCTCCTCTTGTATCAGGGGTTCCTAGGTATTTCAGGGGTATCCTAGCTTTCAGCATAGCTTGGAATGATTGAAGCGGAGACGTCAAGATTTAGGGCTTGGACTGACGTCTACATTTTTCTCAGATTACTAAACTGTAATATCAGGGGAATGTTGTAGGTATAGTTTATCTAGATTTCAGCAAAGTCTTACAGTTTCTCAAGCTATTTTTGTCAATAAGGTGGAAAGATATGGGTTAGACAGTATGCTTAGGTTGTTTCAGAATGATTGAATGGTTGGACCCAAAAAACAACTATTTGTGGTCTGATGTACTTTTGGAAGGGAACCTTTTTGTAGAGTGACCCAGGGGACCTATACTTGGCTTTGTGCTGTTTAATGGGTCTTTTTTAATAACTTGGAGAAAGGCATAGCTGTTGTGCTAATCAAATTTGCACAACACAAAGCTGGGAGGGATGGCTACCACATGGAGTGATAGAATCTTGGGCCAAATCTCATAAAGTAAAATTTAATGGGATTAAATTAAAATGGGTAAAATCTTATACTTGGGTTCCAAAAGTCAGCTTCCCAAGTACAAGCTGGGAGTAAGCATGGTTAGAAGTTTGTTTGAAAAAGACCTAGAGATTTTGGTGGGCTGCAATCTGAGTCAACAATGCAATGCAACCTTTGGCTACATCGAGAGAGGCACAGTGGCCAGCACTTGGGGGGGGGGCAGTATGTATGGGGATGTTTAGCCACTACAAGAGAAGACTGGGAGGGAAAGGACACAATAACTGTCCTCTGGTACTGGGAAAAATATCATGGGGAAGAGGGATTAGGTCTTCAAGGAAAGGAGATATTATAATTTTTAGTTTTCTTCTAACTCAAATTGTTCTATTATCCTGTGACTCCAGTGGAGCCCATCATCATTCCCCAACTAAACTCTGATGCCCCTTAAGAGTCAAGACTGACAACAGAGGGGCCCCCAAAGGACAGAGCTGGCTTTTCAGACAACTGTTTGTTTCGGGCAGCTACATGTGGCAGTAACTTTGTGATTTGCTGGCATAGGTAAGTGCTATAAAGATTAAGGTTGGTCTACATGGAACCACTGACTCCAATATCTGCAGGAAAACAAACCAATCAACCAGCTGGGATGGGGTAGTCACATACAGCAGCAAAAATAACTTCGGTTGTCTAGTCCCATCTCCCCAGGCTTAGAATTATTGGGGAGAGGGAGGGTATGGCTAGGAATATATTTCAGATGACTAAGTACAGCAATTATCACAAGTACAGGAAATTTTCAGCTTATGAATGGGTTGTGTTCCAAATATTTATTTGTAAAGCAATTGTTTGAAACTCTGAACGCATTTTCCCATAGAAACAATGGTAAAAATGATGGCAAGGTCCTCCTCAGGCTAGACCCAAAAGGCTGCTAAACTTATAACATAGCTGAACCTTCACTAATGTCCTACTCCAACATCTCATCACAATGTGGGGTTGATCCTGGGTTCTCAAAGACCATGTCAGTCAAATGCAATTTTCTTTTTAAGTTCTACCAAGCTGGTTAGGCCTTGAGTATGGTCCCAGTGACAGACTACATGTCTGTCACCCAAAAACCAGCTTAGGTAAATTCAGAGACGCTCACTACCAGGTCAGGATACAGGCTGATGAATTTTTTGACAATAAAAAGTCTCAAACACCATTAATTAACTTGTAGAGAGGATGCAATCAGTGTTGGTGAAGGGAGGGTCACAACGACAAAATCACAGTTCTTTGAAGTGTTGAAGTAAGCAGATGAGCTATAGTACTAATAGTACTAGCCAGAGTTCTGAGTCTTAGGAGCAAAGGCTGGAGGAGGAAGGCTTTCCTCCCCATTTCCTGGGCCTAGAGCCAGCTGTAAGCAAAAATCTTAAATGGGCAAAGTTTCTCTTTGGCATCCTCCCAACTCCTCTTCTGTAATCCTCCTGCTATCTCTTAATACCTCTCTCCCCAGGCCTCCAAATGCCTAATGGCCCTCAGGCCTCCCTCAAGTCCCCACTGTGGCACCCACCTGGCCCTGGGCAGTCAAACAGAGGGCTGACATGGGGCACAGAAAAGAATACATTTGGGGGTACACCTTTTATTATAGCTACAGAATCAAAGAAGTCAGAGCAAGACCAGATCGTCTAGTACAACCCCCTAATTTTACAAATCAGGAAACTGAGGCCAAGAGAGACGTGACTTGGCTAAAGTCACATCAGTAGTAGGGGTAGTAAGGAGCAGATCTAGGGCTTGAACCCAGCTCTCCTAACTCCCCAAGTCCAACATTCTGTCCAATACTCCATGCTGCCAATGATTGGTTTTGAGGATCATAAGACCGTGATTTTAAAGCTGGAAGGGACCTTAGAGGTCATCTATTCCAACTCTTTCATTTTTTTTATTTTTAAAGTTTTTTTTAAGGTTTTTTTCCCCCAAGAGTTTTTTTTTGTTTGTTTGTTTGCGGTTTTTTTTTTTTTTTTTTTTTTTTTTTTTTTTTTTTTTTT
>NW_020944355.1:1008395-1010458 GCF_900497805.2 Vombatus ursinus | reverse complement strand
TTTTTTTTTTTTTTGTTTGTTTTTTGTTTTTTGGGTTTTTTTTTTTGGTTTTTTGTTTTTAAACAGGGAAACTGTATTTGGACAGTGTCAAGCTGCAGGGGGTAAGGACAGACATGTAGGAGGTTTCTGGAAATTCAACAGCACCAGTATGATTTGCAGGTTCTAGTCTTAATCTGGCCCATGCCACCCATCTGCAGAGCTGGGAAGGACATGATGGAGCAGACACTCACTAAACACCCCAGGAACAGTCTAGCTATTGAGACAGGGCTACTTTCTCTGTAGTAGCCCAACCTGCTTACTTTCCCAGTACTCAGGCCCAGGCCCTGCTAAGAGATGGGGGAGTGGGGGTGGCCTAGGTAAGTGGAGGGGGATTCTATACAGATTAAGTTGGCACAGCACCCCCAAACTATGAGCTTGGTCTTCAAGTGGGCACCTCCTGTGATTTTTTTTTTCCCTTTTTCATTAGAGGGAGGGAAGGAAGGAGGAAGGGAATGAGGGAGAGAAGGGAGCAGGCAGGTCATCCGTGTGCTCACTCAGAGTAGGACGTAATAGCAGGAATACCCTCTCTATTCCAATCCTGCTATAGTGGGAGGGGACAGGGATGGAAAGGTAGAGGGAGTGTGATGCTGGCCTTGAAGCCCATGCAGAATAGGGGAGGGAAGCTCTCCTCTGTGAGGGAGCAGGGAAAAGGATTTTTTTTTCCTTTTCAGTCTCTGATCAGATGGGTTTTAGCTGATCTTCTGGATCAACTTCTCATCAGACAGGCAGTAGAGGTTGTTGATGGACAGGTCTGAGATGAAATGCTCACAGGCCTTCCGGGTGATCTGCTTGCAGCCTCGAAGGTCAATCAAGGTGACATTAGAGATGCGCCGTAGATACAACAAAGACTGGTCTGTCAACTTATTGCAACCCGCCATGTTGATTTCCGTGAGGGAGTTGCGTGTGGAAGAGCCAACAGCTGTCAGTAGGTTTGGTGACTGATCTGTAAGGTAGCTGCAGTGACTGAGGTCAAGTCGAGACAGAAGGGGCATGTGGCGAATGATGAGTCGAAGGGTGGCATCGGTGATATCCAGGCCAGCCAGCCGAAAATCTGTCATGTTGCGGAGCTTGCTGCGATTGTCATGTCCAGGCTTATCGGTTGGTGGGGTCAACAAGTCTCGAATCTGAGGGTCCTTGATTCCTACTGCCCACCGAAGGTCGAGGGTCCTGAGAAGGGGGCAGCTGGAGGTGCTGAGAGCGGAGACTGCAGACCAAGAACAGCCTGCTAGAAGGAGGTCTTTCAGGCCTGGAAGCCTATTGACAAGCCATGTCAGCTGCTTTTTGGAGATGTTGGTCCAACTGAGGTCGAGGCTCACTGGCTGCCTCTTGATAATGCCACTCAGTGCCTGGGGGACAATGGCCTTACACCTGCTCAAATCAATTTTTGTCCAGAGTCTCTTGTCACAGCACCACTTATACCATGTCTTACACACCCTCATACATTCACAAAGTTCTCTGCGGTTGAGATAACGGAAGACAGATAGCCAGATCTCTCTTTGCATCCAGCTTTCCTCCTCATCCTGTGTCCAGCTGCCCTGATTGTTCATTGCAGCCGCTTCACCCTCCTCCTCTGCACTCTCCTCCTCCTCCTCAGCACTCTCCTCCTCCTCTGCACTCTCATCATCGTCCTCCTCGTCGTCATCGTCCTCCTCGTCATCCTCATCATCGTCATCATCATCAAAGTCCTGCTCTATGCCCAGGTCGTCTTCATCCCTCAGCTGGGGAGTCAGAGCTGGACAGTGCTGTACCAGCACCCGGGGAGAATGATGGAGGTTGGCAGAGGAAGCTGTGATGGCCTGCAGCTTGGGCACAATGGAAGTTCCCTGAAGCTCTTTATTGGGCCTCTGTGGTGTGACCATGAGATAAGTCCCACGAATTCTGACCTTCTCTACTTCAGACAGCTCTTTCTTGCCACTGGGATTGTTCTCCTTTTCTCTCTGCGTGGCCTGGAGCCGAAGTTGCCTTCTTTTGAAGCGTTCATCCCTGCTGGCGCTGTGGTGGTCACTGGGGCCAGCTCCTGGGGA
>NW_020944355.1:1002612-1007995 GCF_900497805.2 Vombatus ursinus | reverse complement strand
CGGGCGGCCGGGCGGCCGGGCGGCCGAGCGGCCGGGAGGCAGGCCGGGCGGCCGGGAGGCCGGGCGGCCGGGCGGGCGGTAAGCGCGCTCCTTCCCGGGGCCCTTCCTTCCCGTGCTGATGAGAGCCGAGCGAGCAAACGGTATTGCTCTAGTGCCGCGGCTGCTGCTGCTGCGGCTGCGGCGGCTGCGGCTGCTGCTGCTGCTGCGGCTGCTGCTGGGGTTGTTGCTGTTGCTGCTGCTGCTGCTGCTGCTGCTGCTGCGTCACCCACATGCGGCTCCCAGAAATGCTTTGCGCGTGCGCGCGAGAGAGGCGAGAGCGGAGGTGGGGGGAGCCGGAGCCGGAGCCCGAGCGGGAGGGGGAGGGAGAGCGGGGAGAGGGGTCGGGGAGAGGCCGCGGGAGGGAGAGGGACGAAAGGAAGGGGAGGGAGGCGAGAGGGAGAGAAGAGTGGGGGAGGGAGCCGGAGAGAGGGAGCCGGAGGGAGGCGGAACGGGAGAAAGAAAGAGAGAGCGAGAGAAAGGAGGGGCAGGAAAGAGAGGGAGAAAAAAGGGGGTCCGGGGAGCACGAGGAGAGGCTCGGGGGCGCGGGCTGGGAAGAGGAAGAGGCGATCAAAGAAAAGGGAGCAGGAAAAGGGGGAGGGAGGGAAAAAGAGCAGGGCAGAAGCGAGGTGGCGGGGGGCGGCGCCCGAGACAGAAGCCTCTGGTTGTTACAGAGGCAGAAATGAGGCGCAGGGGCCAACTGACTTGGCCAAGGTCACACGGAGAGGCTGAGCTGCGATTCGAACCCAAAATCCTGCATTCTAACCACTAATCCATAATGCCTAGAAAAAGTGGAGGAGATGGGGGCGGGGGAAGGCGTTCTCTCCCAGTGTTTAATGCCTCATGGAAGCTTTATCCCCAACAAATGTTCAGAGGCCAGCTGATAGATTATCACGGTCCCAGTTCTGATGGACTCTCCTTTTCAAGTGAACATCCTAAGAGCTTGGGTAGTTTCAACCGGGCTGCGGGAGTTAGTTATCTGGGTTTGGAGGGCATGGGGGGAGGGGGAGAAGGGAGATGGGAAGGAGTGTGTAGAGACTGAAGTATGAAGGACAGATATGATTACAATGAAATGATCAATTCAAGAAAACAGATATTCTGTATGATACTTGAGTGTATCTGATTGGATTATATTCCTACACAGAATGTGAGTTAGCCATGGGTTTTCAATGATGCATTTGTGGACATTTTGGAAATTAAATAAAATACTTAACTATGAACTTTGATAAGTGGGGAGATGAGGGAATCTGTCTTCTGAGGATAGGGCCACATGGAGTTGTGAAATGATAATACAGTGTAGCAGTCCAAAGCACTGGCTTTATCCAGACTGTTGCCTTTCTCACATCTGAAATCCACACTGGCTCAGCTTTATTCTTTAAGCATCAGTAGCTAGCTTTTCATGTATGGTTTTGTAGCACTGGAGAGATTGCTTGGAAGAGGATTCATATATTGGCTATTCCATTTGGGTTTTTGTTTTGTTTTGTTTTGTTTTGTTTTGTTTTGTTTTGCATTCCCCTTGGAAGAGGAGACAAGACAATAAAAGAAATGAGTACACAATTAAGATACTATGCACTTGATGAATATGCAGAGAGAGAAAAGAATCAGACCTATACCACCTTGCATATTTCCCTGCCTTATCTATGTGATCTGAAGCAGCCAGCTATTTCAATAACCTGAATGGGCAGGAGGCAGCAGTGGATTTCAGTACCCTGATGCTGCACAATACAGCTAACTCTTTCAGCATCTACTCCCCTGATGACAGAAAAATTCGTTGCCTATTATCAAATGAGTAGAAATGAATTTTTTCCCTGTATGTGTCAATAAATAGCTGAAATGCACAGCATAGTCTGAATATAAGCCACGCCATTCCCTCAAACTTACTGCTAGATCCAAATGATCTTTTCTCAAACTTCATTTTTCCTGACCTCTCCAAGACAGCATCTGACCCCGTGGACCACCCCACTTCCTGGGCACTCTTCCATTGCCTCTGCCCCCTGCTTCATGCTCATATCCGTCTGACGGTTCTTCCTCAGTCTCCTTGCAGGACCATCATCCATGTCTGCCCCTTTATCCATGTCTGTAGCCCAAAGTGCAGCCCTGGCCCCTCTTCTCCCTATGTACTCTTTTCTTTTGGTAATCTCATAAAATCTCTTGGTTTCAATGATCATCTCTATGCAAATGATTCTCAGATCTGCATATCCAGCTGTATCCAGTCCCATATCCTCACTACCTTTGGGACATCTCCAGCTGAATGCTCCACAGGCAGCTCCAAATCAACATGTTCAAAGCAAAACTCCTTCTCTTTTCCCTTAGATTTAGCATTTCTCTATTTCTGTCAAAGCTACCACCATTCTCCTACTTCCCCTGGAATCACCACCTAGGAGTCATCCCCAACTCTTCACTCTCATCCAGACCAAAGCAATCAGTTGCCAAATCTTAGCAGTTTTTCTCCCTTCCATTCCCTTCTCTGCACTCACAACACAGCCAGTGTCATTCAGGCTCAAATCAGCTCTCACCAGGAAGGAGTAGCCTCTAATTAGGGTAAAATGCCTTCCTTCCATGTGATCCCCTCTGTAACCCACCCTCCACACAGCCAACAAAGTCCAAGGCTTACCACATCCCTCCCCTTCTCCAGGAGCTTTGATGTCTCGGAGTGGCCTCTGGGATGACAGACAAACTCCTGTGTTTGGCATTTAAAGTCCTTCATGATCTGGTTTCCAGGCTGATTACACACTGCCTACAAACACTCTCATATCCTTTATGCTGCTCCTTGGACATAAAATTCACTTTCCTTCCTTTGTCTTTGTGCCTATGCTTGAAATGTTCTTCCTTCTTCACTTCTATCTACAATTCCCTTGGAGGCTTAGCTTCAGCATGTTCTTGAGTGGGGAGAAGAAGGGGGGGGGGGCTTTCCAATTTTCCGGCCTTGCAAGTGCTCTACCTCCAGGCTTATTTTGTATATAGCTTATATTGATATAATTATGTTCATGCTTCCCCCCGCCCCAGTAGAATGCAAACTCCATGAGGGCAAGATTTTTTTTTCCTTCCAGCATCAGCACCTAGTACACTTCCTGGCCTATAATAGATGCTTAATAAATGCTTGTAAAAATGAATTGCTATTGAAATCTTGTCAGTCAGTCAATACGCAAGAATTAAGCACTTACCATGTAACAGGCCCTGATACTAATAAAGGTAAAAATCACCATCCCTGCTCTCGAGATCACATTCTAAAAGGGGAGTCATACCTAGGTAAATCCATGATCTACAGAGTAATTTCAGAAATTAAGCACTGGAGGGAGGGGGAGAAACTCCCTACAGAAGGTGATATTTTTTTAATGATTTAATATTTTGTTTTTCCCCAATTACATGGAAAAAATAATTTTAACATTCTTTTTTAAAATTTTGAGTTCCAAATTCTCTCTCACCTCTTCCCCCTTCACTGAGAAGGCAAGCAATTTAATATAGGTTTTACGTGTAGAGTCATGCAAAACATATTTACATGCTAGTCATATTGGGAAAGAAACCAGACAAAAACCAAGAAAAATAAAGAAAGTAAAGAAAAAAGTATGCTTTGATCTGCATTCAGACTATATCAGTTCTTTCTCTGGAGATGGATAGCATTTTTCATCATGAGTCTTGGATCACTGTATGCTGAGAAGAGCTAAGTTATTCACAGCTTATCATTGTACTATATTACTTCTACTGTGCACAACACTCTCCTGTTTCTGCTCAATTCACTTTGCATCAGTTCATGTAAATCTTTCCAGGCTTTTGTGAGAGCATCCTGCTCGTCATTTCTTATAGCACAATAGTATTCCATCATAATCATATACAACAGCTTGTTCAGCCATTCCTCAACTGATGGGCATCCCTTTGATTTCCAATTCTTTGCCATCATTAAAAGAGCTGCTATAAATATTTTTGTACATATAGGTCTTTTTCCATTTTTTTCTCTTTGGGATACAGACCTAGTGGTGGTATTGCTTGGTCAAAGGATATGCATGGTTTTATAGCCTTTTGTGCATAGTTCCAAATTGCTCTCCAGAATGGCTGAATCAGTATGCAACTCCACCAAGAGTGCATTAGTGTCTCAATTTTCCCACATCCATTCCAACATTTGTCATTTTCCTTTCCTGTCATATTAGCCAATTTGAAAGGTGTAGGGTGGTAGCTCAGAGTTGTTTAATTTGCATTTCTTTAATCAACAGTGACTGAATCATTTTTCATGTAATTACAGATAGCATTGATTACTTTGTCTGAAAACTGTCTGTTCATTTCCTTTGACCATTGAGCTGAGTGTTGAAGGAAACCAAAGAAGCTTGGAGATAGGAGGTGAAACACCCTGTTAGAATAGCTCCTGAGAGCAGCCTCTTATCTGTTAGCCATCAATGTATCCCAGATGCTCCAAAAGGTGAATCGACTTGGCCAGGGTGACAGCAATGGTGTCAGAGGCAGAATCCAACACCATTCTCCTGCCTCCAGCTCTGGTGCTTTTTCTACTATATCATGCTACAGATAGTGCAAAACTCATGGGATCTAATGCTTTGATTTCTCTCTTATTAGCAGAAGCAATGGAGTCTGGAAATTATATACTTTTTTTTCTTTTTTTAATAATTTATTTCATTTAAAACTTTTGCATCTATATTCATTAGGGAAATTGGTCTATAATTTTCTTTCTCTGTTTTGACTCTTCTCAGGTTAGGTATCAGCACCATATTTGTATCATAAAAAGAATTTGGTAAGACTCCTTCTTCACCTATTTTCCCAAATACTCTATATAGTATTGGAATTAATTATTCTTTAAATGTTTGATAGAATTCACTTGTAAATCCATCTGGCCCTGGAGATTTTTTTCCTAGGGAGTTCATCAATGGCTTGTTCATTTTCTTTTTCTGAGATGGGGTTATTTAAATATTTTAACTCTTCTTCTGTTAATCTGGGCAATTTATATTTTTGTAAATATTTATCCATTTCACCAAGATTGTCAAATTTATTGGCGTTGGGGCAGGTAGGTGGCACAGTGGATAGAGCACTGCCCCTGCAGTCAGAAGGACCTGAGTTCAAATCCGGCCTCAGACCAAACACTTGACACTTACTAGCTGTGTGACCCTGGGCAAGTCACTTAACCCCAATTGCCTAAAATAAATAAATAAATAAACAAATTTATTGGCATACACTTGGGCAAAATAGTTCCTAATTATCATTTTAATTTCCTCTTCCTTGGTGGTGGATTCACCCTTTTCATTTTTTATACTGGTAATTTGGTTTTCTTCTTTCTTTTTTTTTAATTAAATTAACCAACGGTGTATCTATTTTATTGTGTTTTTTTTTTCATAAAACCAGCTTT
>NW_020944355.1:977963-1002512 GCF_900497805.2 Vombatus ursinus | reverse complement strand
TTTTTTTTTTCATAAAACCAGCTTTTGGTTTTATTTATTAGTTCAATAGTTTTCTTAATTTCAATTTTATTAATTTCTCCTTTGGTTTTCAATATTTCTAATTTGGTGTTTAATTGAGGATTTTTAATTTGTTCTTTTTCTAGTTTATTTTAATTGTATGCCCAATTCATTGATCTCCTCTTTTTCTATTTTATTCACGTAAGCATTTAGAGATATAAAACTTCCCCTAAGAACTGCTTTCGCTGCGTCCCATAAGTTTTGGTATGTTGTCTCATTATTGTCATTCTCTTGAATGAAGTTATTGATTGTTTCTATGATTCGTTATTTGACTCATTCATTTTTTAGGATTAGATTATTTAGTTTCCAATTATTTTTTACTCTATCTTTCCATGGGCTTTTACTACATATAATTTTATTGCATCATGATCTGAAAAGGATGTATTTTATATTTCTGCCTTTCTGCATTGGATTATGAGGTTTTTATGCCCTAGTACATGGTCAGTTTTTGTGTATGTGCCATGTATGGCTGAGAAAAAAGTATATTCCTTTCTATCCTCATTCAATTTTCTCCAGAGGTCTAAAATTCTATTCATCTCCTTAACTTCTTTCTTCTTTATTTTGTGGTTAGATTTATCTAGTTCAGAGAGGGGGCGGTTGAGGTCCCCCATTAGTATAGTTTTGCTGTCTATTTCTTCCTCTAACTCCCTGAAACATTAGCTTTAGCAAAAAGAGAAGAAAAAGAAATTGAAGGCATTAATTGGAATAGGCAAAGAAGAAACAAAGCTATCACTCTTTGCAGATGGTATGATGATATACTTAGAGAATCCTAGAGAATCAAGTAAAAAACTACTTGAAATAATAAACAACTTTAGCAAAGTTGCAGGCTATAAAGTAAATCCACGTAAATAATCGTCAATTCTATATATTACCAACAAAGCCTAACAGCAAGAGATCAAAAGAGAAATTCCATTTAAAGTTACCATAAACATTATAAAATATTTAGGAATCTAACTAATGAAACAAACCCAGAAACTATATGAACACAATTACAAAACACTTTCCACACAAATAAAGTCCAATCTAAATAATTGGAAAAACATCAGTTGCTCATGGGTAGGCCGAGCTTATATAATAAAAATGACAATTCTACCAAAGCTAATTTACTTATTCAGTGCCATACCAATCAAACTACCAAAAATTATTTTATAGAGTTAGAAAAAATAATAACAAGATTCATTTAGAAGAACAAAAGGTCCAGAATATCAAGGGAACTAATGAAAAGAAATGCAGGGGAAGGTGGCCTTGCCATTCCAGATCTCAAATTGTATTATAAAGCAGCAATCATCAAAACTGCTTGGTACTGGCTAAGAAATAGAGTGGTGAATCAGTTGAATAGGTTAAATATTCAAGAAACAGTAGTCAATGGCTATAGCAATCTATTATTTGATAAACCCAAAGACTTCAGCTTCTGGGATAAGAACTCACTCTCTGATAAAAACTACTGGGAAAACTGGAAAAGAGTATAGCAGAAACTAGGCATAGATCAAAATCTCACACCATATTCCAAAATAAAGTCAAAATGGGTTCATGATTTAGATATAAAGGCTGATACTATAAGCAAACTGGGAGAGCAAGGAATAATTTACCTATCAGATTTATGGAGAACAGAAGAATTCATGACCAAACAGGAGATAGAGAACGTTATGAAATGCAAAATGGATAACTTTGATTACATTAAATTGAAAAGTTTTTGCACAAAGCCAATGGAACCAACATTAGAAAGAAAGTAGAAAATTTGGAAAGAATTTTTACAAGTCTCTCTGATAAGGGCCTCATTTCTAAAATATATAGAGAATTAAGTCAAATTTATAAGAATATAAGTCATTCCCCAATTGATAAATGGTCAAAGGATATGAACAGGCAGTTCTCAGATGAAGAAATTAAAGCCATCTATAGTCATATGAAAAAATGCTCTAAATCACTATTGATTAGAGAAGTGCAAATCAAAACAACTCTGAGGTACCACATCACACCTATCAGATTGGCCAACATGACAAAACAAGAAAATGATAAATGCTGGAGAAGATGTGGGAAAATTGGAACACTAATGCATTGTTGGAGGAGTTGTGAAATGATCCAACCATTTTGGACAGCAATTTGGAACTATGCCCAAAGGGCTATAAAAATGTGCATACCCTTTGACCCAGCAATAGCACTTCTAGGGCTGCATCCCAGAGAGATCATACAAATGGGAAAAAAGACCCACATGTACAAAAATATGTATAGCAGCTCTTTTTGTGGTGGCAAAGAATTGGAAATTGAGAGGATGCCCATCCATTGGGGAATGGCTGAACAAGTTGTGGTATATGAATGTAATGGAATACTATTGTGCTGTAAGAAATGATGAATGGGCTGACTTCAGAAAAACCTGGAAAGACTTGTATGGTCTGATGCTGAGTGAAGTAAGCAGAACCAGGAGAACATTGTACACGGTAACAGCCACATTATTCGATGACTAATATTGATAGACTTAACCCTTCTCAGGAATACAAGGATCTTAGACATCTCAAAAGGCCTCGTGATGGAAAATGCTATTCATATCTAAAGAAAGAACTATGGAATTTGAATGCAGATTGAAGCATACTATTTGCTATTTTTTTCTTCTGTTGTGTTTTGTTTCCTCTTTCTGGTGGTTCCTCCTATTGGTTCTAATTCTTTCTTACAACATCACTAATGTGAAAATATGTTTAATAGGAACGGATATGTATAGCCTATATCAATCCTGGGGAGGGAGGTGGGGAGGGAGGGGGAGAAAAATTTAAAACTCAAAAGGTTATGGAAGTGATTGTTGATAATTCAAAATAAATTAATTTTTTAAAATCTTATTAAAATAATTTATCTCTTTTTAGTTTTCAACATTCACTTCCATAAGATTTTGAGCTTTAAATTTTCTCCCCCTCCCTTTCCTTCCCTCTCCCCAAGACAGCATGTAATCTACAAAAATTAATCCATCCATATAACTTTCTCTCACATTGCTCCCGAACCCCGAATCAGGACAGAAACAACCTTGGAGTAAAGGTGAAGCAGAGAACAGAGGGGAAAAAGATAGCCACTTCATTGCCTACTACCTATTTTCCCAAATAGAAAGTCAACAACCATTGATGGCTTGGACACTCTACACTGGCTATCAGTACCTTCAATATCCCATTCTAGCCATGGAAAGCACAGACAGTTAAGATTCCCAGAACTCCCGAAGTGGTCTTCTACCCCAATGCTCAGTCTCCCTTCATGCTCTAGTCTTGTACATCCTAGTGGCCTCTCTGTGTCTGTCTTTGTCTCTCTGTCTGTCTGTCTCCTCCCCCACCCAAGATGGGAGGAAATGATGTTGTTTTGTTTCCTACACACTCATGCAGCTAGGTCTTGAGAATGTTCTCCCTCTCTGCAGAGGAGCTCGTCAACTAAACTAAGACCCTGATACTTCAAGGGAGAAGACTGAGGTGCCAAGAAATGCAGTGACTGACCATGGTCATACAGCCTTTGTCAGAGGACGATGTCAAACCTGAGTCTCTTCTGACCCCACTCCAGTGTTATTTCCACTACACTATAGTCACTTCAAATATAAACCCTTCAAATGGACCTATCAAATTAAGGAGAAATTCTAATGGCTAGCAAGCTCATAAGTACCATTAGGCCTGTTTCATTTTAGGATGTTTCAGAAAAAAGATGGGCAGAGAGTAGAAAAAAGGCTCACTAGAACTCAGCTTGCCATATAAGCACATTTTCTAGCCTTTCCAGGGGGGCAAAAGAGGATTGGATTAGGAAGGGCCCTCCCCTTTATTCTCAGAGCTGATAGAGAAGTTTCCCTTCTCATCTATCTCACTTAATCTCCCTCAGTGGTGTGACTTGCTCTGATATCGGGATATCGATTCTCCCCCCCCCCCCACTTCTCATGCAAAGAAGTAAAAATCTATGCTGACTTGTTTTATTATAAAATAAAGTTCGTGCCATTTACCATCCTTCTAGCTTACCCTGTTAACCTGACTCTTTTATTATTTTTCATTGGTTAGAGGGTGGGTTTGAAACTGATAAACATATATTATCCTTATTCATTAAAAAAAAAACCTTAATAGGTTATTCAGGGATGGATTCCATTCTGTTTACCAAAATTATTACCCTTCTAAAACCCATTCAAACCTAGAAAATTAGAGTAATGAGCTAGTTAGCTGTGTTTGCCTTGGTGAGGGTACACTGCACAGAGTAGGGGCCATGCTTCCCAGACTGCTGCCAAGGCCTGTTAATTTTATCTTCAGAACATCTCTCCAATAACTTCCTTTACTCTTCTGACAATACCAGCACCCTGCTGCAGGCTTCATCACCTCACCTAGAGTCGCAGTAGGCTGTTGGGGGCACCCCCTGCCACAAGTTTCTCCCCACTCCAGTCCATCCGCCATCTTCCTAAAGCATAGGTCTGACCACTACATCGGGTTTCTTGACCTGTTGTGTGTAATGGACCGTTTTGACCACTTCTCAGAGGAGTGCATAAAATAAAATACACAGGATTCAAAGGAAATAAGTGACATTAAAATAAAGATGTAATTTTTCCCATCCATGTTCAAAGACATACCCCTCCCCCAATCTATCTACAAAAAGTGGACCCTAGGTTTAGAATTCCTGCCCTGTATGATTGGTCAGCTTCCTTTTCCTGTCATATATTTTATTTACAGTGAAGACTGGTATGATTCAGAACTGCTATTAGTATTCATTGGTCACTAGACAAGGATCTCAAATTGAAAGAAGCAGCATTTTAGGTCTTAGCACCCTCTGCCCCCTTTAGAACTGAGAGCGATTTTATTTTGTCTTTGTTTCATGAGTTTCCATGGCCAAGGATTTCATCGCTAACCTCCTAGTGATAAGCCTCTCCATATTCACCTCAGAGAGCAGCCAGTCTCCTGCCAAGGCCGTACATGGGGTGCTTGGGGGATTGATAGAGACTGCACCTCTCAATGGAGAGCATTCAAGGGCCCAGTGAGGCAGCTCCACTTCACCTGTACATCTACATGTGGTGCAGGGGGAAGAGGCTGGACATGTAGTCCTAAGAGCAGGGTTCAAGTCTCTACTCCATTTGACCTTGAACAAAGCAATTAGCCACAGTGAAGATTAGTTCCTTTACCATCCTTAAAATGAAGGGGTTAGACTGAATAGCCTCTAAGTGCCCTTTCAGCTCCATTATGATATGCCATAAAATGCTGTGTTTGTGATTCTGGATCAATAGAACTCAGTGGGCATTCACATTCTATAAGTTAAAATAACATTTTCTGCCAACTTAACATCTTTGAACTTACTGCAAAGACTAGAGTCACATGGAGTCATGGAAGATGGAGACAGGGCAAGGAGTACCAAAGGAAGCCTGAGAAAGCCAGGCAGATAGAGCCATGCTGAGGGAATCCCCAAAAGTGGGCAATGCCTAAGAAAAGGTAAGGCAATGGAGTAAGAATCCAGACTAGCAATCTGGATGGCAGGAGGCTGGAATCCAAGCAAAGATTTGGGGGCTAAAAACTCAGGGATATAGTACGTGCAACAAATATGGGTCATTGACAACAAACACACCTTAAATCACAAATTCTCAGAGCTGGAAAGGATCTAGAAGGCCAGAGGATTCAATCTGTACCTGAGCTAGATTTCTCATTTGCAACATACTCAACAAGTGGTCATCCATCTTTTCTTTTGAGACTTTTAGAGAGCAGAAAGGCAGCAAGCACACTGTCCTTTTGGATAGCTCTAATTGTTTGGAATTTTTTCCCTGACATCAGGAGGAAATCTGCCTGCCTCTAACCTCCCCGCATTTCTCCTTGTCTCGGCCTGCTTAGGCCAAAATGAAAAAAACAGTGTGATAACCCTTCCACGGGGCAGCACATTTATGTGCTATGTAAGGTGTCCAAGGCAGCTAGGTGGCACTGCAGTGGACAGAGTGCTGGGCCTGGAGTCAGGAAGACCTGGATTCAAATCTAGCCTCAGACACTCACTAGCTGTGTAACCCTGGGCAAGTCACTTAACCTGTTTGCCTAATCCACTAGAGAAGAACACGGCAAAGGCCTCCAGTATACTTACCAAGAAAAGCCTATATGGGTTCACTAAAAGTCGAACATGACTGAACAACAACAGCAGCAAGGTGTTGGAGCAGTTCCACAATGCGCATCTGCACACAAGCAAGCAGATGACTGAACACAACCCTTCCCTGGTTATCAAAGTAGGATTTTTTACTTGGCAACATTTTGTTACTTGATTTTTTTGTTTGCAACGAATTTGATTATATCAATATAGTCAGAAAATGCCTTTGACAAAATATGGTACTCCTTTATGTTAAAAACAACAACAACAACCTTAAAATCATAGATGTGGAAAGGCCCCTCTATTACAAGTTTAAAATTATTTATCTGAACCCAGAGGTTTATTTGCATTATTTGCAAGGAGAAACTCTGGAACTTTTCACTGTACAAATAAGAGTAAGGCAAAGAGGTTCCCCTTTCCCACTATTATTTTATGCAGTAGCAGAGAAATACTAGCTATGGAAATAAAACAAGATTGATAAGTTAAAGACATAAATATTTGCAAAGAGTAGATTAATTATTGTTTTACATAGAAACCTCAAGAGAATTAGTGAAGAAACTGATTAAGACAATTTATAGCTTCAGGTAAAGTAGCAGGATACAAAATGAATTCACAAAGAGCATCAAATTTTCTATATAATACTAACAAATACCAGCAATAAGTAATGCAAATAACTATAAAATGAAAAAAAAAATCTGGAATTTAACCTACCAACACAATTCATGACTTATAGAAATACAACAAGTCTTTATAAAAAGAAATACAAATAGTTGGAGAGATATACATAGTTCATCACTGGGTGATGCTAATAAAATTAAAATGATTAATACCACATAAATAGATTTAGCACAATGCCAATCAAACTCCCAAGGGGGTACTTCACAGAGGTAGACAAAAGAATAACAAAATTCACTTAGGAAAAACAAAAACAAAACGTTAAGAATCTCAAGGGAAATAACAACAACAAAAACAATAATGAAAGTGACCCATCATGATCAGAGCTCAACTATATTATAAAGTAAGAACAATCAAACCTTATTTGATACTTGTTAAAAAAAAAAAGAAGAAGAAGAAAAACAAACAAAGAAAAAAGTAGATGAGCGGACCTGATTATATAAGCAATATCCAGGAGCCACATAACACAGCAGTTCAATGTTAGGTCAACAGAACCAAAAATACTAAGGGAACAACTTCTTATTCAATAACAAACGCTGGGAAAACTGGGAAACAGTTTGAAAAAAAATTAGATTTAGCCCCGAATGTTATAACATATACCATAAGAGTCACCAAATACTGAAAATAGGCTGCTTTTATTTTTACATTCAATTCTGTCCTATGCACCAGGGATTGAATACCATGTATATATGAAATCCATGGAGAATCCAAAAGGATTTCGAGTCACAGGAGTCCAGGGTTCTGGTCCTGGTTCTGCTATTTTACTACCTGTGTTAACTTGAGCAGGCCACCTCCCTTCCCTGGGCCTCAGTTCCCCCATTTGTACAATGACAGAGTTGGACAAGATGACCTCTGAGATATCTTCACCTCTAAAACAATGCCCTCGGCTTATCCTATGGGCATCCCCTGCATCTATGCAGATCACAGTCCATATATACTTGCCAGTCTACGTAACTCTTATCCATGCATTCTTATAAGAATGCCACAAAGTGCCTCCGTCATGTACTCTGAGCCCGTCTCCCTCCTGTCATTGCAAAGATCTAAGAGATGTTTTTGAATTACTATATGTTAAAACTTATTCACACCCGATTAGCTCCCCATTACTCTCTCTGTGATATTCATCTTAAATTCTTCAGAAATTGTAGTGTTTCATGACTCCTAGCTATACAATAACCTGCTAGAATACTGCTATTAAGAAGACAGGGCTCTGTTCCTAAGAACAGTTTGGGGTCATTCAAAGAGTTTTGTAATTTCCTGAAAATAGACTCACACATTCTGACTCCTATGCAATTCTGGGTCAATCTTATTGTTCATTTGTATTGTACATACAAGATTAATAATAATAATAACTAACATTAATAATAACTAGCATGTACATAGTGCTTTAAGGTTTGCAAAATGACGTATATATGTTATCTCATTTGATTCTCACAACAACCCTAGAAGGTAGGTGCTATTATTATCTCTATTTTTCAGATGAGGAAACTGAGGAAGACAGAGGTTAAGTGACTTAGCCAGGGTCACAGAATTAGTAAGTATCTAAATATGAATTCACTTCTTACTGACTCCCAGATCTAACACTCTATCCATTGCGCCAAGTTTTGCAAAGTGTTTTCCACATATTCCTCATTTATTCTCATAACAGCCCTGTGAGGATTTTAGAGATGAGCAAACTGAAGTTGAAAAAAGGTCGACTTGCCCATGATTGAACAGCTAGAAAGTGTCTAAGGTGGGATTCAAATTCATTTCTTCCAGACTCCAAAGCCAAACACTCTAGCCATTAATACCCAGATGCTTTATTATATATAGCAGCTATATATAGTGTGTGTAAATATAGATGTAATATATATATGTATACACACATATACATATATACATATTTGGAACTATACACATACATACACACATAGATATTCATTTCAATTATACACATACATATATATGATACTGCTGGACAAGTTCTCCAAGTTGCCCATCTAATTGCAGGTCATATTCCACACAGTTTCACAACATAAATATAAAATGTCCTATCATATAAAAAATAGTGAAGTGAAAGAATTACTTTTTGCAACTCTGGCTATGGGTAAGATTATCATTATTATTATTATTATTATTATTAAATTTTAACTTTTATTTTTATTTTGTGGGATAAAACAATCATTTCCTTAACACAGTACAATTTTTTTAAAAAACGATTACTCATAAAACTACAAATCAACTATGCACAGTTTGCTATTCCTTTCAAATATACAACAAAATTATCATGTACATTTCTTTTTTTCTTCTCTCCCCTCCCTCCCTACCCTAGAGAGGGCTACCATTGGACACAAATGTGTGTGTATGTGCGTGTGTGTGTATACACACGCACACACACTACATATGTAAAATTATTCTATACAAGCTTATATTAGTATGGTATATATATGTAAACTTATTCTATACAAGCTTCTTAACCAAACAATGAACACAGGTAATCATAAAAGATTAAGTGGCCAGTTCCAATGACATGATATTTAAAAACTTCGCATGAAAAAAATCAATTTACTTAAAATAAGAAGAGATACTGTTATGTTGGGTGGGGGGAAATCCTTGCATCATATATCTCTGATAACAGTTCAATAATCCATGGTATACGTATAGGAAATTGATCCAAGTGGACATGACCAAGAACCATTTTCAAATAGCTAAGTGGTCAAAAATATACAGAGTCTTCAAAAAAAAATGTCAACAATCAATAAACACATAAAAAACTCTCCATATTACCAATAATAAAAGAAACGCAAATTATAACAACTCTAAAGTTTTACCCCACACCCATAACAAGTGTCAAAAATGATCAAACACAGAAATAGTCAATGATAGAAGTGGGGATATTTGTGGCAAAATAAGCATAATAAAATACTGCTGGTGAAGTTATAAACTGGTCCAACCATTCTGGAAAACCATTTGAAATTATATAGGAAAAGAGTATACCATTTGAACCAGTGTTCCCACTACTATACATGTACCACAGAGAGATCAAAGACTTGCAGAAGAACCTATTATCTACCATAATATTGATTGAAACACTTTGTAGAAGCAAAAATGTGTAAAGAAAATGGGTCACCACTGATTGGGGAATGACTGAACAAATTGAGTTACATTAATGTATTGTACCATAATAAACAATATAAAGAATTCAGAGAAACATGGGAAGATATCTTTGGGCCAATGCAGGGAACAAGATAAACAGAACAAGAAAATACTATACGTACACATTTCAAAAGAAACAGGAACAACAGTAGAAGTCAGGTGAACTCTGATTAATCTTAATGACCAATCTTGGTCCCAGAAAACAAATGATAGAACAGTCCACTCAGTAGAGAGCTGCAGAATTCAGGTACGCAATGTGATATATGCTGCCAGACATGGCTGCTGTGTCTGCTGGTTTTGCTAGACTTTTTTCTTTCTTACAAGGGGGTATTCAGTGGAGGAAAGGGACATGTCAGAAAATAATTGTGGTATAAAAACAAAGGCAAGAGTAAAACTAAGAAAACAAAAATGAAAGTAATGAACCCATATTTTCTTTTAAAATCTTCTATAATTAAGTTTTGGGTGTTTTTCCCCGACTACTTTGGACTATCTACTATCTCAACCCCCACCCTCTACAACTACCAAATTAATCTGAATTAGTAAACTCAAAGTGAGTTCTATTTTTTGGAAGCTAGTATTAGGTTCTGGCCTCTATAACCTAATGCTCCACACTCACACAAACTCTTTTAAATGTTGGTGGGCCCCATTCTTGAGCAGGAGGCATGTATATACACACACGCATGCATACATGCTTATATACATATATACATACATACACATATAATCGCCAGGCAATTTTGCAAAGCTTCCCAGAGAGCTTATTAGCTTTCACTTACTATGCATCCCCCCCATAAAACTCATAGCCCATCATCCTTGCCAGGTGAAGTCAAATGTGTGTGAGTTGGCCACGTGAAGAAAAGAAACTGATCTATTTATTACACGTCAATTTGGTTACCTTTCAAATGGGAACGGATTCAAGCCTTCCCTCTGACACATACAGGTGTGGGCCATGGATCTGGGTAAGTCACTTAATCTTTTAGTAGGCTAGCAATTTTCTAAGACTTTAAGTGTCACAGAAGGTGCAGACCTATATTAGCAGAGGGTCTTTCCTCACCTGAGAGTTACCTATACCAAGGAAATCCCAAATCCAGTCCTTATCCTTCCAAAGATAACCACAAGAAGGGAAAGGGAAAAGTCCACTGATACTAGGTTTAGTGATGGCGAAATCCACACAGAAGATCAAAATCTCGGGATCTCATTGACAACTTGCATTTCTCTACAGCTAACTTCCCTGCGCCTCAGATGCTGCCAAGGTGCTGTCTGGGCAGATTGTCTTTAATAAGACAGGAGAGAAAAACAAGTTGCCTTTTCCATGTAAGTGCTTTCTCCTCCCAGCCCCTTCAAGATGGTCTCTTCGAAGGCATGAGGAATGAGAGCTAAGTGCTATACCTACCAATTATCTGCCTCTTTCTTAGGAACTGAAGGTAAGTCTTCAGTACTGCCAGGAGGACCCTACCAACCTTGCCAACTTTGTGTATATGTACACATATATGTATATGTATGTATGTACATGTATGTATGTATGTATGTATATATATATGTATATGCATACACACACATATATCTCAGCCAAACTTCTTGGGAAAAATAAAAACAAAAACCTATCTCCACTCACTTCCTTCTCATTTCTAAACCATTTGCAATGTGACTTTTGACTTCAAACTTCAATTGAAACTGCTCTCTCCAAAGCTCCCCAAGAACTCTTAACTTTGCAGATCTAATGGCCTTTTCTCTGTCATCATCCTTCTTGGGCACTCTGCAGCATCTGACACTGCTCCCTGACCTTTCCTCCCAGGTACGATCCCCTCCCTGGATTTTCATAGCACTGTCCTTTTCCATTTCTCCTCCTACCTTACTGACCATTCCTCAGTTTCCTTTGTCTCATCTTCATCCATGTTATAGTCCCTAACTGTAAGGAGGCCCACAGGCTCTCTGGAGGGCCCTTTTCTCTCTATACTCTTTCACTTGATGACCTCATCAGCTGCCAAGGGTTCAATTATGATTTCTCTGCAGATGACTTAATCCCTAATCTTTGTCCCAAGCTATAAAGTCCCACATCACCAACCGCCTATTGGACATTTCAAATTGCATGTCCCACATACATCTCAAATTCAACACATACAGAACAGAACCCGTTATCTTTACCCCCAAATCCACCCTTCATTTCATCTTCCTATTTCTGTCAGGCCCACCCCAACTTTCAGTCACCCAGGTTTACACTATCAATGGCATCATTGAGTCCTCCCTCTCATTCACACTACTTATCTATTTGTAACCCTCTCTATCAATCTAGACTTGCTCTAGTACAGTTGAGCCCCGAAAAAGCAACTGCTCCCTTGGATTCTAGGGGTAACCCTGAGGAGCCATTATGAGTCCTCATTAGTGCCTTTCCCATCAACAATCAGCTGAGAAACTCAAAAGCATTTACCATGATGGTATAGTAGGAACAATTGGTATAAAATGTTGCCCCCCCAAAATCTGGGACACACTCTCCTAGAGACATTGTCCCATGGAAAGAGCGGTTCAAGCTTAAAGTACAATGACAATGAAGCCCACATATAGAAAACACATCAGGCAAAAAGGGGCAGTTCACAACTCTTGCTACTGAAAATTCTTTCTCCTTTTATGAAGATTCTAATAAAGTTCCCTTTGGGTCTATCTCTCTGATAGGCTCTGAGAGTCTCTGACTTTAGGGTATCCATATCTAACACTTCTCTCGGCCATGAAGAATCCCTGTCCCTGAAGCAGCCTCTCTTCACAATGCCTACTAATGGAAGTCCTTTCTCCCTTTACAGAGTCCACATGTAATTTCCCTTAGGTGACTATCTTGCTACTTCCATTTTCATTAATGGTTTTCCCCTTCTTGCAGGAGGAATTTTATTCTATTTGTCCTGTCTCTCCAATAACATGGTCACAGAGAGAAAAAAGGGAGGGAGGGAAAAAGAAAGGGAGGAGGTAGGACTATAGCAATATAAATGGAAAGAACCAAACTCCCCCCCCCCAAAAAAAACTAATCAACACTATATACTTACAATGACTAAGCTGAGCCAAGAGAAGAATTCAAAAAAGTCTGTTTTTTTCCCCTTCATTGCAGAGGTGGGGGACTATAGTTGTGGAATACTGCATACAGTACACTATCATATATGGTCAACGTGTTGGGTGATTCTGCTGAATTGTTTTTTTTCTTTTACTTTTTTTTTTTTTTGCTCTTTGTTACAAGTTATAGCTTACTGGGCAGGGGAAGGGAGAGGTATATAGGGCCGTATACTTGGAAATGAATGGAATGTAAAAGCACAAAGTATCATTAATACAAGCTAAAACTTTTTAAAAGAGTAGTATAGAGATAAAATCAAGATAAAAAGATGGCTCAGAGAAAAGGAATAATTGGCCCAAGGAGAATTCCACTGCTCAAATGAAAATCAAACCAAATCAAGAAATATCTGGGTGATCACTCTTGGCCAGAGGTTGCTGCGCTCTCAAAGTTCTTCAGAGACAGACACAAAATGGTCTTCTAGGCTGAGTTTCACTCTAGCCAAACAGATGTCTACTCACAGAATCATCTAGTGCCCTTGGCTATCCCCACACAGAGATCCAAAGACCAAAATCCCCCTTCAAGATGGAAATAGAGCAGGCCAGGTCAGGAGCATTGCATAAAGTGGTGGCAGGATGGGGAAGCTGAACTTGATCAGTGATTCTCCACACACTTCAACGCAGTCAGTCAAGGTGACACTCTGGGCCTTGGGATGAGCAGCTGTATTCGCTCAAAAATGAATTCATCAAGAGAATGCTGTGCTCAAAAGACGGTCAGTATTCTTTATCCTTTATAGCTGGATCACATATGTGGAATACTATGAGGGAAACAGACTACTTTGGTCCAGAAGAGGCAACTATATTGCCGAGATGCAAAGAGTAGCATATACAATGTCCTTTTTGAGCTTATCAGAGGGTGAGGATGATGGCTAGTTTGGTGATCTAGAAAAAAGACAAACTACTAACAAAGATGCCATAAGAAAGGAGATGGGAAGCAAAGAAATCTTCAGGATATTTAGTGTAATTATCTATATTTCAAAAACTGAAGGGTATAGGAAAAAGTTTAGGGAGCAAAACTCAATTCAACTAAACAAGCATTTATTAAACACTTAGATTATTCTAAGCATTGTGTTAGGCCCTGGTAATACGAAACAAAAGGTAAAACTCTATCCTGAAGAATCTTATATTTTACTGTGGGGGGGAGGGATACAACATGCAGACAGAGAAATAAATACAGTATAACTTCAAGAGAGAAAGTGAGCAGTAGCAATGCAGAGAGCACTACTTGGTTGTGGGTTCAAATCTTGCCTCCTGACACTTATTAGCTATATAACCCTGGATCCATCACGTAACCTCCCTGTGCCTCAATTTCCTCATCTGTAATATGAGGAGGGGTTGGACTCAGTGTCCTCTAAAACCCCTTCCACCTCTAAATCTATGATTCTTTGATCCTATGAACTAGGCAAATAAGGAAAGGCCATACTAGCCAACAGGAGAGTTGAATACTGAAGGATGTTAAGGATTTTAAGAGGCATCATAGAGGAATGAGCCCACTCCAGGCTTGGGGATTATAGCCTGTGCAAATACTCAAAGGTGTGAGGTCAAATTCTAGGTACAGGGAAGAGCATGAAGGGGAGTAACATGAACTAAGTCTGGAAAGAGAAACTGGATTCGGATGATAATGGTCTAGAAATCCCAAGGGAAGTACTTTGTATTTAATCCAAGAGGCGATAGGGAGCCACTGAAGATTACTGAGCTCAAGCATGACTTGGGAAGAACTGTTCCTTGGAAATAGCATTTTGGCAGCTGTGTGTAGTGTGGATTACAGAGGGGAGAGGCTGGAAGTAGGCAAACCAACGAGGACACTATTGCTAAGCAGAGGCCAGGGGAGAGAGGAAGAAGGCCCGAACTGGAGTGGTGGCCCTAAAAATAGAGAGAAGGAAGCTATTATGAGAGATGTGCTGGAGGCAGAATATACAGAATATACTTGGCAATGAACTGGATTTGGGGATGAGGGACAGAGAAAAGGAAAAGTTGTAAATGTGGGTGTTTGGAAGAAAGGTGGTACCCTTACAGACCTGGGGAATTATAAGACTAATACTTGTTTCAACACTTTCAAATATCTGTGACTTCATTGATTTGAGTATTTGCTCTGCTGAGGCAGACAACCAATTCATCTTCCAGTGGCCAGCCTTCTGGTGATGAGATGCTTCACAGAGAACTGGAATGGCCCTCAGGCACCACCCCTGATTATGGTCCATTTTCTAGGCACAGCCTCTTAAGCCTTTTCAGCTGGACTGGATCTACTTATACTCTGCTGACTCTGCCTGAGGCTAAGTCCAGGGGTCATTCCTACGCCAGGAGGAGGCACAAGATGAGGAAATGTAGGGAGATATAATAAATAATACGAGTTTGCATGGTCATAGTGCTTCATGATCACAAAGTGTTTTATAAACATCATTTCATTTGATCTCCCCAAGACCCTGTAAAATGGGCAACAAGAGGATTACTGCCTCCATCTTAGAGATAATGAAATGGGGCAACTTCCCCTCACTGTACCAGGTTCTCCCCCGATTCTCCCACCTGTCTGATTGTTTCTTCTAAGTCTCTTTTGACTGACATCAGTTCATATCAGGCCCCCTAAATATTGGTGTTCCCCAAAATGTTAGGTCCTCTTCTTTTTTCTCTCTCCACTCTCTCGGCGTACTTACCTCATCAGGTATCAAAATGTAATTATCAGCTGCAGACAGATGACTCCCAAATGTATATAAACAGTCCTTGTCTCTTCTCTGAACTTCAATTCCACATCAGTAAGTAAACACACAATTATTAGGTACTTACTATGTACTAGGAACTGTACTAACTGCTTAGGATACAAAGAAAGGCAAAAACATTGTCTCTGACCTCAAGGAGCTCAAATTCTAATGAGGAAAACAACATGAAAATAATTATGTAATTATAAGAGCTATACAGAGTACACAGAAGGTAAACTCAATGTATAGGCACTAGTAGTGAAAGCAATCAGGAAAGGTCTCTTGAAGAAGGTAGGATGTGAACTGAGTCAGAAAGGAAGCCAGGAGGCAGAGGAGAGGGGAGAAAGCATCCTAGGCATGGGAGGCAGCTAGTGAAAAGCCACAGAGTTGGAAGATGAAGTGCCCTGTGAAAAGAACAGCAAGTTGGCCTGTGCAGTTGGGTCATAGTATGTGTGCAAGGGGAAAATATTGGATAAGTAGATAGAGGAAAGATTAAGAAGAGATTTGAATGCTGGAGGTAAGAGGTAATACCCCTTCCATTTGATAGTCTTTAAATACTTGTGCAATTTTAGCTCTGATATTTAACTAGGTAAGAATACTTTTTGACTGAATCAAACAACCACAACTAAATGTGAACTAGGCCTGTACATCTCCTTGAATCAATCAAAGCCATTGTGTTAGAGACTGGGTCACAGCCTAAGCAATTTATATAAAAGGAAGAAGCTATCTCCAAACTGGAGGGAGAGATTCTGTGTCTGGATTTGATCTGAGCAGCACATCTTTGAGGAGCAAATGGAGGACTGAGTTGTGCCAGAGAAGGGAAATATTGAGACAAGTTGTTGGCTACAGGCATCTTGAAGCAGAGGACCCAAGCTAAAGGAAGGCTCAAGAAAAGGTCAGCTCTTTCCCTAAATTCCCCTCTTGATGCCTATCTATAGGTGTCAAATATAATCTGATGTTTTGTTTACGAAATATTTCTAATAAACTGAATTTTCCCTCAACTGCAAAGAGGTCAGAGGTTAACTCGAGAGAGATATACATGTGAAGTTAGACAGTGAGCCTACCCTCTGCCTAGGTATTGGGAAATTTCCAAAATAGGAGTTCAGAGTCATAGTGATTGACTTCAGAACTTTTCATCTCAAATAAATTTCCTAAAGCCAAAGAGGAGAAAACCAAACGGGCCTTGGGGGCCATTATACTTCACCCTAGACTTAAAATGAGCTAATTATTTTAAAAGGATGTTTCCCTTGAATACAGCTAAGACATCCCCCATGAGTCTTCTTTTCTCTAGGCTAAACATTCCCAGCTCCTAATTCTCATATGCCATGAATTCAAGGCCCTTCTCTAGTCTGGTTTCCCTCTTCTGGATACTCTCCAGCTTATTAATCAGATCCTTTTCAGAACTGCTGCCTAACTGCACCTCCTTCAATTTATACTTGTGAAGCTGATTTTTTGTACCGAGGTGCAAGACTTTACACTGATCCCTAAAAAATTATGTCTGATTAGGTTCAGCCCAGTACTCTAGGATTAAGATCCTTTTGGGTCCTGATTGTCACTCAGTGTGCTAACTGTTCTCCACTCCCCCATATTTTGTGTCATCTACAAATCTGATGAGTGGATTATCTATGCCTTTATCTAAGACATTGATAAAAATGTTCGATAACACAGATTCAAGTCCTTAGAGTTCTCCACTGGAGGCCTCCTGCCACACTGACAGTGAACCATTAACAATTACTTTTTGAATCTAGCCATTCAACCAATTCTGAATCCATCTGATTTCATTACTGCTAATCCATACTTCTCTATCTCCTGGAAAAGAATCATATGAGGCACTTTACAAAAGCTTTACTAAAATCTAGGTAAACTATATATACAGCATTTCTCTCATCTATCAGTTTAAAAGTCCTGGCAAAGAGAGAAATGAGATTAGTTTGGTATGACTCACTCTTGATTCTTTGTGATTGCCATTTCTTTTTTTTAGGTGAGTGCAACAGCGGATTAAGGGCTGGGCCTAAAGTCAGGAAGATCTGAGGTCAAATCCGGCCTCAGACACTTCCTAGCTGTGTGACCCTGGGCAAGTCACTTAATCTTCTTTGCCTCAGTTTCCTCCTCTGTAAAATGAGCTGGAGGAGGAAATGGCAAACCACTTCAGTATCTTTGTCATAAAAACCCCAAATGGGGTCATGAAGAATCAGACATGACTGAAACAAGGGAACAACAATAAAATTCTAGGTATTAGCCAACCATCTCTTAACTGATCTTTTCCAGAATTATCCCAGGAATCACAATCAAGCTCACTAGCCTCTATAATTTGCAGAGTTTGTTTGCTTCTCTTTGCTGAGACTTTTCAGACTCTATTCTCTCCACTTTTTCAAAATGGAGACAATCTTTGCCCTTCTCTAATCTTGCAGTATTTCTCCTGTTGTCCATGATCATTTGAATGTCACTGAGAATGATTCAGAAATGCTATCTGCCAGTTCTTTCAGAACCCAAGAATCAAGTTTATCTAGGGCAAGTAGTCACTTGATTTCATCAAGGACAGCTAGGTGCTGACTTACTATCTCCCTACTTCTCTTGATCATTACTCCCTATTATTACTCTATTTATTCTGTAGTTTCCAATATAAAGAAAACCAAGCAGCTCTTCCTTCTCCCTGCTGTCAGTCATGACCATCCCATCTAGCCCAAGCAAAGGTCTGACCAATCTTTGATTCCTCTTTTGCCCTACCAGAACTTTTTTAAAAGTCCTTTTTATTGTCCTTAGCTTCCCATGGCAGCCTCAGTTCATTCTGAGCTTTATTCTTTCTAACACTATTTTACAAGACTATGCCATGCTCAACCATCTTCTGTTATCTTCCGTTACTTCCACCTTTTGTACATTTCCTTTCAAAATATAACTTATTGGTAAGTTTCCTGTGCATCCACATCACTCTCTTCAGACAAATACCATAAATGAGAGATGCAACAGAAGCAATAGGAGCAGAATGTGATGATGGACTCAGTCCTGGAGGAAGGGGAAGTGAGAAAACAGAACAGTGGAAGGAGCAGGAAGAGAGAAAAATACTAAAGAATCAGTCCAGATAATAGGATAACAATTAGAAAGGTTGTATAGATCTTATATCCTCCTGGTAGGATGTCCTACATAAATAAAGAAATAGAAGATTTATTCAAAGTAATGGCAAGAAGAATAGAGCACTGATGATTTGGAGGAGGAGAATCAAGAGAAGAGGCCCAGGGTAGGAGACGGCACCTCAGTTGAACTTTGAGAGAGACTAGGGATTCGAAATGGCTGAGCTGAGAAGGGTGTGCACACCAGCTCCAGATGATGCAACAGGTACAAAGACAGACTCCCCCAAAGTCACAAAGCAAAATTAACTCACTCCAGACTAAAACTTTTTTCTTTTTTCTATTCATTTATCTCCAGCTGTCTCAGGAACAACTCCTCTTAAGTCTTAAGCAGAAAAGCACGATACCAGTGTGTGCCTAGAATAACAATAAATTCTCAATAGACATTTTCACTGCTTGGCTAGAAGAGGCTGTTGATGAACTTAAACAAATTAAGCACTCTGAACTGAAACTGAGAGAGAGAGAGAGAGAGAGACTGAGACAGAGAGTAAGGAGAGACAGAGAAGACAGAGACAGGGACAGAGGAGAGACAGAGAGAGTGAGAACAAAAGGAAGAAAGAGAAAGAGAAGAAGAAAGGAGAGACAGAGAGAGAAAGGAGAAAGACCACAAAAGGGTGAGAGATTCAGAACTAGACAAAGGGGTAAAACTGATTTGATTTTTTTCAAAAAAAAATTCATTTTCAGCTTGGATAAGATCCATCTAAAGATTTTTTCCCCTACAAATTAATAGTATAAAAGTCCCAGGCCATGATAACTCTAATTCAGAGCTATTTTGTGTTTGCTAAATGGAATGTGACAGGGATCTGAAACACTGACATACTATGGAAAATAATTAGTTGAGAACTAACTTGATAATTTTTCCACTGAGAAGAATGAACAGAAATCAACCTTCACTTTAATTATGTGTAAAGAAGAAGTATAATTATCTGCACAAGATAGTAATCAGGGAAATGAAAATACATTCCTCTGTTATCTGGTAGATAGCAAACTAGCTTGTTTAATCTGTTCACCTCTTGTATAGTAAAGATAGCAAATTAGTTACTATAATTCCACCAAAATCCCATCTCAAAGTAAAGCTCAATAGGAGAAAAAAGAAAATTTAATGAACTTTTTTTCTCATGTAATAATATATTCATTTGGTGACTCTAGGGAGTTCTGACTAAGAAATGGAGCTAAGTACATTGGGGCAAGTCTCAAATTACCTGAGATCCCAGTCTAGACACAACAGTTGGGGTCATTAGGAAAATGGCAAGTTTTCTTACCCTCCCTTTATTACTGGTTTGGTCACCCATGCCAAGAAGCATGGTAGTATAGAGTGTGGGACTTGGCATTCCAACCCTGCCCCTGATATGCCTTGGCTAGATAGCAATCATGAGCATCCTTCTGAGTCTCTGGCAGCTTGTGAATACTGAGCTGATCATCCAGCTCCCATGGCTGTACTCTTGTACAAATGGGGCCCCATGCCTGCAGTGTTTCCCTCCTCACCTCTGCCTCACAGAACCCAAAGATTCCTTCAGCATACAGCTCACTTAAGTATCATATCCAATAGACTTTTCCTGATCTCCATGTAATTAGTTCTCTCTCTCTCTTTCTCTCTCTCTCTCTCCCTCCTTCCCTTCCTCTCCTTCTCCTTTTCCCTCTCCCTCCCACTTCCTTCCCTTTTACCCTCCCTCCTCTTTCTCTGCCCCTCCCCCTTCTCTCATAAATATTTTTTGATAACTTAGTTTATACTTTATAATTACTCACCTGTATACATGTTATATCGCATCACAGAATGTAAGCTCTTTGAAGGCAGAAACTGTTTTTCTTTGTCCTGTCACACAAATCTGGCCTAGTGCCGTGCCCAGAGTAGGCACTTGATGCATGTTGTGAATTGAACTGTACTGACTATATTAGTTACACTGGTGGTTTATGATGAAAGAGGGTGACATTTCTGTATTTTACTCGGGTCATGCCTGCTTGCTTAGCAGCAGGACCATTCTGATACTAACTTCTAGTCGAACTCATAAACCTTGTTTTGGCTTACTACAGGAAAAAGATTCTGAATGAAATCCAGTGATCTCACTACCTGGGAATGTATAGCCTGAAGAGATCAAAGACAGAAATGTCCCATGTCTACCAAAATATGAAATGCAGCACTCTTAGTAGAAGTAAAAAATTGAAAACAAAGTTGATGTCCACTGATTAGTGAATAGCAAATGAAATTATGGCATATGGATGTAATGGAGTATTCTTGTGCCATAAAAACAACAAACATGAATCAGAGAAATATAGGAAGACATGTATGATGAACTAATTCAGGTCAATGAAAGCAGGATCTGAACATTCTACACAGCAACCATATTAATGTGAAGGAAAACGTCATCGAAAGATATCAGAACTCTGATCGATGTGATAACCATCTTTGTGTCCACAGGACTGCTGGTGAAACAGACTGTCCTCCACTTAGTAGAAAGGTGGTGGACTACAGGTGCAGAATGAGGCAAACGCTGTCAAACATGGCCAGCATGTTGGTTTGTTTTGCTTTACTTCTTTATTACAAAAGTGAGTTCTATTTAGGGGAAGGTGTGAGGGTCAACAATTGGGAATTTGCTATATTTTAAAAGAACAACAAAATATTTTTAGAAAATCAAACTCTGCAAGGGACAATGCAAGTAACCTTCTGAGCTCTTGAGTGTTCCGTCTGCACAGCTCCTGACATACTGAGCCCTGCACCAGCTTGGAGTGCCATGGGGAAATGGGTAGCTGGCTACAGTGGGTGGGGCACAGGCACCAGCAGGGCAGCCCCCTTGGATCCCGAGAGATGCTGCGGGAAGGCCTTTACAACTCTTATCACAGCACCCTGAGGTGGCCTTTCTTTCTTGAGCCTCTCATTCACATCTGCATCTGTGCCCATCAGTGGTTAGATGATGAGATTTGACAAGATCACAGTCTGAGGAGAACCAGCCCTAGACAATGCGCTGTCTGCTATTATTTCATTCTCCACAGTATCTCATGATCTGTCTTGGATGACAGACTCTAGAAAATAAAGCTGTATTTTATAATGAAAATACCTGAGGCCTAAAGTCACTGACAGAAATGAACTGACACATAAGACCCAATCAGATTTGCCTGGCAATTAGGTGAACTGACAACAGACTTAATCCACACTCTAATTAGAATCAGAAAGATTTGTAGGGGCTAAGGAAGGTGGGTAAGGGGGCATCCAATGCTCCAACCCATCTGGGGCACAAAGAGAAAGCCCTCTCTGACCTAATGTTTTAGAGAATTTGGAGGAAAACCTGCAAAAAGAAAAAATGCAAAGTAAATCCAGGACAGACTGCTTCAAGAGGACAAAAGGAAGGAGGGGTAGTAAGGGCCTGGAGACACAAGCAACATCAGTGGAGGTAACACTTTATGGAGTCTGGAAGAGCAAGGGGAGGGTGGGAATGGCTCTTGGGAGTAGGGCAAGTAATCATGGCCTAGCAGTGGCCAATATGATGTGCCCAATGCCATATGAAGTCAATGGAAACCAGATAGACTACTGAAAAGGACCAAAGCCACTCATTCTTCACTGGATGCTAATTACTGGCATTTCTGGAGCACTTTCAAATTTGCAAAGTACTTTTTATACATCATCTCACTGAAGTCTCCCAACAACCACAGGAGAGAAGCAGTTTTTGTCCACACCTGTGATTTCTTTAGTGTATGGGATTCCCATTGCAGAAAGTCCTTCTACCAAAGCAAATTAGCAACTCATTTTCAATTTATAGTCTTCCAGAGTTGCCTGAGATGCTACCAGTATTATTATCCCAATTGTACAAAAGAAACTGAGAGACTTAAGTGATGTGCCTGTGGTCACATAGCTAACATATGCCACAAATGAGATTCAAATTCATGTCTTCCTGATAGCAGTTCCAATATTTTATGTGTCTTTCTGATGGGCAAAACTAGAGCTAGGGTGGGGAAATGGAACAAGTAGGAGTTTGTAAAAAGCAAAAAAGTCACTAAGTATTCTGATGATCACATTGCTCATGAGTTCATAGGCTCATTGCCTAAGAGCTGAAAGGAGCCATAGAGATAATCCAGTCTTGTTCATTTCATACAGGAGAAAACTGAGGGCCAGAGAGCTGAAATATGTTGTTCAAGGTTATTCTGATAGTAAGCTGCAGAGTCAGGCTTAGAATTCATGTTCCCTACAAGTTCACAGATTCAGGATAGGAAAACAACATATTATTTTACCCCCAACACTCTCTTTTTCCTACCTTCCTATTTCTCTTGAGGGCATCACCATGTTTCCAGTCACCAAAGTTCCCAACCTCAGGGGCAGCTTCCATTCTCCCTTCTCCCTCACACTCCATTATTCACTATGGTGCCAAATCTTATCTATTTTCCCCCACAACATATCCCATATTTATCCTCTTCTCTTCACTTGCATGGCCACCACCTTAATTCAGGCCCTTATTATTTCTCACCCTATTGGAACAGGCTCTTAATTGGTCTCCTGGCTTCAGGGATATGGTAAAGCTCACTCCAGCAGAGGACAATTGTTGAATTTTCAGTTTTAGCATTTGCACCTCAGAAATGGGCAAATGCCATAAATTAAGGCTTGAATTATTCTCTTCCTGATTGTCTAGACTTAAGAAAATGATGGAGAAAATGGTAATAATGTAAATTCAACAGAAAAGTGTAGCATGGGTGCATTTTTTCTTCAGAATCAGTTGTTAAACATTTACCAGCACATTTCTGTCTAGCTCCCCAATTGATATTCATAAAGCATATGTAACTCTGTCCTCTCACAGCAAAAGATAGATTTTACTCCCTCACAGACAAGAGGCAGGGCCTGGACCTTCATATGCTTTTGGGATTTAAAGTTTTCACTCCTCCCCAGCCAAGGAATTAGACGGTGATGTAAACAGCAGATTTGGACTTGGACTGAGCCAGGGAAAAGAAGAAAAACAGAGGTGGAGGGAAGAGAAGGGAGCAGGATGAATGTTGCACTCCATGCTCTGGGACAGTGCTGAGCTGGAGCAGGCTGGGAACCATGACAGCGGATCCGGGTAGACCAGGGCAGAGGCACCTCCAATCAGATTGTGAGCCACTGGCCTTCCTTTGGGGAGGCAAGCTTCACTGTCCACTATAGGCAGACAAAAGAGCAACAGAGTGGAAGAAAGACCCAAGAAGTAGGAGACTTTCTCCCCTTCCCTCCAGATGGAGATTTACTTCTGTAGATTATACACTATTACAATGCTGTTGGGGATTTTCTTCCTTTAAGCTTGATTCATTTAGATTAAAAGAGTTCATTATCCATTGTCTTACCGAGCACAATCTTAGATGAGGCCATGGATGCCTGGATGGGCAGCTCTGTTTTCACTAGGACCCTCCAATTCTGGCTTGGGAGGAGAAAGGACCTCCCTGGAGGCTACTGAGCCACAGAATGCTTTTATGAATGACACTATAACTCTACCAAGAAGACTTCTAAAGCTTCAACTCCAGGTTCATTTAAATTTTCCCAGGAAGAATAAGATGGTTAGAGCCATGGTGAGCAACAGTACCACTGGCAAAAGCTCACCTGAGGAGAAGAAAGTCTAGGAGGGACTAGAAAGGAAAGTCCCTTTTCAGAGCCTGCCCCAAGAGTTGGGGTAGAGTAGCAGCAGCAGCAGCAATACCAGTAGTAATAGTAATAGTAGCAGCAGCAGCAGCAGCAGCAGCAGCAGCAGCAGCAGCAGCAGCAGCAGCAGCAGCAG
>NW_020944355.1:958242-977953 GCF_900497805.2 Vombatus ursinus | reverse complement strand
AGTAGTAGTAGTAGTAGTAGTAGTAGTAGTAGTAGTAGTAGTAGTAGCAGTAACAACAACATATAGTATCTACTATGTGACAGGCCCTGGACCTAAATGCTTTATAAGTGTGATCTCATTTATTTCTCACAACAACCCTGGGAGGTAGGCGCTGTTATGAGCTTCATTTTGCAGATGAGGAAACTGAGGCAAACAGAGAATAATGACTTACCCAAGGCCGTGGAGCAAGTGTCTGAGGCCAAATTTGAATTTAGGTCTTCCTGACTTCAGGTCTACTGCTCCCTCCACCGTGGCTCTCACTAGCTCCCCAGAGTAGGGAGAGCATTCTTTGTGCTCCAAAGAGACACCTAGCTTTACACAGAGATCTGACCCCAAGGGTACCCTGATCAATGATCTTCAGTTACTCTCTATTATCCAGAGGATAAATCAATCAATCAATAAGCATTTATTAAGTTCTTAATGTATGCCAAGCACTATGCTAAGAGCTAGGGATACAAAGAAGGACAAAAAAACAATCCCTGCCCTGGGAGTTTATATTCTAATGAGACAAGTACATATACAAATATATACATTTAAAATATGGGGGGAGTAACCTAAGAGAGAAAGAGAGTAGCAGCTTGGGGGCTCAGGCAAGGCCTCCTGCAGGAGGTGGCAATTGAGCTGAATCTCGAAACAAGCCAGAGATTCTAAGAAGCAGAGGTGAGAAGGGAAAGCATCAAAAGCATCCTGTGTAAACAAGTAGGCCTGGAGGGCTGGACTACAGAACATGAGGAGAGGGGTAATGTGTAAGGAAAATGTAAAACCAAAAACGGGCCAGGTTAGAAAGAGGAGAGGACTTTAGATTTGATCCAAAAAAGCAGAGAAATATAGGAAGCTAGCTAGAGGTAATGGTAAAACAAAGTGGTTTGTTGTTGTCCGTTCCCCCCCTCCCCCGCCATGGGTGTGTTTTCAGTCAGCAGTGAAGAAATCAGTAGATAGAGAGAAAATAAAGATGAGAAGGGAGGGCCAATCTGGGAGAGAAGATGACATCAAGGGAACGTGAAGAGGGGGTAGTCTTGGCAAGGAGATGGGTCACCTCTTCACTGCAATGGGGTGGAGTAGACAATAAGGAAGTAAGGAATGGTATTGGCAGGAGCTGAGGAGGTGAGAAGAGAAGATAAAGCTAGCAGTCAATGATCCATATTTTTTTCATGAAGTGTGAAGTAAGGTCCTCAAGTCGAGAGAGTGAGGGAAATGGTGCCACAGGAGCCTTGAGGGAAGAAGAAAAGGTGTAGGAGAGCTGATATAGGAAGTAGGATAGAGACTCAAAGACCAGAATGAGTGCCTTGCTAGAGTGAGGATCAAGTTGAAATTAGATAACTTCAATGTGTAATGGGCCCAATTAGCCCCATTTTGTGACTTCTTCCAGCTCTACACTTTAGCAGGAGAATAGGAGTAATCAAGGTTGAGGTATGGCAAGGTCTGAAAACAAACTCCTGAACTTGGCATTGAAACCCCTTAACAATCCGGATCCAGTTTATCTTTGCAGGCACTCTGTTATTCCAGACAAACTAGCTTACTTGCCTATTCCTGAATTTGACCTTCTATCTCCCACTCCCATGCCTCTGTCCAGGCTACCCCCAAGCTATCCGTTCCTGGAATGCTCTCCCTCCTCCCACTCTGCCTCTTGGAACCCTTACCTCTCCCCAAGGTTCAGCTCAAATACCACCTCCCAACCAAGAAGTTCCCTCTAGTCGATAGGACTCTCTACACTCTGCCCCTCCCGTATTACTTCGTATTTTCTTTAGTGATATTTTGCATTTACTTATAAATGTACATGTTGCATGTTGCCTTCCCCTTTTCAAACATACGGGATTTGAAGACAAGGACTGTTTTACTTTTGTCTCTGGATTCTTCAGCAGCTAGCTTGGTGCCAGGCACATCTTAAGCACTTAATAAGGGCTTACTGAATAAATAAGCACTGACAATGCTCAGGAACACTGAACATCCTGGGAATAGTCAAGGATGGATGGGATTATGGGGAGACAAGCACACTAGTGAATTGTTAGTGGAGCTATGAATTAGTACAACCACTCTAGAAAGCAATCTGGAATTAAACAAATAAAGTGGCTAATATGTCCATATCCTTTGGCCTTGAGGCTTATACCCCAAAGAGGTTATTGAAAAAAAGAAAGGCTCCACACATACAAAATATTTAGAACAGCACTTTGGGTGCTTTTTTGTCGCAGCAGAGAACTGAAAGCAAAGTATATGTCCCATTGATTGGGGAATGGCTAAGCAAATTGTGGTAAACGAATATAATTGTGTATTAGTCATGGTGGGAGCATAGGCACTGATGATGGTGGCGTGGTGTTTCCCTACAAGTGGCAATCACATTGTCATGAGAATGTCATTCAATCCTTTTGGTAGGCATACAAGCTTGTTGACTAGATTAATTTTGATTGCAAAACCTACACTGGCTTCACAGTGCTCCTCTTCGCTGCAGCCACTCCAGAAAAATGTCTATCCAACTCCAACTTCAGTAAGCTGGCCTTTGTTTGCCAGCCTGGTTTCACTCAGGGCTGCCATCTGGATTCGATACCTGCTGAGTTCTCTCACAACAAAAGCTATTCATCTTTCAGGCCTACTGGTTTTGTGCTGTCTATAAGTGTGTGCATATTCCATGTGCCGATAGTGAGTGGAATCATCGTTGGAGAAGTTTTTGTACACTTTTTGGTGTTTTGACTGCAGGGTGGGATCCCCGCCTGCCATGGCAATCAGGCCAGGATTGGGTAATCAGACAATTTTTAGGACACCTTTTCTAGTCCCTTCCTCACACCAGGAGGTGAGCAGCACAATCCTTAAAGGGGCAAGCACTCACATGATGGTCAGAAAAAGCGATACAAGGACACTCTCAAGGTCTCTCTTAAGAACTTTGGAATTGATTGTGTGACATCAGAGACAGTGGCATAGGACTGCCCAGCAGGGCATGCTCTCATCAGAGAAGGTGCTATGTTCTATGAGCAAAGCAGAATTGAAATAACTCAAAAGAAATGCAAGATGTGCAAATTTAGAGAATCCATTCCAAATGTTCACATGAACTATTTGTGCCTGACCTGTGATAGAGCATTCTGAGCTCATATTGATCTGATCAGCCATAGTCAGACACACTGTTAACTTGACACTAACGTAGCGATGTCATTTTGGTCCTCTTGAAGAACAAAGGACAACAACCAATATTACTGTGCTATAAGAAATGGTGATTATGATGAATACAAACATGGAAAGACTTATTTGAACTGATGCAGAGTGAACTAAGTAGAGCCAAGAAAACAATATAATGACTCCAACAATGTAAATGGACAGAACAACTACCATAAAACAACTCAGTGAATGTTGTAAAATTACCAAAAACAAGCCTAGGCCCAAAGCTGAGACATGACAAGCCACATACTCCCCCTCTCCTATCTGTACCCCTTCCTACTCCTTCCTTTGAAGAAACAAATGATCCATGGGTTTGGAATGTTGCATATATTGTCCAATTTGTTTAGATGTATTGATCCATTTTGCCAAATTTTTATGCTCTTTTTCTTTTTAAAGAATTGTTTTTTGTTATATGGGATGTCTTGCAGTGATGAGAGGAAGAAGGACTTGGGTTAAATTTAGGTGATGTAAATACAAAAATTGTTGTTGTGGTTGTTGTTCAGTCATGTTTCACTCTTTGTGACCCCATTTGGGGTTTTCTTGACAAAGATACTGGAGTGGCTTGCTGTTTCCTTCTCCAGCTCCCTTAACAGATGAGGAACTAAGGCAAATAGGGTTAAGTGACTTGCCCAGGGTCACTAGCTAGTAAATGTCTGAGGCCAGATGAGTCTTCCTGATTCCAAGTCCAGTGCTCTATCTACTGTGCCATCTAGCTGCCCTAAATATAAAATGCCAAAATCTACTGAATCAAAAACAACATTATCATTATTTCAGCATGGCTATAAAAAAGTCTTTTGAAGTGAACACAAGAGTCCCCCATTTGAAGCACTGGCTCAGCCTCTGTTTTTTTGAGATACTTGAATATGAGTACTTGAATCCCGGGTAAATGTAAAACATACTTCAATGGAACTGTGACCTCCCTGAGGAAGGTTCTCCCCCCCATAATGGAGATAATAACCTTCATGCCTTCCCATCTTGTGCCAATTTTGTCCATGTCCTTACATAAATCCTCCACAAAGGCTCTACCCAATACACAAGAAGCCTTCCTGTGGGGCTTTTATGATTCAGTGGGTACCAATGTAGTACCCGAGCTGGCTATCTGTTATCTCTTACTTTTCCCCCTGTTGTTATTCATCACATATCTTGTGCTCATGTAATTATAACTTAGATCAATGCATTAACCAATCTTAAATCAACTGACAAAGGGATCATGTTTGACAGCATATGCCTCATTTTGCACCTATAGTCCTTATCCTCAGTCCTGAGGATCCAAGACATATAATATTACCAAAGAAAAATTATTACAATGAGATAGTATACCAAAACTTGTGTGATACAGCCAAAGTCATGCTCAGGGGAAAGTTTATTCCTCTAAACTCTTTTGTCAAGAAAAGATAGAAAATAAATCACAGAACCTAGTCACAGAACTAAGCAAAAAAACAAAAAAAAAAGAAAAGCAATGAATCAAAAACCACAAAATAAACATAAAAATTAAAATTCTGAAAATCAAGAACAGATAAACAAAATTAAAATGATTGAATTAATAAATTAGGAGTTATTTTTAAAAGACTAATAAAAAGGCAATCCAATAGCTAATCTGATACTTTTAAAAACCAGAGGAAAAGCAAATTGCCCAAATAAAAAAGGAGAAATCACAACATATGAAATGAAAATAGAAGAAATTAACAATTTTGCCCAATTATATGTTGACAAAAACTTTTAACCTAAAAGAAACAACTTAAAAGAAATAAATGCTAACAAAAATATAAAATACCCAGATTAATGAAATAATAAAGAGAATTTAAACAACCCAAACTTAGGAAAAGAAATTGAGCAAGTCATAAATCAACTCCCAAAAGAAAAAAACCAGATGAATTTGCAAAAGTGAATTTGATCAAACATTCAAAGAACACTTAACTCCAATCTATACAAATTGTTTTCACTAACAGAGAAAGATGGTATCCTATTAAACTCCTACTATAAAACAAGTATGTACCTGATACCTAAATTGAGACCATTATTTGTGAGTTCCCTTTTCTTTACCTTCAAACTCTTTGTCATGATACCCCACTCTCTCCTCCTTTTGTGTAATCCCTTCTCCTTGCCAAGGTCAATCTTTCCAGTGCCTTGGAGTAGGTGATTAATAAATACCAGTTGACTGCCTTACTCTACATATGCTCCCTCCTCACCAGCACACTGCCCCTTCCCTTTCATTAAGTGCAGATCTGATCAAGTCACTTCCCTACTCAGTAAACTCCAAGGGCTCCCTATTGGTTCTAAGATAAAACAGAAGCTTCTCCCTCCAGCTTTTAAAGCCTTTCACAATGCATCCTCAACCTATCTTTTCAGGCTTACTGTCTTACACTGAACAGCATGAACAAACTGACCTTCTCCCTGTTACTTACACACAGCAACATATCTCCCAACGCCATGCCTTTGCACTGGCCATCCCCCATATGGGAAACATAGTTCCTCAATTCTGCCTCCGGGAATCCCTCTCTTACTTCAAGACTTAGCTCAAGGACCAGCTTCTACATGAACCCTTTCCTCATCCCATCAACTACTAGTGTCGGCCTCTCCTAACTACCTTGCATTGATTTTGTATTCATTCCAAATATATTTATTCCATATACACAGATGTGCACATGTGTGCGTATAAATGTTTCATACAATCAAATGCAAATTCCTTGATGGTAGGAATGGGTTCATTTTTTGTACTTCTGTCCCCAGCACCCAAGGAAGTATCCAGTATAGAAGCACTCAACAAACATTAATAGACCAGTTTTTTGGTTGGCTGATCCTCCTATGCAAGAATCTTGAAGATCAGTAAACTAAAGGTGTCATGCACCATGCTGCCACATCTCGATGCTTAGAAGAGATGAAATGTTTGCTGGTGAAGGTTTCTAAGCTCTTTTGTTCTCTTTATGGCAATTGACTGATAAACCTCCTTAGGAAATGGCCACCATCTGTATCAATATATTTTCTTTTATCCATTTCCCATCTTAGGGCACTGCTAACTTGTTTAAACAATTCAAGTTTATGTTGCTTCATGTACATGCCCTATGATCCCATTTTTATCCTTTCTTCTAATTTGGTATCCATTTTGATCTTTCCCTAACAAGCTTATGGTCTGGCTATAAACATACAGCCGATTCAGAACAAAGACAACCAATTTCTTTACTCTTAGAATAGAATCAATTCCATTTTTCCTAATTTTAATCAGTGCTCCACATGTCCAAGATCCTCCTCATTCTTTTCTTGAGCAAAATACTCATGATATTTAGGTGTGAGGCTCCCTCTTGTTTTATACTCCTTGGCCAGAGCTGTGCTGGACCTAGGCACTAACCAGCTGATTGTTAAATTTTCAATGTTGTCATTTAAACTGTAAGGATTTACACCCCAGAAACCAGTAGTTCCTAAAAAATCAAGGCTTTATTTATTGTTTTAATTTTCTAACCGTAAGAAAGTACTAATAATTCAGATTAAACTTAAAAGTGTGCTTGCATACTTTTTTCCCCCCAGAGAGCCCTCTTGTTAAACATTCACCAGTATACTCTTGAATTGCTCTTTAAACATTGCTTGAACAAGAGTACAGGAGAAACCTCAGGGGATGATGTCATCACCAGACTAGAGGCCTGGTGACTGCAGACTGATAATAATAATAATAGTAGTCGTAGTAGTGGTGGTAGTAGTAGTGGTGGTAGTAGTAGTAGTGGTGGTAGTAGTAGTAATAGTGGTAGTAGTAGTGGTGGTGGTGGTGGTGGTGGTGGTGGTGGTGGTGGTGGTGGTGGTGGTAGTAGTAGTAGTAGTAGTAGTAACTGGCATTTATGTTAGCACCTTTAAAGATTTGCGAAGTATTTTACATCCATTATCTCATTTGAACTTCCCAATGCCTCTGTCCTGAGCCATATCCTATAGCAGATTTTTCACTTCCCCACTGTTCCCTATTCCTACCTTTGTACTCAAGTCACTGAGTATAAAGCTATATTTTGATATAGTTTGATGGGTCTCATCAAGTTCTTTGGAGAATTTCTCCACAGCCTCATTCTCTGTAATAGATGTTAATGCACAAGTTTCAGTTACAATCACAGCCGTGTTTTTGCTTATATTCATCGTAAGTACTACAGTACAAGATGACCAAGTGTCTCATGAAACAATATTTCTTGTTGCATTTGGGTGTGGGATAAAACCAAAGTCGTGAGTTCCTTTCTTTGTACGTCCAAGCAGAAACTGTGAGCCATTTCGCTTCCATGTAACTGCAATATTGAGACGATTCTGTCCCTCCAGTTGGGTATTAGTTTGTCAGCCATTGGACAGAGTTCACATTTAGAACACTGGCACTTAAGTTAATGTTTAAAGAATATTCGAAATCTGCACAGTCCTGAAGACCTGCTCTGTGTGTGGGTGAGGGACGGGGGTTCTGCCTCTCAGCCACTGTCAGGACAGAAGCAGTGGGGGGAGTGGGAGGGAAGTTTTAGCACTAAAAGCCATTTTGTCATTTTTTTCATGGGTCATCATGGTCACCGGACTCGTCAGCAAGTGGACAGCCTTTTTGGTGATGAGTCTTTTTGTATTTAGTCTGTCGCCAGGACCATACTTGAAGTTTTTCGAGGATAGTAGAACGTGTCAGAATTTATATTCCATTGGTCTATCTAGCCTTTGAGAATCCAGAGAAAATTATAAAATTTATATCTATATCAATATAGATCCTAATGAGATCCCAGAAGGAACAGGTTGTGGAAAGCCTGTGAGGACCTTTCCCTATCCCTTCAACAGGTGCTAGAAGGCCAAGGAGCAACGGGCCCTAGGGAAACCTTTGCCCTCTTTTGTAGAATCCCCCTTGCCCAGTTCTCATCAAGCACTAGAAGCCCTTGTCTGACTGGATGCTGATTTTCCTCACTCCCACCCTCCCAGAGATAACCCAGAGCCCTGCTCTTCTGTGATTCTCCTCATCACTAGCCTCTTTTCATCAGTCATTTGTCAGGGACCTGCTACTTGGTTGAGCAGGTGGTCGCCAACTATAATTCTTCTGGTTCAATGGTAGACCTCCGAGCCTTCTGACCTGCCTGCCACTGTTCTCAATGTCCACTGGGCTTTACTGTCTTCACTGTAGCTGTGTTTTCTGGCCACATCGTTATCTGGCTTGCCATTGCACCCTAAGGATTTCAATTGTCTGTCATCTACTACAAAGCCGCAACCGAAGGGCCACTGTGTCATTCCATCCTCCCTATGGTGGAAGCCCCTTAGATGTACTCTCTGTGCGAATGAGAATGTGAACTCCTAGAAAGCAGGGAATATCTCATTGTTCTACTTGTATTTTCAGCACTTAGTCCATATTTGTAACACAGTAGGAACCTAATGCTTTCCCATTCCCATTTTTATTATGAATTCAACAATCATCAATAGACATAAACATTTCAATATACAAAGCAAGAAAGAATTATAACAAGCTAGCATACAAGCGACACTTAGTGGGTTCTGTTCTGAAGAGCTCAAACTATTTGAGGATCACTTCAGGTTCATAAACAATACTGGTTTTGACAACATAATGACCTTATTTGCTTCTTACTATTCAAATGATGTTGAAATACTGAAAATACAAAGATCTGGGAGGACATCACCAGACCACAGGTTCCAAGGCATATGTCAACATTTTCCCATGCGTCTATTTTTTTTTTTTAGAAAATCATTTTCTACTACATACATCATTTCTTTCTTAATTCTGAATTTGGTTCCCCAAAGTGTAATATTAATCACTACCTTACATGAAACTGATACTCCACCAGCAGAATTGGATGAATGGCCCAGTGAACTCTTCAGAAAAATACTAAGCAGATGAAAACAAATGTAAAATTTCATATCTAAAGCAGGAAGACAATGAAGCTCAATATGACTGCTACATTCTGCCCTACACTTCATAGTTTCAGATGAGTGTTGACAGCTTTCATTTGAGGTCGTATCAACGACCTCAAATGGGAAAAAAAAGAATAAAAAAGAAAGGACTATACTTGTTTAAACTAAGATAATCAGAAAAACCATTATTCATCTGGAGAAAATATGCAAAGTTGTAATATTAAGTTTACTTTGAAAGGTCCAAGAAGATTTTTTTGTGTGGGGGATCTGTGTTTTTCTTTTCCAGCTTCAAAATGGTAGAATAGGGAAGAAAATAATAGGCATTTTATGTAAAATATTTTGTATACATGTAACTCTCTCTCTCTCTTTTTTTTTGGGGGGGGGTGCAAGGCAATGGAGTTAAGTGACTTGCCCAAGGTCACACAGCTAGTAATTGTCAAAGTGGCCTACGCCACCTAGGTGCCCCTACATGTAACTCTCTTAAGGGTCTATTACCCCCATCCCCCCCAAAAAATCCCAGTAGCATGGTGTAAAAGAAAGAATACTGGATTTAGAGTCAAAGATTCTGGGTTTGCATCCCCACTCTAACACTTTCTACTTGTGTGACCTTGGTAAAGTCACTTTCTTTGTCAAGTCCTCAGTTTCCTCATCTGAAAAACAATAGGGATGGCCTAGATCTCTAAGGGCACTTGTACTTCTAAGTGCTCTACTTCTTTGATTGTATATTTGTAAATTGTACTCATGATACATGTCTTTAAAAAGGGATTTGAGCGAGAATTAGAAAATAGAAAAAGATCTATAGAAGGAAAAAGGCTAACAGTAATGAAACTTCATCAGAAAACTTCACAATCTACATTTGAAATTGCTTCTTATATTTGTCACTTGCAGGTACTAAGTAGTGAGAGATAGCAATCATATGCTTTTTACGTCTTCTCCCATAAGATTTCCATAAGGGATATCAATGGCGGTAATAATGCTGGTATTAGCACCCATTTCACCCATCACGTGGATGGCATTGCTGGGGTGTTAAGATGATTAGATAAGGTTATGAACTTTAATTTAGTAATAACTATTGAGACATATGATAATGACAGAGGAGATATCACAAAAGGAAAAGGAGGAGGCTCCAAGACATTGCAATCTGAGAAAAAGGTCAGATCAAAGACAGCAACTAACCTTTATTTACATATTTTTTTCTGTTCTCATTAAGAGATAAGCCAGTTAAAAAGATGTCAAGGAAAGAGATTCAGCAGTATCAGACCTTAAACTATATTATAAGGTGAGAGTATCGTTGAAGTGTAAAATGGATAATTTTGATTATTTGAAATTAAAATTTTCTTGTATAAATAAAACCTCTGCAGCCAAGAATAGAGAATGCAGAAAACTGGGGGGAAACACTGTCATAGACAATCTCTCAGATGGGATGTGATTGGATTAGAATATTGTTGTGGTATAGGAAATGATGTGCTGGTTAATTTAGAAAAACATGGAAAGACTTGGACCTATGAAGGAAGATGCTATCCACCTTCAGAAAACCAGATGACAAGTAGAAATAAGCTTAGTACAGTCTTACATGTATGTGTATAAGTGTATATATGTGTATGTTTATAGATATCTGTGTATAGGTATATCTATCCGAGCTTAATTGTAGCTTTCTTTTGGGGGAGAGAGGGAGGGGAAAAATAAAGTAAAAAGTGCACTGCAGAGAACAAAAGAAAACCTACAAGGATGCAAAGAAAAGCTGGGCAGCTCTGAAAACAATGTGTAGTATTTATTATAAATAGGTTTTCTTGAAATGGAAATTTATTGTTTTATACTGAATCCTCTCATATGTTCTGCAGTGTACATGGGAATGTTTTTTTCTTTTTCATTTTGTACTTAAATTTAAAATAAAATTTTAAAATTTACAAAAAGAAGATATTCCAATTGCATTAACATGAGTGGTCAGGTAACTATAGTTTAAACTGTATTTGCTGGGTAGTTACCATGTTATTACTACTAAATGATACATTATATTTCATTATAATTAAATAGCTAACACGTCTTGGTGATAGTCTTGCTGTACACACAAGTAGCTTCCTCTGTGTAATGCAAACAGAAAATTAGTCAAAGTAGTTTATAGCAGGGAAGGACCTTAGAGAAGGCTTAGTACACTTTCCTTATTTTACAAATGGGGAAACTGAAGACCAGAGGAATGAATACATACTCTGCTCTGCCTCTCTCACAGAATTTTTGTAACCCTTAAAACAACATATAAAAATGTGTTCCTACTATTGTTGTGATGACTGATCACAGAGAAAGAGAAAAGCTTGTCAGATACAATACAGACTCTAAAGCACACCTGAAATACATGAAGGGATTTGGTAAGGAAATTAAGAAGCATCTCGGTATAAAGTATTACAGAATTAAGATCTTGGGAAGTTGGCATGCAAATTTCACATTAAATTTCATCTTCGATGATGGTTTTCCATGAATTTGCAAGCATATAGCATCACCAAGAGAATGCTGGTACTAAACAATGATATGGGTTTGTTTTGGTTTTTTTGTTCTAGGTTGGTGTTTTTTTGGTCAGAGGGGCAGCTTAGAGTCATTGACAACACTGTCTAATTCCCTCAATGTCATCCAGCCTGCTGTCCCACTCTTTTTCATTGTCCATATGCAGGGCCTGTTCAAAATAGATGGACCCACTCAATCTGCTCCTCATCCAGCTGCACATCACAGGTTTGTAATGGTTTCACCACCTCCGCTTGCCCACACACACACACAGCCCTTTCCTTCCCCCGACGGCTGGCTAGGCTAATCTCTTTTGAGTGGCCATGGATCTCAGGGAAAAGTCTCTCCAGTATACTAGGGCTTGATGCAATCATCACGATGTCAGCCGCAAACAGGAGGAGCTGGAGGACCTCACCACTTCCACTGTCCATGACAGCAGCAAACAATTTTGGTCATCTATTAATATCTGATATTAATAATTAAGATATATTAGAACAAAGTTATCTCTGTTGCTGCAACTACCAATCTCATATGATTTTGACATATGTACAGGAAACACTTTGTTGGCAGAATTTTTAATTACTGGGTTAAATACTTTAAAAAAAATAATAAATAACAGACATAGCATATCCTGTATTCTCTATCCTTTTCAGTCAATTGTGTGGCTCTAAAGATATGACCTGCCTAGATAATCCCCTAGAAAAGCCTGCCTGTTCCTTTTCCTTCAGTAGATGCTATGCCATTTGGTAGATACATGTAAAGTATTAATATTAATTTATTTTCTATGGTAACTTTTCCCTGCATCTCTCTTTTAATAATGTATATTTTTCCTTTTGCCTCTTCTCAGCGCGTTTGCTAACTCCTGCTTTTTTGAGTTCAGCTGAAGCACAACTGACTTGGCTCTTGCCCTTTATTTTAACTCTTTGTGAGTCATAATGTTTCCTGTAAACTATATATTGTTAGATTCTGCTTTCTAATCCATTCTCCCTTCTCATGCTTTCATCACTGATACCCGAGATATATGCATAGACCACTCTTTGAAAGAATTTATGGAGATGAGAAAGTAGGTATGTGGACCAACAGTTGCTTTCATTCTATTGGTCACCTTTGACATTGGTTTAATTCATGATGTTTTCTATTCTTTTGTTATGCTCTCTTATTTGAAAAAAAGCTCTTTAAGAAAATCTAAGGACTATTCATTTTCCAGAAAAATACAATGACACGGGAAACTGACCCAAATATTCGAGATCAAGCAGATAGATAATTAGACATAATGTTTGCATAAAAGAATTGCCAACTATCAGCAACCGTATTAAAAGAATGCTTCAAACCACTAAGAGAAATGCAAATTAAAACAACTCTGAAGTTTCACGTCACACCCAGAAAATTAAATTGGCAAAAGTGACCAAACAGAAATAATCTGTTCAGGTCAGGTCAGGTCAATTCAATTCAATTCACATCAATTCAGTCAGCATAATTCAATTCTGTCACTTCAGTTCAATTCAGCCAATTCAGTTCAGTACAATTAGATAGGAAGACCTAGGTTCAAATCCCACTTCGGGACACTCACTAGCTATGTGACCTTGGGCAAGTCATTTCACCTCCATATGCCTTGGGCCACTCCTTAGGTCTTAAGTACTAAGTCACAGACAGGATGGGTTGTCGTTGAAGGGAGCAACCATACCAGGAGTTCCCCACCACGACAGAAACACAATCTTTTGTGTAGCTGCCTTGACTTTAGAATCTCACAGTCAAAAGTCACTAAATGCATTTCAAATGGCCACAATGTTTGCATAACAGCCCTGCCAAAGCAACTGACATCAGATGATTGGACCAGTGGGGACAGTGAGTCACTAAGCCTCCTCCTGCTCTGTTTTGTACATTGAAAAGCAGTCAAGAGTACAGTGAAATCCATCTGGCCTTTCCAACTCACTGTACCACAGTCAGACTGTAGTTCCCCTTAAAAATGAAGTCCCCTCCTAGAGATTTCATTTGGCATAGCAACTCTCCATTACCACTACCCATCATTCCTTCAACAAAGACTAGCCCACACATCTTTCTAGCGTCTGGTAAATCACTGTCTTTGGCAAAGCTTATAAATTTCAGTAGCAATGCCCATTACCTCCTTGTCCATAAGAAGTTGCTTTAGCAATAGGCCAAATAATGCAATCATTACAGAAATCAGTCTGTTTGGACTAAACTTGACAACTGTTCAATCTCCCTCTTGCAAAAACTCCATAAACATGTAAGTTTTGGCTCGGTAAAAGGACAAAGGAATCACGTGGAAGGAATAATTCCTTTGCATAAAGGGAAAATCTCTTCTGACACAGATCTACCAGTGTAGGCACAGTATACAGTTTATGGGCTTTGAAAAATATAAAGCGTGCCTGGTTATTTATTTTTGTAATCTACAGGCTTTTCACATGTTCATCCCCCATCCCGCTTGAAGAGCTAATTCCTGATCCTCTTCACAACTTTTTATATGAACTGTTGAATTTTGCATCACCACAATAAAATAAAACAATGAGAAAGTGTGTTTGACAAAGACAGAGAAATAGAAGAGATAGAGAATAGAGAGGAAAGAGAGAGGAAAGGAGAAGAGAGCAGAGGAGAGGAGAGAGAATAGGAGAGGCAAGGAAGGAAAAGAAGAGAGATAATGGAAAGAAAGGGAAGGAAGTAGAGGGAGGCAAAAAGAAATGGGAGGGAGGCAAGGAGTAAAGGAAAGAAAGAAAAAACTAAGAAGACACAATTTATTTGTGGAGGAAATGGGTCCCCTCAGGCTTGTGGTATACAATTTCTAATTTGAGAAGCATGGTATCATCCATGAGTTTCTTGATGAAAGAAATATGTCACCTGTAAACCCTTCCAGAAGTGCCCATGTAGTTATGAGTAAAGGATCTGACAGCTACACAAATAAAGACACATTACTTGAACAACACAGGCATCCTGTCTTTCAAATGCCAGCAGCTGGCCACTTACTAAAATCCTTATCTCCTTAAAATCTCAGGCAGATTCAAGTTTCCCTCCAATGGAGTTTCAGGGGTTCATTTGTGCCACCTGGCCCAAAGCACCAGTCTTTCTCCCAACCAACCCAGCGGGCTTAAAAGGACAAAAGAAAGAGTCCTTCCACTGTGCAGCAGGGCTTCCAGAGAGTTCCAACCCAGAGGAGTATTTCCCACCATGAATAAACTCCCACTCGTACATGAAACTAAACTAACCTTTCCTGGTAGCTGACAAGAGACATCATTTGTGACAATAGTGGGGAGCCTCCATGTCACAGGCTGAAAAAGAGCTTCTCTCCTACTTTAATTAAGTGAACATTTACTTCTCCAGTGCCATAGCTTTCCTCTGTATGACTACACAGTGTTCTACAGTACATTGGAAGCAGCCAGATCGCTTCTTTAAATGGAAAGCTGACTTGTGAAATGGCACTGGAAACTGTTTTCTGGTTCTTGAGTTCATCTTTTCATTTCAGCTCAAAGGACAGAAGGGCCCAGCTGCCTACACAGTAAACTAAGGAAAAGTTGGGAAGGATAGGAAGAGGGGAGCCACGGTCTCTTAGTTTCCTTTAAGCATCTTTTTATCTTTTGCACACACAATAGTAGCCTTGCAAAGAAGTCCTAACATCCCACAAATATGGTTGCAAATAGAGATGGAAATATGGTTGGCCAGTAAAAATAGTTTGTCAGTCTTTCATGTAACTATTGGCTTTATAGAAATGAGAGACTTCAAGCAATGCAGAATTAACTACATATTTTCTATCTTGATCAAAATATTGACTTGGTCACAGCATCATATAATTTAGGCTTGAGATGGAAGTATGTACGGGTCCCTGGCGTGAAAGTGGGGTTCACTTGAATACAAATAGCTGCCTCACTGGCAACCCCAAATTCGGACTTGAAGTAGTCCTTAGAAGGTTGGAGAGCTGGTAGGCCTGGGATGAAAAGCAGAACTCAAAGGAAGGAAGGAGAGCATCTTGTTTGTTCCAAACTCTAAGGAATACTTTGGCAGAGTGTTACATTTTCCATGGGGCAAAATAAAGGTCTCCCCCAAATGACTGTTACACTGAACTTTTGCATAGGAGCTGTGGCCCCTGCATCCACAGACCTAGATATAAGCTGTATTCTGAGGTTCCCAGAGGGAACTACCAATGGGGACAAAATGAGTCAGAGAGATGATTTGGGTGGGTGGGTGGGTGGGTAGCTCCAAAAGACAAAACCTGAGCTACGTATATCCAAAGTTTGAGGTTCTAAGTTATGAGTTACAAATTTTTATGGCTCTGGAGATGTGTCTAGTAAGCCTTTGCACAGCTAATATAAATGGCACACAGAGATGCCCTTTTGATTATGACTAAAAAATAAAGAAATTGGTTTTCTTGCATAGTCTATTAAATCATTCTTAGTACTTTATGTTCATGATATGAACGGATGTGCTCAGGGAGCACACAGTCATTCATTCATGGCAGCAATCCCACATGCGAGGAGCCCCTGGCCCAGAATCATTCTAGAATACACTGAAACCAATCTGGAGGGGAAGAGGGTCCACAGGTCCAAACAGGATGGCTCTTTCAACTGCTAGTCCGGGCTATAGAAGTTTGGAAAGGTAAAGCTAAAAACCATTAAGAACAAAGGTCCTTTATTCTGGTCACTTTAGGGTGGAAGGGAGAGGAAAGATGGGAGTACCTCCATAGTCCAACCCTGAATTCCTTTCCTGCGGAGGGAATACATCCTGTTTGGTCATTTAACCAAATGCACACCCATTTATGGATAGCATGGGCCTTGATCCATGAGAAGTGAAGACTTCCCAGAGAAAATGCCAAGCCTGAGTTAATTAGGACTGAGGGTTCCTATATTTGGGAGTACCAAGAAAGGTTAGTACACTCTTTGAGATCCTTCTCCTTAGAACCCAAAGCCACTTAATATACATCAGAAAGACCTTCTTAACATGACAAAACATACTTCGGCCACAACTTGAGGCTTTAAAAAGTTTTCTCAGGGCAAGCACTCATTGCTTAGCTCCCTTCCCTTCCCAACAACCCTCAATGGCTTTTTCATTTTTTTGTTTAATTTTTTTCCCCCAGGTGAACACCTGCTTGTAAAACTGGGAGGCTAATAATGAAGCAAACTGAAATTAATAGCAGCTATACAAGTGCATGGGAGCATGCATAAATTACATGAGTCACAAAGAGCTAGAAGAGCTAGGAGTCTTACAGTTCAGGTCTGTGGAAGAATGTAATTGTCTCATCTTTCTAACGGCTGGAAGCTTGAAAGGCAATGCCAAATTGACTCCTGCTTCTCCTGGTACTGCTAGATTTTCACTAATAATAAAGCTCTCTGCACTGTCTTTCAACAGCTTCTTCTAGCTCCTGATTACAGCATTTATTTTTGTGTTATAACTCCACATTTCTCTTTTCTCAGTACAGCGTTTGAAAAAAAAAACCAGACAGAACATTATTTAATAATTTTGATCCTTTCTATTTCCAGAAAAGGCTCTCTGGAGGGAGAGGCCCTGATAACTCAACAGGTTGGTTGGTGAAAATGGCAGCGGTGACCTATGCCTGTTTTTTCACAAGGATGTAAATCATTCATTTCACTTCACTCATTCATCTTTTAAACACTAAACAGCAATGTGCATTGCCACTCAAAGGTGGCTGTGGCTTTTGGGTATGTTATATACATATATAGGCATGTGGGACGCTGATATGTGACACATTTGGCAATCAGATATGAAGACCCCAAAATATGATATTTATGGACGCTCTATGAAAAAGAAAGGCAAGCCAAAACATGCCAGTCTTGCAGGAATTCTAGACATAGGCTTGCCACAAGTAAACACCAACTTCTAATTCTGAGCATGGACATATCAATCTGCAATATCTACTGATGTCAAGCATTGGATAAGGCATTGGGTTATAGTGTTCCATGTCTCAATGTCAACTCCACTTTCCTTTCTATTCTTTAGAATTTCTTTTATTAAACCCAATTTAAAGTCTAAACAAAATGTAAATAATCTATAATATACAAATATGTACAGGAGCTATGATTTTGTAATTGTACAGAATTCTTAGGGCAGTTACTCTCTCTCCTAGGACAGATAGCAAACCACCTCTGACTTTATAGATGAGTTATAGGAACTTATTTTAATGACCCCAAGCTTTACTTTAAAACAAAGGTCTATCTTCTTAATTCTAGTATTGTTCCAGTGATTATATATGGCTATGAGTCATGTAACACTACTCTCTTAGAAGAACTAAGGTTGAATATCACCCAAGTGGCAATACAGATATTCATTGTGGTCATGAGTATACTACAACATAGAATTCACAAGGAGTTATGAAGAACTGATGTAAAGGATAGCATCAAAGAAATGTATGAGCAAAAAAGATGGCCTAGTTATATGGAGAGAACCAAAGATAATTGGACATGCGCTCCACTAGTATTTGGTGATATCACAAGAACTCAAAGAAGTTGCAAGAACATTGGTTGGAACTCCTGTGGTGAGCTTATAGGAAAATATGGACAAGGCTGGTCCAGAATGGACAGGGATGGATGAGTTGTAATCTGCATCACTGGGAGGATTATCCTATCCATGAGATCACAGATCCAATGAAGTATTTAGAGAGGGTGTTGCAGACAACTACAAATAATCTACAAAATCACATAAAATTCAAAGCAGCTCCATAAACTCATTATAGGATCACAATATCTCAGAAATTCTTAAAACACGTGCGCATGCACACACACACACACACACACACACACACGCACGCACACACACACGATATTTCTGTAAATCATGTGAATTGCCAAATGCAAAGCCAAAACACAGTGGCACTCAGGTTTTTCAACTCTCAGGATAATGTTCTTGTCTCCCCCTCTGCTACTGAAAGGCTTTCCCCCAGGGTCTATTTTCTCACCAATTTACCAATTTTAAATGCCTTACACATTGAGATGTCTACTTTTCCACTGTCTCTTTGAAATACAGATTTTTCTGAAATCCTATTCTTCCTCAATTTCTGCTATTATCAGTCCATATCGCTTGTTATGTTCCTTTGGGTTATCTTAATTCTATTTTTTTTCCTCTTCAGGTGCTCAGTACAGATTTGGAGAAAAAAAATCAAGTTCCCTTATTTTATGTGTAACTTTAGTAATAATTCTGTAAAGTTACTCAATCTTCCTGGAGTGTTGTAAAGATCAATGAGCTAGTATAACAAAGAACTTGGAGTTTATCAAAGAAAATAGGGCCATACGTAGGTATAAAACATTATAATTACCATTGAAATTCCATAGAATTAGACATAGGTTACTGACAAAAACTAGCATTTCTTCATTTCACCTTCACAAGAAACCATCAATCATTTCGACCTCAGCAGTGTATCCCTTGCTGAATATTCTCCTCCACACTGGAGAACATTCTACATTTTCTGCTTATGCCTGACTATAACATGGTTCTTCCTTAGTTATGTGTTTGAGTGAACAAATGATGTCCAGTCTGGCTTACTTTAAGTAGAAGAGATGGGGGACTACCCATACACTCAATACGTCTCTGGACAATGGCTTTTTTTATTTGTTACCCTCTGTCCTCCACTCACCACCATCATGTTAAGTTCAAATATAAGAAATTGAATTCGACAAACATTCACTAATTGTATACCATTTGTATGTCATTTTCTACCAATTTCATACCAATTCATTAAGTGTATACCAAGTGCGAGGCACTGTTCCAGGAAGTGTGGAAACAAAGAAAAAAAACAAGACAAGGAACTTAGGCAACACGTATACTAATAAATAAAAAATCATATGGAAATTTTCTAAAGAGGAGTAATAACCAGGTAAATCAGGAAAAGGTCTTGTGTAGGCAGGGGCATCTGAGCTATGCTTTCAAAGACGCTAGGACTTCTAAGAGCAAAGATGAGGAGAGAGTACATTACAGACACAGGGGACAGCTTGAAGGTACAATGCTGTGCGTAGGGAACAGAAAAGATAACTATGAAGTACTTTCTATCCATTGATGGTATGGTACTTTGTTAAGAAGTATTTCTCTGATGACATGGGCATAGTGTGTAGCATATAAGTGCTTAAATTGCTTGTTGATCTGAGGTACCACCACACACCCATCAGAGTGGCTGACATGACAGAAAGAAAGAAAGAAAGAAAGAAAGAAAGAAAGAAAGAAAGAAAGA
>NW_020944355.1:572146-958232 GCF_900497805.2 Vombatus ursinus | reverse complement strand
AGAAAGAAAGAAAGAAAGAAAGAAAGAAAGAAAGAAAGAAAGAAAGAAAAAGAAAGAAAGAAAGAAAGAAAATGCTGGATGAGACATAGAAAAAATAGATACACTAAAGAACTGTTGGTAGAGCCGTGAACTGGTCCAACCATTATGAAGAACAATCCCCCCAAAGCTATAAAACTGTATAGCCTTTGATCTATCAATACCACTACTAAGTCTGTATCCCAAAGAGATCAAAGGAAAAGGAAAAGGATCAATATGTACAAATATATTCAGAGCAGTTCTTTTTCTGGTGGCAAAGTATTAGAAACTGGGGGATACCCAGCAACTGGGGAGTGGCTAAACAAGTTGGGGCATATGATTGTGATGGAATATTATTGTGCCATAAGAAATGGTGAAAAGAATAATTTCAGAAAAACCTGGAAAGTCCTATATGATCTGATGCAAAGCGAAGTAAGCACAATCAGGAGAACATTGTACACAATAACAGCAATATTGTAACAATAATAAACTGTGAAAGACTCAGCTACTCTGATCAATATAATGATCCATAACAATTTCAAAGGACTCAAGATGAAAAATGCTGTCCACCTCCAGAGAGAGAACTGATGAACTCTGAGTACAGATTGAAGCATAGCTTTTCATTTTCTTTAATTTTTTTTTTCACAACATGGCTAATGTGGAAATATGTTTTACATGACTTCATACATATAATGAGTATTGTATTTTTTGCCTTCTCAATAGGTGAGGGAGAGAATTTGGAACTGAAAATAAAAATTTTAAAAATAAATGCTTGTTGACTTGACACACAGTTGAGCAACCACATCCAAGTTTCCAGTAAGTATATATTGTCTGTTATCTCTACACACCAAATCAGGCATAGTTCTCACATGCCCCAAACCACTGGGGATCACAGGTACAGGGATGAATGGCTATATCATTTTCAGGGCCTTTTTTGAATGGATTATGTGAGCCAATACTAATGAATATACCCTAAAGGTATGTGATTAGAAGATATTTAGAAATATTGACAGCAAGAAGTAAAGTAAAAAGTGCCTGAAGAACCTGTGTTTAAATCTCAAATTTCACTATGCATGACTTTCTTTTATTGTGTACACCCATACCTGCAACTAAATTCAGCAAACGGTAGTTTACTATGTGACGAATAACAAATAGACCACCTGACAGTAGAGTTGCTGTTGGACATTTTAGTATGTTGACTTTCTTCTTTCTCCTCCCCTCTGAACATCTTAAGGCAAATTAAATCAAAAGAAAAATGTGCCTCACTGATCAAAACATTATATAATTTGTTACCATCCATGTCTCTCCTTCCTGCCTAAGAATGGCAAATATCATTCCACAAAGAGACGTTAAAACAAAGACTGTGATTTCACCCTTTGCCATTGATCCAATCTCCACTGGATTATTTTTACAGCATTTAAAATGGAATGCAAATTCCAAGGGAAAAAAGCCAACAGCCACCCTCCTGTTCGAGAAGGTATGCATCCAGTCCTGAGAAGCTCTTGGCAGCAGACATATCAGAGTTTGCATCACTTGCGTCTCTTTCGAAGGAGGGATCAATGGTTACTGTTCTTTTTATTTCTTGCTTCTAGACTGGATTGTGTCCCTCCCATACCTTGGAACAGATTCACGAAAATGAAGCAGCAGTCTCTAGGCATCCACTTATTATAAATGACTCTTCATTTCTGCTTTCCATAGAGTTTCCCTCCAGTTCAAGACAATTCTCGAGGATATTAATAGGCTTCAGTAATTCCTGTGAAGTTGTCTTCTGGTTTCCTTTCTGAATCTTGGATTTTTTTTTTCCTTTCTCCAATAAATGAGTAATATTCATGTCTAACTCAATGCACCGGGGAAGGCCATTTACTGTTCTGCTCTCAAGCATTTCTAACGCAATGACCATTATTATTTCTTTGAGTTAGGGGAATCTCTTGAGATTAATAGTTTGGCCAATAAGCAAACCTTATGGTAATATTTCACTGTCTCCTATGACAATACAAACAGAATGCCATTCCAGGATCCCAAACTTGAAAAGTCTTTTTCTCCTGTCTCCCTCCCCTTTGCTCCCCAATTTAAAGATATTTAAAGTGATTTATTTGAAGAAGCACTTAGGAGGAAAGAGGGCAAGCATTTAATATACATCATGGGATTCTGCACTGTATGCCTCACTATATCTTAGTAAAACATATTTTGACATAATTGGTGGTATTGGAAACCTTCCCAGATGTATACACAGCAGAGTCATAACTAGAAATCATTTTCATTTGGGGCAAAACATGTTGGGAAGTGAGGAGGTATGGGTGAAGAGGAAGCCCAACTCTCACTTCGTAGGGGCTTAAAGGGGCAAGGCAACCCCGTGAGAGGGTGCCATAGCAATCAGGCTAACAGAGGACTATAAAGTGAAGCTCAGGGATGGCTGCTGTGGCAAGAAGAAATTAGGCCCACTCCCTGCTCCCCAGGGAAGAGGTGTGCTTCTTTGGATGTTGGTTCCCTGGAGGAAACCCTTATGCCAGCTATGGCTCTGTTATAGCAGGACAATGAGGGTAAAACCAAAATAGTGATGCACAACTTAAAATCTATCTTAAAACTTTTAATTCCACCCTACGCAAATATATTCACAGACATGGGAAAATGACCCACTGTACTCAGAATGTTCAAGTCTATGAGAAAAATATTCCTTGATGGATGAAGAGTGAACACAGTCTGTAGGCACTACTTGCTCTAAAATAGAAGAGGTCCTCGGTCTAAAAGCTCCTGAGCTGAATCTTCAGCATCCTAAGTGTTGACAATTAAATTGCTACTTTCAGTATATTGTTTCCCAAGGAAAATATGAATCAGTACTGCCATGTTGGCATCATATCAGCAACAACTGGCCAAGGGAATTTTGCTAGGAAGAAAATCATCACTTTTTCAAAGGCAAATAGAAAAAGAAAAAAAAAATCAGAAGCCCCAAACCCAGTAAGTGATAACCTCATAACAGAGGCAAAAGTTCCTTGCCATCATTTTCTTAAAAGGCTGAATTTATACTTGCATAGCTGAATGCTACCTACAGCCAAGAGCTTATGACCTGTATGTGTGGGGAGGGGGCAGGGACAAGTCTGTGTATGTGGGGGGGGGGGGGGGGGGGGTCTGGGGGGGGGTGGGTATCTGTTTTCTCTGAGTCAGTCTACACTCTAGTCTTAGAAAATTTTTACAGAGTCGGTCTTCCAGCCCTCCTCCCTCCTCGATAAACCCTGTCCAAACAGATTCCTTTAGATATTCATCTGGTGGCAACATTAGCTGAAGACAGGAAGCAGGATATTTTCAATGTAGGGGACAATCTCACAGTGACTGGTTTATCCTCATTTAGAGCAGCCAGATATTATGGCGAGTTGTGTTTCTCCTTTACAGGCTCTTGTCAATGATCTATGTACACTGGCTTACGACAATGTAAATGGGCAGGGAAAAGTTCCAGACACCTGGTTTCCCAGAGGAAGAGGCAAGCTCGTAAAACTGAAAGCCTGACCAGGTTTATTAACCCAAATTATTTAGGGTTTCCAAATAATATATAACATTCTAGGAGACCATTTCTACCTGGCTTCAGGAACAAGCAGCATTTACCCAGCAAAGCCACATTTCAGCTTCCTTTTCAAGCTTCACCTTCACTTTCTTCCCCAGGTGATTCCTCATTTCCCACTCGACATGCCATAGAGAACATCACTTGCCACAGATATTCATACAGTTGAGAAGACAACTAGAGGTCTCTGATTCAATGCAACAAAAACGTTTAGGTGCATTCTCTGTGCTGGGCTAATCTCTGCATGAAGCATATAGACAAGAACAAGGCCGAGCATGGCTCTCATGGAGCTCCCATTCTCTGGAGGGCATTTGTGTGGACAGATAAGTAAAATTAAAGCCTCTGCAAACTAATGCAAAATCAGTCCAAGGTGGGAAGGGCACTAACCAGTGTAGGGAGGGGGGGCAAGGGGAGAGAGGTCAGGAAAGGTCTCCTTTAGGAGATGGCCCCTGACCTGAGCCTGGAAAGGAAGCAAGGGCTTTTAAGAGTCATAAAAAAGAAGGGTCTCCATTTGGGGGAGGGGAAAGCGAAGAGAAAACTGGGTCTCCCTTTCTCACTCAGACTGGAAGCACCTGGGCGCTTCTACACTGGCCCACTTCCACTGCTGACTGGCACAGCAGCTTTGCCCTGCTTCCTTTCTGACCTGGGCAGACTCTCCCCTCCTTAGGCACTCCCAAGGCCTTACCATCTTAGTCCTGATACCCAGTGGTCTTTAGTCCAAGTCTAGCTCAGAATTCCTGAGCTCAAGTGAGCCCTCAGCCTCCCACTCCCCAGCAGTAGGGCCTCTAGGTGTGTATCGCCACTCCCAGTTCATTTCTCCAGTGATTTCCCATGCAGCTTTCCAATGGTGACTGCAGCTGTTGCTTATAGGGCCTTGGATCCTCCTCCCTTGGCCTCACCATGTAAATGATACTTTGGTTTCAACATGATCGAATGGGTAACCTGCCAGAGTACTGTGGCCATGCATGCTGAGCTAGTTTACTTCTAAATAGAAACCACAAAATGTCAGAACAGAGCATTTCATGCAGGTGCATCCCCAGAAAGGAGGCACTGAATCTCGATGTTTATATGGTAACCTTCTGTCAAAAACACTTGCCTTCTGTTCTCCTTCACTGGGCACAGAAGGGGAATTTGATTAAACAAGCATTTAGTAAGTGCCTACTACATACACTGCACAGTGCTGGATATAATGGGGAGGGGGAGTACAAAGGTGTAGCAGTGCCCCTGACCTCAAGGAGCTTACAAATAGCAGGTAGAGAAAACGACTGGGCATCTAATTAAAACACAACGTAGGAGATGTGAAATGCACAGGAGAGCTCCAAAGAGACTGGCACAAAAGATTCAGAGGAGGCCGGGAGTACTTGGAGGTGATAGGGGCTGGAGCGGGGAAGAGTCAGGGAAGGTTTGAGGGAGAAGGTAGCACTTCAGTTGGGCTCTAAAGAAAGGGAGGAAAAAAGAAAAAGAAAGAGAGAGCAGAGGAAAAGACCATTTCATTTGGATTCAAAGGACTGGGATGGGAATCTGTCATCTTCCCCTTTACTTGTACGACTCTGGGAAAGTACCTCACCTCTCTGGGCCTCAGTTTCTTCATGTGGAATGTGCACAGATCAGACTAACTGATTTCTAAGGCCCCTGACAGCACTAAGTCCTATGATTTCAACAGAAGGAGATGTCAAAGAAAAGCGGAATTTTTCATTTTCAACAGTCTCTTGGGAGATTCGGGGGATAGAGATAGAGATTTGTGAGTCATCTGAATAGAGGTGATAATTGAAGCTGTGAGGCTATGTCACTAAGTGACAGCTGCTGAAGAGAAAATGGAAAATGGAGGGGATAAGCATCTCGTAAATGTCTACTATGTGCCAGGCACTGTGCTAAGTGCTTTACGAATTCTCTCTCGTTTGAGAAGACGGCCAAGGCCTGAGTCCAAATTTTGGAAGTGGGAAGAGGCAGAGGAGTCCTGTGAAGTACATAAAGGGGTGATCAAAGTGGTAGGAGGAGAATCATAAGAGTACTGTGTCACAGAACCCAAGGGAATAGAAAGTATGAAGGAGAGAGTAGTCCACAGTATAAAATCCTGCAGAGTTGAAAGAGGATAAAGATTGAAAAAAGATATTGGATCTGGTGGTTAAAATGCCATTCATGGTTTTAGAAAGAGTAGTTTCAACAGAAAAGTGGAGATAGTGAGGGTTGAAGAGTGAGTGGGTAATAAGGAAGGAAAGTCGGTGAATGGAAATAAGAGAGAGATGGGAGGGGGGAGAGAGAGATAATGAAGGTGGAAGTAGCAGGGTGAAGGAAAGCAGCTCTTCCCAATGTCTTCATTCTCGTTACCACCGTCCTACTCCAGAACCTTGCTGTCTCCCTCATGGATTATTACAGCAGTATCCAGACTCCCTACTTTCAGTCTCTCTTCTCTCCAATCTGTCATTCACACCACCACTATCAAATGATCCTCCTTAAAAATCATTTTCATCCATCACAAACTCAAGAGTTGAAAGGGATGTCAGAAGCAATCAAGTTCAAACACCAAATGAACTTCTCTACAAAAGCACTGAGAAGGGGTCATTCAAGATTCTCCCAGAGACCATTAGTGAATGAAAATCAGCTCTATGTGTATCCCAAGGCATCCCCTCCCGCTTTTGGATGGGTCTAATCCTCAGAAAGCCTTTCTTTACGTGGAGACTCAATCAATCTCTTCTGCAACCTGACCCACTGCTCCGAGTTAATTGAGCACAGCAAAACTAATCCTTCTTCCATATGATTGGCTTTCAAATACCTGGGGACAGTTGTCATGTCCCCTTCATGTCTTATCTTCTCCAAACTAAACACTCTTTGTTTCTTTCATCACATGACATTGTCTCTAGTCCTCTCATCCTCCTGTAGACTCTTTCTAGACCAGGGGTTCTCTATCTTTTTTTTTTTTTGTCCCAGACCGCTTTAGCAGGCAGTCTGGTGAAACCTATGAACCCCTGCTCAGAATAATGTTTTTAAATAACTGAAAGCAATGTAAAATTTCAGTTAGAGTCTAGTGAAAACAGAAATAGATTTTATTCCCATTCAAGATTGTGGACCCTCTGATATTTATTCACAGTCTGCTCTGTGGGCCCAGGTTAAGAACCCCTGCTATGGTCAATATCCTTCCAAAAACATGATCCATACAACATTACAAAGATAATATGACTAAGGCAAAGCACAGAATATTCTGGACACCTCTATTATGATCCAGGATAAAATATGAAATCCTCTATTTGGTATCCAAAGCCCTTTATAACAGTTTCCTTATACCTTACTCTCCCTTCTCCCTCACATACACTGTAGGATTATCCACTGATGCTGCCTTCCTTGCTGTTCCTCCAATAAGACACTCTATCTCCCAACTTCAAGCATATTCATTGGCTGTCACCCATGCCTGGAATTCTCTCCCTCCTCATCTCCACCTCCTAGCCTCTCTGGCTTCTTTAAAGTCCCAGCTAAAATGTCATTTTCTACAAGAAGACTTTCCTGATTATCGTTAAAATTAGTGCCTTCCCTCTGAGATGATCTCCAATTTATCCTGTATGTATCTTGTTCATACATAGTTGTTTGCATGTTATCTCTCCCATTAGACTTTAAGCTCCTTGAGAGCAGGGACTGTCTTTGCCTTTCTTTGTATCTTCAGTGCTTAGCACAGTGCCTTACATACAGCAGGCACTTAATAAATGCTTGTTGACTGATTGACCTAGGCCTCTCTTAAGTAGCCTAAGATTGCAGTACCTGTTTGGTTGTCTGATAGCACTGGTAACTCATATTTAACTTGAAGTCCACTAAAACCTCTAGTTTTCCTTTTTTAAATATTATTTTTATTGATACTCTTTCTTTTGAATCACCTTCATTTACGAATATAATCCCCCCATACCCCTACTCAGTGAGTTCTCCCTTATAACAAAAAAATGAAAATGGAAAAAAAAAATCAGTTTAGCAAAACAAGCCAACACTTTTACCAAATCTAACAATCTACGCAATATTCCACACCTACGGTCTTCTACCTCTACAGAAAGGGGAAAGAAGTTCATTTTCTGAATTCTTCTTCAGGGCCAAACTTAGTCATTGTAATCGTACAACAATTGGGGTTTTTTTGTTGTTGTTCTTTCCAATTAAATTGTTACAGTCATTGTGTATTTTTTTACTGTTTCTTCTTAGTTCACTCTGCATTCCTTCCTATTTCTTCCCATGCTTCTATTAATTTTTTATGTTCATCATTTCTCACAGTGCAGCAATAATCCTTTATATCTAAATGCCACAATTTGTTTGGCCATCCCCCAAGCAATGAGCATATACTTTGTTTCCAGTTCTTTGCTATCATTAAACAAATACTGTTAGAAATATTTTTTGTCTATGTGACCTTCCTTTGTGTCTTTTGCCTCCTTGGGATACATATCTAGCAAGGGGATTTCTGGGTCAGAGGGTATAGACCAGAGGTGGGGAACCTGCGGTCTCGAGGCCACATATGGCCCTCTAGGTTCTCAAGTGCAGCACTTTGACTGAATTAGAGGGCCACATGTGGCCCTGAGGCCGCAGGTTCCCCACCCCCGTTATAGACATTTTAGCCACTGTCTTAGAATAATTCCAAATTGCTTTCTAGCATAGGCCAATTCATACCTCAACCTCCAGAATATTAAAGAGCCTGAATTTCCATAGTCCTCCATCATTGACTATTTCTATTTCTTGTCATCTTTGACAATTTGCTGGATGTGAGGTAAAAGCTTAGTGTTATTTTAATGCACATATTTCTTATAATAAATGATTTGGAATAATCTTTCATATGATTGTTAATAGTTGTCAGTTCTTTTGAGAACTGTTTATTCTTGCCTTTGACCCACTAAATAGCTCTTGGCCTTATATATTTGTATTAATCATCTGTATAGCTTAAGAATCAGACCCTTATAATTTTGATGTATTTTCTCAGTTGACACTTTCCCTTCTTATCTATCTATATTGATTTTTGTTCTGGCAAAAATTTTTCAATTTCAAATAATCAAAATTATCTTTTTTCTCTTTTGAGATAACCTCTGTCTCTTATTTGGTTAAGAACTCCTCCCTTAGCCATAGCTGTGAAAGGTTCCTCATTTTTTTCTCTTCTCATTTTTGATGGTATAACATTTCATATATTTAAGTCATACATCCATTTGATCTTATCATGATATATGGTATCATATGTTGGTCTAAATCTAATTTCTGCCAAACAGCTTTCCAGTTTTTCCAGCAGTTCTGGTTGAACAGGTATTTCCCCCAAAAAATAATTTATTATATCAGGTTTATTGAACACTGGATTCTCTCAGATCTTTATCACAAGAATTGCTACCTGTTATCTAACAATGATTCCATCATGGTCCTTTATTTAACCCAAGTGCAGGACTTCACCTTTATTTCTATTAAATTTCATCTTATTTAGTTTGGTCCATCACTACAACCTACTGAGATCATTTTGGTTCCTGACTCAATCATCTAATATATTTTCTCTCCCTATCAGTAAAATTCTCATCTGCAAATCTGATAAACGTGCTGTATTGCCTCGGTCCCAGTCATTTATGAAAATGTGGAGCAGCATAAGGACAAAGAGAGACCTCTCATACACTCTATTAAAGATCTCCCTCTAAGCTGACATGAAGCCATCAATGATTATTCCTTAGGCCCAGTCATTCAACCAATTCTGAATTGACTATCATCTAACTTACATTTCTACATCTCAAGAATGAATCAATCAATAAATTATTTATTGAGTTCTAACTGTGTGCCAGGCACTGTACTAGGTGCCGAAAATACAAAGACAAAAACCGTAAACAGTCCTTAACCTCAAAAAGGTTCTACATTCGATCAAGATAGACATCATGCACATATATAAGTACATACAAAATTATATAAAATCAATGCAAGCTAATTATTTGGAGTACAATGTACTAGCAGTTGGAAGGACTAAGAAAGTCCTCATGCATAAGATAGCAATTGAATTGTGTCCTGCAGGAGAATGGAGATTCCAAGAGGTAGAGGGAAAGAAGGAGTACATTCCACAAGAATTGCATTAGAAACTTTGTCAAATCCTTTACTCAAATGTGGATAAATTCCATCTATACAGCATTTTCCCACTTCAGTAACATTGTCAAAGAAAGATATAAAGTGAGTCTGGCAGGACCTATTCTTAATAAAGTCATGCTTGTTCTTAATGTCATCTCTTCCTTTAAAAAAAAAAAACTGTTTTTAGTGATATTTTCTGTTTCTTATATCATTATACTTATTCCAGGAATCCTTCCTCTCTCTCTTTCTTTCCAAGAGAATCATTCCACATAACAAATAGCATTTTTTAGAGAGGAAAAAATAACCAGTATACCTGATCACTAAATTGAAAAAGCCTGAAAACATGCACAATGTGTACCATTTGTGGACCTCCTACCTCCAAAAAGGGGTGAGTTGGGGGTATACTCTCATATCTCTTCATTCAAGTAGTACCTGACCTTTATAATTTTGTTACATTCACTTTTTTGGTGCATAGTTGTTCTTTCCATTTACATTGCTGTATCTGGGCAACTAGGTGGCACAGTGGACAGAGTGCTGGGTCTGGGGTCAGGAAGTTGTTCTTGTTCAATTGTTTTTGAATCATGTCTGACTCTTCATGACCCAATTTGGGGTTTTCTTGGCAAAGATGCTGGAATGCATTTCCCTCTCCAGCTCATTTTACAGATGAGGAAACTGAGACAAATACGGTTAAGCCACTTGCCCAGGGTCACACAACTAAGAAGTATTTGCAGCCAGATTTTAACTCAGGTCTTCCTGACTCTAGGCCCAGCATTGTGCAACCTAGCTGCACCCTGCCCCCAAACACTGGATTATTGAATTATATTGTTTGATTCTCCATGTCTAGTCGGTTCCATTGATGTATATCTCTATTTTTCAACCAGTACCAGATGGTTTTGATGACTGCTACTTTATAATATAGTTTGAGGTCTGGAAGTGCCACTCTCCCTTCATCACTACTTCTTTTCATCATTTCCCTTGATATTCCACATTTTTTTAAATGAATTTTGTTATCATTTTATCAAGTTCTAGAAAGTATCCCCTTGTTAATTTGATCAGTACAGCATTAAAAGCATAAATCAGTCTTGGTAGTATCATCATTTCTGTTATATTGGCTTGGCCTAACCATAAGCACTGAATATTTCTCTAGCTCAGGCCTGCACAACTTGCAGTGCAGGACGCTTGCTGCATGTCAGAGGATTTAGGGAGTCTGTGAAAAATGTAGAGGAAAACATCCTTTGTATGTAGAGGAAATTCTTTGGTGTGTGGCAAGTGCCCACTGCCCTCAGGCAGTACAGCAGTACAGCAAGTTGTGCAGGCCAGCTCTAGCTACTGAAGTTGTTCTTTATTTCTTTAAGGAATACCTGGTAACTGAATCTACACAAGTCTTTTGTGTGTTTTGGTAGGTTAATCCCCAGGTATATTATGCATTTTATAGTTATTTGGAATAGTATTTCCCTTTCTGCTATTACTTCTTGGATTTTGTTACTATTACAGAGAAATGCTGTTGATTTTTGAAGATTTATTTTGTAGACTTAAACTTTGGTGAAGCTATTGTTTCAATTAGTAATTATGCTTTTCAACATGATATATCATTTATTCACTTCTGCAATTTTGTTGTTTGGGATATTCAAGAAATAGTTCCTTATTTATCATTTTTTAAAATTTTTGAATGTTTGCTTTTGTTTTGTTAGCATGATTGCAACTCCTGCTTTTTTGGATTTCTTTGATGCAGAGTAAATTTTTTCCCATCCCCTCAATTTTATTTTGTGCATGTCTTTGCTTTTTAGATATGTTTCCTGTAAGCAACAGACTGCAGGATTTTGTTTTTTATCCAGTCTCTCACTCTTTTTCATTTTATTGGATTGTTTAATCTATTCACATTTAAAATTACAAAAAGTTAGGTTTATATTCTCCTTCATCTCTCTCTAATGTCTTTTTTTCTAGTTATGATTTTCTTTGTTCTTGTACTGTAAACATAGTGCTATGTTCCTTCAGTTACTTTTCCTTGATCTTTTTTTAAGTTGTCCCTGTTCCCACTGGCTCTTTTCCCTTAATCCCTGATCCCTTCCTCTCACATATTATTCCTTTCCCTTTGAGGTTTTGCTCATCAGTTACTTTTTCTCACTTACTTTTTATCTAGTTATATAATTTGTCCCTCCCTTTTTTCCTCTCAGTCAGTCAGATTAACCCCTTCCTCCTCTCCCCGTCAACTAGTCCTGCTTATTAGGGTTTTTTCTAATTTTATTTTTTGTACCCCTTTCCAAAATGATCTTTCATTCTCTTCCTTATCCATTCTCACTTTCTGTCTACTCTAAACCCTCATTCTCTGATTCATGACTTCTACAACTATCAGTCTTTTCTCTGTATTTCTCATGCAATCAAAGTTTCCAAGGTATCCGCTCTAGGCTCTCCCCTCTAGCAGAATTTGTCACTGCCTTGTAGAACTTGCCCCACAAAAACCCCTTTTCCACCATATTTTACTCCTAGAAAAATGCCAATAATTGCAGGTGACAGAGAAGACATGGGCCCATGGTAGGGCCCCTCCCCCACCACATTCCTGATTATGTTGCTCACCACTCATCTATACTCTCCCCTGGTTACCTTTTTCCCCCATTTGCCTCAAAATTTCCTCCCTGGATCCATGCTCTCATACGCCCCCCAGGTGCCAGTAGCCTCCAGGAGTTCCAAATTTCCCCTCACAAGGTAGGATGAGTAGACTTTTCATGAACTACATCCCCTATGCCACACTGATTACAAGGTCCTCATCTCCCTTCGTAAACTATCTCTTCACCCATAGCATCATTTATCAATGGAACCTGCTCCTACCACCAAAGCAACTCTTCCTTTCCTCTATTTTTTAATCTTCCCTCCTCCTTACCCACTCCTCTGTAGACTCTTCTCTTTCTGAGACAATAGGGGGTCACTTTCCTCTCATTTCTAGTTTCTTGTACAACCCAGCACATCACATATTCCTCGCCATCCTCTTCTCTCCTCTCCCTTCTCACCCACCCTCCCATTTTGTAACAACAAAACAACAATACATTGATTTGCCTACACTATCCCAACCCTACTTTCCAATGCTAGCTCATTTTGACTTTTGCCTTTATCCCTGTCTCCTGTACATTTAGGAAGCATTTATTTATTGGTCTCTCTGTTGTCACTCTGTTACTGGTGCTATCTTTGGCTGCTTCATTTATTCACTCCTCCTGCATCTTTGTTGTTTGGGATGTTCAAGAAGCAAATAATTGCTTTTGTGGTATATGAATGTGATGTAATACCATCGTGCTATAAGAAATAATCAAGGGGATGGTTTCAGAAAAACCTGGAAAGACCTGTATGACCCTGATGTAAAGTGAAGTGAGCAGAACCAGGAGAAGAATCTACACAGAAACAGCAATATTGTAAAGACAAGCAACTTTGAAAGACTTAGTAATTCTGATCATCACAGTGACCCACCACTATTCCAAAGGACTTATGATGAAACACATTAACCAATTCCAAATAGAGAACTGATGGACTCAGAGTGTGGAATGAAGTATGTTTTCCTTCTTCATCTGCTTCCTTTTTTTGGAAGATGGCTAATGCAGGAATTAGTTTTGCATGACTATACATACTTGTAATAGGTTTTGTTTTTCTTGCCTTCTCACTGGATGGGGGAGAAGACAAGGCGGGTAAGAGAATTTGGAACTAAAAACAAAGAATAAAAATGTTTCTGTGCCTAAAAAGTAAATAATTTTTAAAAAAATTGTTTCAAACATCTTTTTATTATTGAATGTCCATCTTTTTTCATTCATGGTTAAGCATATATTTGCAGGGTGGGTTACCCTGGGTTACTTCCTAAGCTCCACTGCTCTTTAAAATACATTATTCTATTCCCTCCTGCGTTTTCTGTTGGGTGTAGAATAATCTTACAATATACGAATTTCCAAAAGGTCTTTCTTTTGATCATTTGCAAAACTTGTTTCTAAATTGAATTGTTAAATTTAGCTACTATATGTCTTAGAGTTCGCTGCCTTTTTTTTCCCCTTCTGGAGGCAATCTCTGAATTCTTTCTATTGGAATTAAAATTTTCTGCGTCCAGAAGTTCTGGGAAATTCTCTTCTATTATCTCCGATATTATGGTGGTGAGGTTTTTATTTTTTTTTTTTGTCCTGTCATGTTCTGGGAGACCTATGATTTTTAGGTTTTCTCTATGCATCTTGTCTTCAAGATAAGAATGTTTTGCTTACATAGTCAGCATATTTTCTTTCAATGTTATCGTTCTTTGCTCCTCTTCTTCTAGGTTGTCCTTCGCTTCTGTGAATTTGCATTCCCAATCTATTTTTCTCTTTTGTTTCTCTTGTGACACTTGCCATTTTTCTATTCTGCATACTATTTTTGCTGTGCAGGCCATAAATTCAGCTCTCATAATTCTCATGTCCCTTATGAATCACTCAGGAACAGAATACTGTAACTCTATGTTCCCTTTACATTCCACAAAGTCCTCTGTCTCATCAAGTGTAGGATCATTTTCTTTCCTTTTGCAATACTTATTCATAAATGTCTGTACTAGATCTAGAGGCCAGATTTTCCATATGCTTGTTTTCAGCAATGTTGTTAGATGCCTTCAATCAGGACAAAAACAGCATCAAGGGCAGCTACTGCACTGATGGTAAATTATTTAACTTGAAGAGGCTACAAGCCAAGACTAAAGTGGAAGGAGAGTTGGTGCGTGACTCTGTTCATAGATGATTGTGCACTCAATGCAGCCTCTGAGTCTGAGACGCAACAAAGTATGGATAGATTCTCTGCCGCTTGTGCTAATTTTGGCCTAACAATTAACATCAAGAAAACAGAGGGTCTCCAATAGGCAGCACCATGCCATCCATACTTGGAACCATTGGTTACAGCAAAAAGAGAAATTCTGAATGCTGTGGATAAGTTTACTTACCCTGGCAGTGCAGGTTTCCAGGGATGTCCACATAGACGATGAGGTTGATGCACACACTGCCAGAGCTACATCAGTGTTTGGGAAGCTCCAAAGGAAAGCGTGTAAGACAACATGACCAATGTGGAAATATGCTTAACATGAGTGTACATATATAACCTATATCAGATTGCTTGCTGCATTGGTGAGGGGGGAGAGGAGGGAGGGAGAAAAATTTGGAATTCAAAATTTTATAAAAATCAGTGTTGAAAACTGCCCTCACATGGAATTGGGAAAAATACTATCAAAGATATTACCAGAGCAATAAAAAAAATTTTTAATAGAATGTGTGAGAGTAAGCTGCCTACCAAACTGAAGGTCTGCAGAGCTGCTGTGCTGACCTCACTGTTGTATGCCTGTGAAACCTGGACAGTATACCAGCACCATGCCAAGAAAGTGAATCACTTCCATTTGAATTGTCTTAGGAAGATTTTGAAGATCACCTGGCAAGATGAGGTATCAGACACTGAGGTCCTTTCTTGAGCTAAACTGCCAAGCATTCAAATTCTACTGCAGAGAGTGAAACTTTGATGGGTTGGCCACATTGTTCAAATGCCAAATGTACATTTGCCTAAAAGACTATTTCATGGAGAACTCATACAGGGCAAATGCTCACATGGAGATCAGAAGAAGTGATACAAGAACACTCCTAAGGCCTCTCTGAAGAACTCTGGAATCAATTGTGAGACATGGGAGACATTGGCACAGGATTGCTCAGCAAGGCATGCCCACATCAAAGAAGGCACCATGCTCTATGACTGAAGCAGAATTGCAGTAGCTCAAAAGAAACATAAGATGTGCAAATTTAGAGATATCTCCACTCCAAATGTTCATAAGGATTATTTGTGCCCAACCTGTGGTAGAACCTTCTGAGCTCGTATGGGTCTGATCAATCACAGTTGGACACACTGTACCTTGCCCTCAACATAATGATGTCATTTTGGTCCTCTCTGAGAATGAAGGACACAAATCATTTTCTTTCCTTTTGCAGTATTTATTGCAAATGACTGAATTAATTTACTAGATCTAGAGGCCAGATTTCCTTTTGCTATTAATGTTTTCCCTGTTGATTTATTTGCTGAGATTCAAGGTCTTTTGAGTTTTCTTCTCCCTGGTATCTTTGGTAATTTCAGTCTTTGTTTTCCTGATTTTCGGCTGTTCACTCTCTGACTCCCTCCCCTCTGGTAGTGGTTGCATTGAGGGTTGGATCTCAAAGCATCTGAGCCTGCTCCCATATTGGGCAATTCACAATTCACCAGCCTACGGCTCTTCTCCAGCTTACTTTTGGGTGGTCAGAACTAGCCCCACTGGGATGCTGTGCTCTTTCCCTTAGGTTTAGAGGAGTGCTACACAGCCCCCCACATGAACAGTGTCCTGTTCTGGTGACTTGTCCCGCTCCCTCTGTTCCTCAATTCTCTACCCCAGCACTGGTAGTTCAGAAAGTTGCTATGCTGGTACTACAGGGCTGTCTGCTGTTGTGCTGTCTGTCAGGGCCTGAGCAAAATTCTATGACTTGGAACTGGGGTCTCCACAACACCAGAAAAAGAGAGAGAAGTTAGGGTGTAGGAGGGTGTTTCATTGTAACCCTGTGTATTGGGTCCTTAGATCTTTTAGTGCAGCCTCACTGCCAGAAGTGTATAGTAGCTGAGGGTGGAATGTTGAGTGAGCTCAGGGTAAGTGAGCTATCAGTTCCTGGTTTGTGTTTTTTGTTTTTTGGGGTTTTTTTGGTGGGGTTGCCTTCTTTTGGATTCTGAGTCTCCTAAGACCATGGAAACAGATGAAGTTGCTTTATCTTTGGCACATAAATTTTGTTTTTGGGAGGTTTGAGAAGTCAATGGCATCAGAGAAAATATCTAGTCTACCATCTTGCTGCTCAAGTGATCTGAAACTCCTCATTGCTTCCCTTTTATGGAATGTTAATAAACCATCCCCTTAATTATACATTCTAGAATTTGGCCAGAAATTGAAGTCAAGTTCACCAGTCCATCATCTGTAGACTCTTTTTGAAAATCGGGACATTTTTGAAAATTAGAACAGTATTTACATTTCAAAATTCTGCAGCCCCACTCCTGTTTTCAAAGATCACTGACAATAGCTCAGCAATCATATCTGCTGGTTCTTTTAGGATCAAGGATTATAATTTATATGGAACTAATGGTCTGAACTCATTAGGAGCAACAAGGTGCTCTCTTACTCCTCTTCACTTATCTTGGTGATCAAGTTTCTCTCAGCCATTTTTCTTGTCCTTTATAATACAAAAATTATTTTCCATAGCAGAGAAATGGGAGGCAAATTAAGAGTCGGGGAGTTCTGCCTTCTCTCCAGCATTCATTATCATTATCTCGGCCACCCTGAGTAGGCTTCTTGGTTCTTTGATGTTCTTCTTTTCCTCATTATGACTAAAAACAAAAGACTTTCTTGTTCTTCCTCAGCATCACTTCCCTGTTTCAGCATCAGCACTAGTTTTCTATCACCTGCTAGATCAAACCCAATCTCATCACAGTGGCATTTTGGGCTCTCTAATCTGCCCCAAACTTCTCTCCTCATCTCTTCTCCATAGACTCTGCTGCTCAGCCAAGCCACCTGCTTACTGTCTCTCCCTACTCTGATTATGTGGTTGGGAAATCAAGGAACCTAATGCATCCAAGATGGTTTTGCAACATATAAAGTTCTGACATCTATGTGGTGCTTTAAGATTTGCAACATTCCTCATATACGTCATCTCATTTGATCTCCATGACAATTTCTTAGAAGCATCATTCTCATTTTACAGATAATTTGGCAACTCAGACTCAGCAGTGAAGTGACTTGCCCAGGGTCACACAGTAAGTATGTGGATCTGAAGCAGGATTTGAACTCATGTTTTACTGATTCTCAATCTAGTTCCTAAGCCACTCTGTCACACTGCTTTTCATCTGATACTAATAACAACCCCAGGAAAGAAAGTTACAGGATCACAGGTTCACTGATTTAGAACTGGAAGGCTACTCTAGGTATTATGACCCTCAATTTACAAAAGAGAATACTGAGCTTAAGAGAGGTTAAATGAGTTTGCCCAAGTCACACAGTTCAGAAGTATCAGAAGTGAGATGCATACCCTGATCTGCTGATTCCAGGCCCTGCCCTCTTTCCACCAAATTGTCACTTTTGCTCAAATGTAAGACATTGTTATTATTGTTATATAGTGAAGGACATTCCATCTCACTCACTATGCTCTTCCTATTTTGGCTCCCCAACTCCAGATATTATATTCTGCCCACCATATCACTTTTGATAAATTTCCTAATCCCTTCCTTTATTTGCTCCTTCATATAACTTCCAATTTTCAAGACAACTTCATGGAGGCCTGTTTTACTAATGTCTTTGGGTAAGCGTTACCCACTGTTTTTAGTGCCAAAAAATAAAAGAATGATCCAGAACCTAGTCCATATCCTTCAGGGAAGAGAGTAACAGCCCACTTGATGTCTACATCAATGAATATCTCCAGACCATCAAATATTACAAGGGTATGTTACCATGACTAAAATAATCAAAACTGACTGCAGCTACCACTGCAAAAAAATCACTGGCTGGGGAACTAGTTGGATATGGTATACAAAGCTAAGAAAGGATGGGCTCCATCCACTGTTTGACACATATGTCAGTTTCAATGAGGTGTTTTAAAGTTTTCTGAGTAAGATTAATAGCTTCAGAACCCACGTCAAACTTAGAAAGCGACTTTCCTTCAATTAGTTAAAGTTTATGATTAATGACAACACCATCATTATGGCTTTCTTTTAAACCCAGAAATGGTCCATTTCTTATTCTACCTCAACTTTCCCAAACTTATTATCAAAATGTCTCTCCCGTCTTGACCTGCAGTAATTCTTAGACAGAGAATCTACATACAATAATGGCTAGAGGGCCACTAGGACAACCAGAAAGAACTGGGTTCAAGTCTGGCTTCAAACACATATTATGTAATAATGGGCATGTCATTTAACTTCTCAGTGCCCTGAACAACAATCTTAAAGTGTAAGTTACGAGAGCTGCCCATCTGCATCAGTGGACAGAGTTTCGAAACTTCACTAGTGAAATCCCCTTGCCCTCCCCAAAACTCTTAAATACTACTTATTATACTTTAATTCATAATCTCCTCTTTGTGATCAAGAGCTCATAATCTAATGGGAGAGACACCAAGTAGGCTATGCCGTACAAACAAGCTACACTCAGGGTGGATGGAAGGTATTCTAGAAGGGGAAGGCACTAGAAGTGGGGGAACCAGGAAAGGGCTCCGCAGAAGGTGGACTGAAGCTGAGGCTTGAAGGAGGCCCAAAAACCAAAAGGCAAAGGGGAGGGGGAAGAACATGCCAGGCATGTGGGACACAAAGTTGAAAGGCCTGGAAATAGGAGACAGAATGTTATACTGAAGGAAGTAGGACACTGGCTGAATTGTAGAGTGCATGAATGGGAGTCAAATGTAAAAAGACTGGAAAGGTAGGAGGGGGGCAGATTCCAAAGCTTTAAGTACTAAAAGAGGAGATTCTACTTGATCCTGGAGGTAAAAAGGAGTTGCCACAATTCATTTAGGAGAAAACTGATATAGTCAGACCTACACTTTGGACAAACCAACTTGGCAGTTGAATGGAGAATGGATTGGAGGGAAGAGAGACTCAAGGCAGGACTAATGATCAGAAGAGACTATTGCATCAGTCTAGGCAAGAGGTAATGAGGGCCCAACCTAGGCTAAGCCGGAAAAGTCACCAGATTCAGACCTGAAGTTGTTAGTGCTGCACAATTATTTAGATGTCACAAAAGACAGAGTGCTAGAGTTAAGAGGAAGGAAGACCATATTGCAAATTTGGCCTCAGATACTTACTACACACTAGCTGTGCGACCCTGGGCAAGTCACTTAACTTCCTACTTCTCCAAAGATGGAGATTATAAGAGGTAGCTAGGTAGCCACAGTGATAGGAGTGCTGGACCCAGAGTCTAGAAGAACTGAGTTCAAATCTGGTCTCAGACACTTACTAGCTATGTGACCCTGGGCAAGTAGCTTCATTTTTGTTTGCCTCAGTTTCCTCCTCTATAAAATGGGAATAATAATGGCACCTACCTTCTAGAGTTGTTATGAGGATCAAATGAAATAATGTCTGTAAGGCCCTTTGCAAACCTTAAAGTGCCATAAATGGTAGTGATTGCCATTGTTGTTATTAATATTATTGTGGTTGGTGTTGTTGTTGTTGCTGTTGTTATTATTATTATGATTATTATTATTATTATCATCATGATCAAGCTTGGACCCGAAGAAGAGAAGAAAATATAAAGAAAAAAATGAGCTTTCCTGCTTTGCAGAGGTGGGGGACTGTGAGTGTGAAGTATCGCACATACTATCACTTAGCTAATGTGATCATTAGTTTTGCTAAATTGATTTTTTCCTTCCCTTTTATTCTGTTACAAGGGATGGCTCTGGGATGAGATAGGGAAGGGAAAATAAGGGTGATTTGCACACCAACTATATCAATGAAAACGTTTTCAAAAGAAGTCGCTGGTAACCTTTAAGTCCGCAGCTTTACTGGAGGGGGAGCACTGGAGGCCAGAATGCAATGAGTTAATCTGTGAATGAGCGTTGCCAAAGCAGAGGCAGTGAGTAGAGACTAGTGGGCTGCTTTGCAGGCCACAACATTCCCCAGGGCAGCCTATACCAGACTGAGAAACTGTTTTATAAAATAAATACAACTCTAATAGAACATAGATAACATTAATATGTGGTTTCCCAAGCCAATCTGTGGCCCACAGGTATCCTTACAGAAGGGTCACTGGCCCCTGTTTTCTAGATGAGTTGGACACTGCTGCTCTTGAAATTAGCTAGGAAATGGAGGAGTGCAGGGAACAGTACACTGAAGGGAGGGAAGGAAGAGTCAGGAGGATGCGTTTTTGTAGCTAGGTAAGATCTGAACCTGTGTGTAAGCAGTTGGGAAAGGAACCAGTAGCAAGGGAAACTGATGAGGTCAGGTTCAGAAAGAGATAGGAGCTGTGACTGGGACAAAAACACATACGGACAGGATAGAATTTGGCAAGGAAAACGGCCACCTGCTCCCCAAACTAGACTCCAGGAAGGGAGGCTGCAGGAAGGCAGAGCTAGGTTTTGTGGCCTGAAGGAAGGGAGAGCAAAGAACTCATGACAGATGGCCTCAATATTCTCCATAAAGTTCGGTAGAGGAGGTCATCCGCTAAGTGAATCAACAGCAGACCCATGCTTTGTCTGGGATAGTGGTAGATTATTCTTGTGACCGACAGAGAAGTGGGACGAGAAGCTAGTATGTTGAAAGAGAAGTTTTGTTTGTGACGCACTGGGTTTGAAGTGGACATCAAAGTGGAGATGTCCCGCAGGCAGTAGCAAAAGGGCAATGTTTCCATAGATTTGTGTTTTTTTTCTTCCATTGCTTGTTTTCCCTTTTCAGGCCAGCAATTTTCCAAGCCTTTGCTTGGAAGAGCTTACTCTTGTGTTTGCTACTAAGCATCACTTGGGGGACTGGGCTGTATACTGGATGGCTGTTTAGGTTTTGAGGGACTGCACATAGGGGAGGCCATCCCACTGCCTCCTGCAGAGGTTCCTTATGCCTTAGCCCCCAGGAGCTGCACCACAGAGACTTGCACATTCCTCTGCTACGGACTTGACATTCAACCTGAGTAAAGACCAACCTGCTTCAATGCCAAACTGCAGCCTGACACCATAATCATGAATATCCCTCCCCTCCCCCCCATCAGTTGCTCCCAAGGTAGACTTTGCTCAGGAATGCCTTACAGATACTGACTCCAGGAAAAAGAATATACAATTAGATCAGACATTCTTTTCACATACTATAGAGAACATGATTTTCCTTAGTTAGAATCTGTAATTTCAATAAAATATACATGCATATATAATGTTACAATATTGCCATATTATATATAATTATTATATTATAATTAATAATATATCTAATATATTCACTACCTTGTGACCTTAGCCAAGTCCCCTATTGTTGTTGGGCCTCAGCTGTCTCTTCTGCAAAATGAAATTGCTACACTACGTTATCTCTAAGATTCTTTCCAGTTTTCAAACCTGCACATGATTCTTCCTCTGCCCTGTGAAATATGGCAAGACCAGATTCTCCAGAAGAGGGTTACAAAAACATTAAGGGTTGATTGATTTCTGGAGTTGACTCAGACTTTCTCCAACATGGAAGATCTCTGTGGTGCTGGCTATGGGGTGAGGCTCTTTGGGGGCACAGGCCATTCAGCTGCTTATGAAGGCCCAGAGGAGGCTCAGCCACTGTAGAAGGGCTGGAGTTCTAGACCTTTGCTTCATGGGACTCCGATGAATCACTGGGCACTTTCTCTTCTGTCAGATTTGACAGAAATCATTTTCCCAGTAACGCCAAAGAAACGTTTTCCTCTTCTCTCTCGGAGATTTTCTACTCTACTGATGCTCTGGGAACAGTTCTGGGGCCTTGCAATGTCATCTCTTCCACCTTATCCATCACCACCACTTCCAGGGACTGCACAGATCTTTTTCCCAAACTAAAGGTTGAGTTTTTCTCCCCCTGATCTGTTTCCCAGGATCCCCGAGGAACCAAGGCCTTTCAACCATTTGGTTTTAGTTTTTGTTCCTTTCCCCACCCCCACCCCAGCTGCTATTCCACCTTGGATGGCTAGAAATGACTAAGAACTTAAAGTGAGGAGGGATGAAAGGGCATGACATTCTATACCCTTTCAAGAGACCTGAAAGTAGCCTGACTCCCTTTACTTAGTGGCCTAAACCCAATCTGTGCCCAGGGAGAAATCATTCTCACTTCCTCTAATCAAACTGAATTGAATAAGCATTAGTAAGCACCTACTATGTTCTAGGTTCTAGGGATCCAAAGTCAAAGACTAAACAGTGTCTGCCCTCAAGGTTTTTTCTACCATGGGAAACAACCTACGTACACAGATAAGTAAATACCAAATCTACACAAAGCAAATACAACAGCATTTGAGGGGAGGCTGAGCCTTGAACTGAAACGACAAAGTGATCATGCCCTTTTTCCTCTTCATGCTTCAAGCAGCAGCATGGAACAGTAGAAGGAGAGCTCACTGGCTTGGAGTCATCAGGCCTGAGCTCACATTCTGCCTCAATGCCTTACTACCTATGTGATTTGAGGCAAGGCCTCTGTTTTCCTCATCAGTAAAATAAGAGGCTCAGCTTGGGTGATGTCTAAAGGTCCTTCCAGCTCTGTGTCTCTGATCCTAGGCATTCCAATCTGCCTTCTGTTTTCTCAACTTCCTCCCTTCTCCAAGCAACAGAGAAGGCACCACAGTTGTGGTTTTGCAATTTGAATGGCTTATTCCTTTGCAGAATTCCTAGAATAAGATTCCACTATGGAAATAGTCCTCAGACTCTGGGTTCTTTTTCCAGCTTGGCCACTAACTAGGTAAGTGACCTTAGGTAAATTCTTTCGCATCTCTGGGTCTCTGTCGATAAGGATCCTTCTCTAAGGACCCAGCTCTGAAATTCGATCCTACAGCTCTATAAAGTCACAAATACTCTCAGAAAATTCCAACAGAGCAAACAAAGAGGCTGCGTGTGCTTGCCTCTCCTTTCTTTTCTTCCATCACTCTGTAACACAAGGGAATTCATCCTGCAAAGATGCTATATAACCTTCTCCTCTGGGCTCTTTATAACATAGCTATGAACCAGTGCTCTTGGATGGCTGTAAAAAGAGGAGAATGTTCCCACAGAAAAACCAAGGACACTTCTGATTTTGAAGCCCTGAGTAATACAGGTCAGAAGACGAGGTCAGGAAAGAAGCTGAAGAAGCTGAGAACCCCAGAGAGTCTCAAAACCCTTTGTGAATAATTTATTTGGCTAAAATCATACTATGACCTTTAGGCTGCAAAACATAGATCATATGACCCAGCTGGACCCAGCACTGGTTCATATTAGACACTGGGAGTTTTGACTAAACCAGCTTACAGGGTGAACAAATCTTGAGCTTCCCAGAAGAAAAGATAATGTTATGTGGGCTAGAAAGAGCCACAAAGAACTGAAAATAAGCACCTTCTCACTTGGTGTCATGTTATCCCGAGTTTGGGCACAATCGTAACTAACCATTGCATGTTCCCCAATGTCTTCACCTTCTTTTCAGGATCAAGATCTTGAAACCAAATAATCCAACAACACCAGGAGCCAGGGCAAGCTTTCACTAGTACTAATGTTTTGGGGAAGCAAACCACCAGGGGTTTCCTTGGTTATATATAAGCAGTCTTCCAACAAAGCTGAGGGTATGATATTCAATAAAGCTGTGAGTTATTTCTCTTAAAGTATGCTTATGGACAGAAAACTAACTCGATAAAAAAGGGCATCATGGGCCTTCATATTTATTCTGCCTCCACGACTTCCAGATCAAATTTGCTATATTTACAAGCTAAAGGGGGATTTTCTTCCCTACATTCAGCCCAGAAATTTCTTGTCTAAATGCAAAGTTCTGGTTTGCAACAGAATTTCAGATCACTTCCTGGCAGGACATGAGCCCATAACCACACCCATTTTGCCAGCCTGTCCAAGGTCACCACTGGGACTTTGGTTTCCAATCCCCAGTGAATTATGTACCCTTCCTACCATTCAGGTCAAGACTACATTTTCTCACAACATCCTCAGAGACAAAATTGCCAATCTAACACTTTTAGACCAACTACAAAATAAATGTGGGGATCTAAAAAAAAACCTTTGCTGCTGTTTCACTGAAAAAACTGAGGCCATTTACTGTGAGCTCCTTCCTCATGCCCCAGCACTCAGATTCTCTGTGCCACTGTCTGCCCCTTCGCCTCTACCTCATACAAAGAGGCAGCCCTTCTCCTGGCCTGTGTCCTTCATCCCATTCCATTGTCTCTACGAGATTGTTCCCACTTTGCTTCATTTTCACTTCAACTTCTTAGTTTCCCCAGCTTTCTTCAAACCACAGGCCAAACACCACCCACCACATTAGACCTTTCCAATTGCCTGGTTTGGTTTTTCCTGTGTTCTCATTGTGGGAAGGGGGAGGATTGATGTGCAAGGGTGAGAAGACAGATTTTGGCCAATCAAATAAATAAAATATTTTTTAAATTAAAATTAAAAAAAGAAATGACTTTGTATTATTTTGTAAGTATGGCATATTTACTGATCTATACACATACCGTGTCCTTCAGTGGAAATGACCCATCTGACAAGGAGTTATTAAATGCCTACTATGTTCCAGACACTGTTTTAGGCACTGGAAACTGGAAACTCTTGATGGTAGGGATTGCTGTATTGTTGGGTTTTGCCTTTCTTAAAAAACAAAACAAAATCAAACACTTTCCATTATACCCTATCATTGTACTGGGGAAACTACTACTAGACCCTAGAGACCATGCCCTGGATGACTTAATCCACTCAGCTTTGGAAGTGCTAGCCTGGGGCCAATCAGTCAGGATTGGCAAATGAGTGCAAAACTCCCATAAGCCCACTCTATGAGGCTTAGATCAGCCCATGCTTCACATCTCAGCCAGTCATTGACAATGACCGTTTTCCTGATATCGACTCTGCCATGGCACATGTAACCTGCCCCTCCTCATGCCAACCCCTGAAATTGTAACTTAGAAATTGTAATCAATACTACCACTGCTTCTGGATCAACTCATCTTCCTTGAGACTCCATAGACCAAAATATACATCCCTGAGCACTACTCCCTTACATGGCTTATTAGAACGTAAGCTTCTTGAAGACAGAGACTGCCTTGCACACTCAGCATTTAGCATAGTGCTTGGCCTGGTAAGTGCTTAATAAATGTTTTTTCATTACTTTATTCACCTATATCCTTGACACCCAGCACATTGCCTGATATATGGTAGCTGCTTAATAAATATTTGTTGGAGTGGATTAAATTGAGCCTCGTGGTCTTCCATCATTTTCCATCACTGCTCTCAAATCTTAAAAACTCCACCTTGCTTGGGCTCCTATTAACTCTTTGCAGGTAGCTCTTAAGCTGTCTATTTTCACTGGTATGAAAGCTACCAGGGACACAGCTGCTAGTGTTACAGCTGGAAATGTTACTCTCAACTTTGCAAAGACCTATCTAAAATATACTAGCCTGGGATGATTAATAGCCTCCATCAAAGTCTCTTGGCTATAAAAAGAGAGCGAGGGGTAGAGAGATTATATTGGTTACACTGCACTTGTGGATTCATTTCTGAAAGTGAAATCTGGTGAGTTATGAGAAAAAGTCTATGGAGTTGTTTCACTTTGTTGTTGATCTTAGAAATATTGGGCTATTTTCACAAATGTATAAAGATTTGCAATAAAAACTCTCCATAGGCTGTACTCTTCATCTTGGCATACGATTTCAAAAGCCCAAATGAGTTTTCAACCATTTCCAAGAATGTTGCTGTTCAGTCATTTTTCAGTTGTGCCTGACTCTTCATGACCCTATTTTGGGTTTTGTTGCTGTTTTGGTTTTTTTTTTTTTTTTTTTTTTTTGGCAAAGATACCGGAATAGTTTGGCATTTCCTTCTCCAGCTCATTTTACAGATGAGGAAACTGAGTCAAACAGGGTTAAATATTTGCCCAGGATCACACAGCTAGGAAGTGTCTGAGGCCACATTTGAACTCAGAGAGATGAATCTTCCTGACTCCATCTGACTCTGTCCAATGAGTCACCTACCTGCCCCATTTCCAAGAATAGAGTCTACTAACAATTATCAACTCTCCCCCTTCCCTCCCCTCCATCCCAACAAAACATATAAAAAAAGGAATATCTATGTAATAATGGAATACACAAATGAGCAAAGGCTCCGTTTTTTTCATCAGTATAGGGGAACTCTATGTTCCCCTCTATCAAACACAGCTTGAACCCTACCTACAACTTAGATAAATATTAGGGGGATAACTGAGGCACATAGTGGTGAAGTTTTTCTGTCTCCTAGCCTAGCATTTTATCCACTATCCCAGAGAAACAGAGAGGAAAATCTGTGTACTTGGCACAAACCTTCCATGCGCAGACATCTCATTGCCTACAATAATCCAGAGTAACCTATGACTCCTAAATTTGCATGCATGGTATTGCAACCTCTATAGAAACGGATTCAGGGTGGCTTCAATGTACTGTTATGCCTTTCCAGGTATAAAAGGCATCTTCTCTTCTCCCAGGTTTTATATTAATTTATTCAACAAGCATTTAGTAAGTGCCAACTATACGCAAGGCAGTATGTTAGACACTAGGAAGACAAATATATAACGAAAGGCACTCCTTCAAGGACTTGTGTTCTACCGTGGGAGAGGCTGAGGTAAAGGGAGATAATATGACCAGAGAAATTAAATATAAAAAAAACTAATAACTGGGAGAGTTGGTATAGGTCCTATGCAAGGAAGAGGCATTTGAGCTGAGCACTGAAGGAGGCCATTCTATGCATGACGTATGGAATCCATGGATGTATTCCATGCATCCTTATGCAAAGCCTGGACATGGGACATGGAGCATTTTCTATAGGGAACAGGAAGCACACTGATTTATCAATTGCCTTGAACATAGAAAGCATGCAGGGAAAGGAATAGATAATAAGCTTAGAGAGGCAGACTGGAGTCAGGTGACTAAGGCCTTTAGATGCGGAATAGTGGCCTTTTATTTTAGCCTGGTGCTGAGAGGGAGCCAAAGGAGCCTCTTGGTCAGGGAAGTCACATGGTTAGACTCGTGCCTTAGGAAAGGAGGCAGGGGAGGAAAATGGGGGGGAACTCCCAAATCTAGGCCCAAGTGAGTACAGCCCGCGAGGGACTCTTAATGTCTAGCTGCATTTTCTATGCTCATGCTGCTCCTGTATCACATGGCCGTTAAGAGTAAATTGTTAAATACTATGATCTAAGGTGGTAAAGACTGCGTGGAACCTATAGGAAAAGAACAGGGGTTGAGCTAATGAGATACAGACAGACAGACACAGGGATGGATAGAAACAGAGACAGAGACTGAGGCAGACAGAGACAGAGAGAGTAAATGCGCACTTTGCATTTTTTTTTGTATTTTCTGCTATATCTCACAGCACACGGCCAGGCTGCCTTTGATCAAAGAGAGGAGAGCAGGATATGAGCCTGGGGCCAAAGGGAAAGGTCCAGATGTACCTTTCTAGCCTCAGCACAAGATCTAGTACAGCACCACGTGACAGCCCTGTATCCGTACACCATTTTGATGGCAGCTTAGTGATGCTCTAATTAGAAAATATGGGTCATCATAATTTTGTCTCCAGACAAAGCAGAAGAAGGAATGGGATCTAACCTAAATGCTGAAGCACCCAAGGTCTCTTAGCACAGCCACCAGGCTGAGCCAATCCAAAGTTGTCTTGCTAACTTCTACTGATATGGAAGAACTCCAGGGCAGCAGTGAGGGTGGGGGAAGAAATCACTACAAAAGTCAAGCCTACAAAATTAGCATTTGAAAAAGTAAGCAAATGGCTGAACTCTAGCTTGTTTCATATTGGTGTTATGTAGAGAAAACTAGCATTTTACTTTTTCAAAAAAAATATTTTTATTGATGTCTTTTGTTTTTATGTCACCTACATTTTTTACTGTAATCTTCCAAGAGAGCCATCACATGGAACAAAGTTGTTTTTTTAATTTAAAAAAAGGAAAAATCAGCAAAACCAATCAATAGATATGAATAAATCAAACAATATATGAAATAGTACACACCTATGAACTTTCCAGAATCAGTGTATTAATTCACAGCTCCACCAACAATGCAATAGTGTGCCTACCTTCCCACAACCCCTCCAGCAATGACTATTTCCAACCTTTGTCATCTTTGCTAATGTGCTGGGTTTAAGGTAAAACCTCAGGGTTGTTCTGATTTGTACTTCTCTTATTATTAGTGATCTGGAGAATTCTTTCATGTAGTTGTTAGTAGTTTGCAATTCTTCCTTTGAGAACTGTTTGTTCATATTCTTTGACCACTTATTTTATTTGGAAATTTTAGCATTTTCTTTTTTAATTGATATTAATAGTTAGTGCATTTACCATTGGAGCTTAGTGATTAGTAATTCAATTTCTTAAAAACCTAATTTTAAAACTTTACTACATGATTTGCAAACCTGAGGGACTGAGAGGATGGTGCTGTCCTTGACAGTAACAAGGATGTGTATGTGTGGGGGGAGGAGGGGAGAGGGGTTGGGAGAAAGAAAACAAGTTCTGTTATAAGCATGTTGAGTTTAAGACGTCTACTGGACATATAGTTTGAGATGTCTGAAAGGTAGTTGGAGATGCGCAAATCTACAGAAATTATGCAACAGTCCCTGAGTACAATCTGCCTGCATTTGTTTATAGCAGAGTACTGTCACAAAGATCACCTGCCAAACTCTTGGAGAAAGGATTTAAAGCCTGTCTCCCCACAAAAAAAGTATGATGCTACAGTGAAAATGTTTTTAATGCACAATATTACTACTCAATTATAGATTTTCAATTGACGAATTGATAAATCCACTTGTCTAATTGTGCTCTACTTTACTAACCTCTTCATGCACATAATTCACGTAGAGCCCTCAGAATGTTCCCTGAAACTCAAAAGAATCTGTATTTCAAGATTCAAATGCATACCTGGGGTATAAAATTGAGAATTTGATGACTACCAGCAGCAACAGCAACCCTTTCTTGAGGGGATGCACAGACTGAGAAACAGTTAGCCACAGTCCCTCCCCAGTGGGTTAGTGATGTAATTCAACACTTAATTTTGAAAATTGAACCCTTGGTGTTATAACTTACTAAGCAGATGGCTGATTGCAAGATTGGGAGCTGGGGAATGGATCTAAATTACTAAATAGGTAGTACCTGATAAATCTTTCTAATATTAGAATCTGGCCAGGATCAAATAAGTGTAAAAATTATGATTTGGGAGTAAACAAGACTGCATAAAGATCTTAAGAGTTCATAAAAGAATTTGCAAACAATAACCACCACCAAAAAACCCTATGTAGTGTGTGACCAGGTTCAGAGTCCATTACGGATAGATTTTGGAGATTCCAAGAGTTAGAAATCACAGAATTCATAAACAAAGAAGGAATTGACAGCATTATGGAAGAAGAAGGCCTATTTCTTGTACCAAATAGGTCAAGGCAGCCTAATTCTTGAGAGGTACATGTTAGGCATGAGTAGGCAACACCACGTGTTAGTGAAGAATTACTCAAGTGGAGGGGGAGGATATCATCAGAGAGCTGGAGAGAGGGAACCATTTGTGTGTCAAGAGAGGGGTAATCACCCAACAGCTCTGATGTGCTCCATTGGTCACCATGAAATGTCAAAGGGATTTAAAAGGAGCCTCACCTCACCCCGCCAAAAAAACAAACACACAAACACTGGCTGTACTTCCCTCTGGAATATTTACAGCAGAACATGGGCAAGAGTTTCACAAGGGGAGAAGACACGGCTAGGGTGTAATCTATGTTGTTGAAGGGAGTACTCACAATGATGAGATCACAGATCCAACCAAGTGTCTCCATTAATTATGTAAAAAGTATACCACATTTCTGACCAAAAATAACTTCCAATTTCTGGTTCTAAAAATTGAAGGTAGTAACTTGTATAAGATGACTATTGTTTGTAGTGTGTATTTTAGAGACAGTGTTTACAGAGCGAGGGATCTGGAATCAGGAAAACCTGAGTTCAAATCCAACACTTACTAGCTGTGTGACTCTGGACAAGTCATTTAACTTCTGACTACCTCAATTTCCCCATAGGTAAAATGGGCCTCATAATAGTATCTACCTCTCAGGGTTGTTACAAGGAAAAAATGAAAAAGTAGGGGCAGCTAGGTGGCGCAGTGCATACAGCTCTGGCCTTGGAGTCAGGAGGCCCTGAGTTCAAATCCAGCTTCAGACACTTGACACTTACTAGCTATGTGACCCTGGGCAAGTCACTTAACCTCAATTGCCTAAAAAAAAAAAAAAAAGAAAAAGTATTTGGGAAGGAATTTGTAAACCTTAAAGTATAATGTAAATGCCTGCTATTGTTAGTTTGTACTCAGAGTTATAGTTGACTAAAATAATCAGGATGAAAATACACAATAAACTGATTTAAGCACACACATAGAGTCTTTCTCTGAAGCTCATGAGTGTTTATATATATTTCTATTTGGTTTTATTCAATAGATGGTGCTAATTAGCACTTAGAAAAGAGTTTTGTCCTCTCAGGTCATCCACAAGCCCTCATCATCATTGTCATCATCATCATCATCATCATCATTGACATTTATTTAACACTTCCATGTTTGCAAAGCAGTTTTCATACATTAGCCCATCTGATCTTTACAACAACTCTGTAAGGCAGCTGCTATTATTATTTCCATTTTACATATGAGAAAAATGAGGCTCAGAGAGATTAAGGCAACTCGGTGGTTCAGTGGATAGAGTGCTGGGCCTAGGTTCAGGAAGATCTAAGTTCAAATATTGCTTCAAACACTTACTAGCTGTGTGACCCTGGGCAAGTCACTTTCCCTCTGTCTGCCTCAAGTTTCCTCTGTAAAATGGGTATCACAATAGCACCTATCTCCCAGGGTTGGAATCAAAGGGGATAATCATCGTAAAGCACTTAGCACAGTACCTGGCACAGAATAAGCACTATATATCAATGTTAACTATAGTTATTACAATTGTCATCATTATTGTTATTATTTTTAAGCGATTAGCCTAGGCTCACACAAGTAACAAGTGTCTAACATGTGACTTGATCGATAATCTTCCTCTACTACACTAAGATGGCCTGTCAACCATCAGTGTACTATATCTTATACAGCTTGACATCATTTTATGCATTAGATAGTCCTAAAAATGTGCCTAGTGTATATCTGTATATGAGATCATATTTGGTATTGATTTCCATTATAGTTGCAGGGCTATATTGTCATAGAAAACATGGTGGCTCCAATGTGGTACACAAGTTAGATGTTCAAAGCCCACCACCCATTTTAAGAGGTCATTCTCTTTGTCGACACGCATCTATCGTTTCCTAGACAAACTGCTTCAGAAAGTTAGAAAAATAGGCAACTAAGTCCACACTGATTGATTTCTTTATTCCTTCATCTTCTGGTTTTTGTAGAAGACAGTTGTGGGAGAAGAAAGAAGGGTCTGAACTAGATAAGGAGAAGGAAGGCAAGATGGTGATCTGGAAGGTTTCAGACAAGTGAAGAAAACCAGAAGTTGACTTTGAGGAAGAAAAACTGAGGGAAAAATGAAGGTAAACAACCTGCAGGACTAGACCTGAGTCCAGATTCTAATTTTCAACTTCTGGGTTCTGTAAGGAAAAGGAGAAGACAAGCAAGATTAAGGAGAATGTAAAATGATTAAGGAATACAAGAAGGATGAGAGTGCAGGACATGAAGAGGAAGACTCAGAAGGAAAAGGAAAAAATTGCTGGCAAGACAATGTAGGGCAAAGGAAAGGAAAAAGTGGAGCAAAGGAAGGGTAAAGGAAACTCACGGAGCAGATGGTACCACAGGTAGCAGGTTGGTATTTGGTAGAAGAGAAGAAGGAGTATGGGAGTGGGGATTTTCCAGACTCAAGAAAGGAAGTCAACTTAGGCTGTCAAGTGATTAAGAAGTAATAATTGGCTGTAAAAGTTTTAACTAGGCGCTTAGGATTGGAGTATAAACACTTACAGGTACTTCAATAAAACAAGGTTGGAAATTCCAACCAGAATGGAGAGTAGAGGAAATAGTGCAGTGACTTGCATTAAGTGCGTGATGCTTTTATTTCTGCCACAGCTGAATGGCTCTTATCTGTATTCTAAGTGTAGTCTGATCTTTCTCCTAGGGGAGGAGGTAAAAGGATGTCTCTCCATAATCCAGGTGTCAGGGACAATAAATGTTCCTAAAGTAAACAGAAGTGGGACTTCAATGGGAAAAAAAGGAGATTGGAGGCAGAGGACAGGAGACTTGACCCTTCTCAAAATGCTAGAGAGTAGAGGAAGAGGAGAGAGAAGAGCTGTACACTTAGAGTTTGCAATCAGATGGGAGGTTGCTCCTTAAGAGGGGCAATTGTGTACTCTGAGGAGGTAGCAGCTTGCCTTCCCAAGAACGAAATGTTCTCAGATAAGAGGTCTTCTGGCACAGAGCAAAGAACAGCAGCTGGTCGTGATTTCTTGATAACAAAGCAGCTAGCTACATATCTGACAATAAAGGTCGGTATTTCTCCTGGGGTACGCACAACAGAGAATCCTCCCAAAAGATAGGCAAAGCTGCTAACTCCCCACTTCTGATGATTCACAGGGGACAAGTGATTCTGCAGAAAGGAACCCAAAAAGTACTTCCAAAGATCAGGAAGTCTTGGGCAAGAAATTAAAGATCAGGGGGCTCATGCTATGAACTCATGTTACCCACTGAAGTCACTTGGAAAAGTGAACAACTAGCTAAGATGGTGGCAAATGAGAATGCGATTTGCACTTCTGGAACAAGGTGGGGAGTATCATACATTAAGAAGGCGTACATATGTGAGGAAATCCAGGAGACACAAGCAAAAAACACGGTGGAAAGCCTTGAGATGAAGTTCAGTGGAGGTGGAGAGCCAACCCAAGCCACAAAAAGCTGAGGGTCAAGCCCTGACTCTGATGTATGTCTGTGTGAACACAGACAAGCTTGTGAACCTCTCAAAAACTGTAAGTTACAAAGGAGTTTCTGATCTGTATCTCTGGAAGGAGTGTCCACACTGGGAGTTCCCTACATATATGAAATCATAGGTCTGAACCTAATCAATTAAAACTCATGATTTTTGCTGAAAAAAAAATCAATGGAGTGAGAAACAGAAATGGAAGTGATTCTGCCTGTGGAGCTTACTACAGAAAGGAGAAAGAGACAAGGGGTGTGAGAAGCAGGTCACTACACCAGTGACGAAGGACTTCAATCACGTAGACATTTACCGGAGCACTCTTTGCTGACAAGAGCAGAGCCACTCTTAATGTTTTGAATCCATTAGACAAGCTAAGGACTTGTTACATGGTCAGATTTAAGGAATATTTACAAATGGTTCAATATCAATGTGGCACGAGGTCAGTGGAGTAGCCCAGAGGTCTGTACTAGGGTCTATGCTGCTTAACATCTTTATCAATGACTCAGATAAAGTCATTGAAGGCATGCACATCAAAGCTGCAGATGACACAAAGTTAGGAAGGAAAGCTAGGGGCAGCTAGGTGGCACAATGGCTAGAGCTCCAGCCTTGGAATCAGGAGAACCTGAGTTCAAATCCAGCCTCAGATACTTGACACTTACTAGGTGAGACCCTGGGCAAGTCACTTAACCCTGACTGCCTCACCAAAAAAAAAAAAAAAGGAAGGGTAGCTAATACACCAGATGACAGAGGGACAGTCTAAAAAAACTGACAAGCTAGAACACTGGCCCAAATCTCATAAGATGAAATTCAATAAGGATAAATGTAAAGTGTTAAAACTGGCTACAAAAGATCAATTTTATAAGTACCAGATAGGGGAGAAATGGTTAGATAGCAATTTGTCTGAAAAAGATCTGGAGGTTTTAGAGGACTCCAAGCAAGCTCAATATGAGTCAGCAGTGTGATGCAACAGCCAAAAGAAGTTAAAGTAATCTTGAGCTGCATTAAAAAAGGAAAAGCTTCCTTACTAGCTATGTGACTCTAGACAAGTCACTTAACCCCACTGCATAGCCAAAAAAAAAAAAAAAAAACCACAAAAAACTAAAAACAAACAAACAAAAAAGGTAAAGCTACGAGGAACTAGGAAGTGATCATACCACCGTCCTTGCCCTTGTCCAACCTAATCTAGAGTACTATATTCAGCTCTGGGGCACCGTAACTTAAGGACAAGGATAAGCCTGAGCATGTCCAGCAGACAGCATCCAACCAGGTTGGGGAAGGGCCTTGAGTTCATGACATAGGAGGATTAACTGAAGGAACCGAGCACATTTAGCCTAAAGAAGCCCCAGGGGGCACATTATAGCTGGGTTAAATACTTTATGGGTTGTGATACAGAAGAGGAATTCCATTCATTCTGTCTGGTCTCAGAAGGCAGAACCAGAAGCAATGAGGTCAACCTCGGCTGCACGTCAAGGGAGATTTCCTCCCAACTGGAGTCAGCCAAAGGAGAATGGGCTGCCTTGAGCACTCGCAGGTTCTCTTTCTCTGCGCCTCTTCCAGCAGTGGCTGGTGTGGGTACATTAAAGTGAGAATTCTTTCCACGCATGTTTGGGACAAGATGGCTGCTAATGCCTTTTCAAAAGATTTTGTGAAATGCAGGCTCCAATACACAATACAGCTCATTTTTCAAAGCCTCCCACTCATTTCAAGGGCCCTTCTCTTTTTCTATGTACATTTATTTCTTCCGTAGAACCCCCTTCAGAAAGTGAGAAAAATGGTTCAATTAATCCCCATTCATTTATTCATTTAACAAACACTTTCTGAGCACTGTGGTAAGTACTGTGGAGTTTACAAAGATGAATGAAACATAGCCCTTTTCCTAGGGACACATTGGATATGAAAATGGAACATAATGACTCCCCATTTCATTGGGAGCTTTCATTGGTTCCATGAGCCCTGAATGTTTAATTAGGCTAAGGCATTAATTACTCCATGCATTCAACAGAAATCATAAGCTGAAAACAATTAACAGATGATTTAATAACAGAATTCTGAAGACAAGCAGTATGGTATCATGGAAAGAGGTCAGGACTTCAACTCAATCTGCCACTAGCTATGCCTTGCAGACCAAGCTCATAGGAACAAGAAGCTTGTGTTAGAAATGAAGGCCCTTCACAAGGAGGGGTCCTATGCTGGAAGGATCCCTGGGGTTGTCAAAGCCAAGCTCCCATACAAGCTTCACACCAACAGCTTCCAACCCTGGCCAGGCAAAGCCTCAGCTCCCTCCAAGGAGCTTCCTGAGTGTTGAGTCAGGATGCTTCCCTCAAGTGTCCAAAATCAAGCTCTTTGTAATTTAATCTAATTCTTGGGATGGACAGCTAGTCCCCAGACCTTTTATGAGGAAAATTTTCAAACAACTCCAGAGAGGCTGGGAATCTTTGCCTTATAGCACCTATTTTTTAATATCCATTTCTAAAAGCTAATTAAGTCTAGCTGATTAATTGAGATCAACTGATGATCCTGAAGGGAAGTACACCATTCAGTGTTCATAAGCTAAACATTATCAAAACAAATGCCAGTGCCTCAGAGATGCTCCCAGGGTCCCAGCATGCTGGGGACCCCACTTGCCAGTGAGTAGGACTTGAATCTTTACTACTAAGTTTTTCCTTATAGCCAAACCAAATCAACCCCTCTCCCTCCTGCCTTGGCCCCCTGAGGTCAAGCAGAACAATGCCTCACTCTTTTTTCTCCTAAGAGTCATTGAAGCTAGCCATTAGGTTCTTTCTAAGTCTTCCCTGCCCCAGTCCTTCAATCAACCTTTGTACAGTATGACATCGCAACTCTTCACGTTCCAGACTGCCGTCCTCTGGATGCTCTCCAGTTTGTCAACGTCCTTCCTAAAATGCCCTGTCTAGATCAGAACAGAACAATCCAGATGTGATCTACCCACAACAGTGTAAGCAGGACTATGGTCTCCCTAGGCCTGGATCCTATGACTCTCTGACAGCAGCCTAAGGGCTGTGGAGAGGTTTTGGGCCGCCATATCACACCATTGATTCGTGAGTTTGAGGTCCGATAAAACACCTTTGGGCAGTTGAACTGTCTAGTCATGTCTCCCCAATTATACTCATAAGGTTGATTTTTAGCCCTAACATAAGATTTTACATTTATCCCTGTTAATTTTTATTATAAACTTAATACCTATCAACAAAACAAATAAGCAAAGAGACATACAATATAAGGAGTAAATTGTTACATAAAATCCTTAGCATTTAACAAAGTAGAAATGAATGAATAATAAACATTAAAAACAATTAACAACAAACTCAAAAAATGCTTTTGTTCTGTATGGCCTTCCAGATCTGCTTAATGCTCTAGTATCTGTGGTTTTTATCATATTTTATTACATTAAACTGAATCTTATTCAAATCGGCCCACTGTTCTTACCTGCTCACGTTTTGGGGATCCTGCCTCTCATCCAATGTCTTAGCTGTCAGTCCCAGCTCCCAGTGTCTTCCATGTTTTTATTCAAGTGGTTGATTTAAAAAAAGAGAAAACAAGCCAAATGTTAATCAAGAAAGAGAGAAGCACATGCTCCTAGGGCACGCCACTAAAGACTTCCTTCCACACTGTCATCAAGCCATTAATGACAATTCTTTGGCTTATGCAATTCAACCAAATCCTAATCAACAAAACTGGACTATTTCTTAGCCTAAGTCTCTCTATCCTTTCCAGAAGAATAGCATGAGCGACTTTGTCAAGGGCACTGCTGAAATCGAGGCAAGGCATTTCCTGATACATCCATCTAAACACTGGCCAAAACAAAAGAAATAAGGTTTGTCTGGCACCAATCGGTGCTGATGCTACCACAGAGTGGCCCACAGAGGCCGTCATACCAGGTTGGAAGCTGAATCAGTGCAAGGTAGGAAGGAAGAGAACTGGGATCAGAAGCCGGGTCCCTCAGCAGGGGTCCAGAAGACACTATAGCTCTAGCAGGCAGAAAGGCTATGTTTCAGAGGGGCAAATGGAGCTGGAAAGATCAGAGAGGTATCACGTCCCAGTAACACAAGAGGTCAAAGCAGGGAAGTGATCTAGAGCAGAAAAGGTCAATCAGACAGGAACTGGAATCCAGAAAGTCACAGAGTTAGATAGGGTGGAAGCAGAGCTCTTTTCTCTCGGCCTTCATTTATAGTTCCTGTCCTATGTAGTCAGGAAAGGGCTCGTGGATGTGTGTTTGCTGCTAGAGGGAGAAGCAGAGCCCTGAGGATACAGCTTGCTCCTGAGTAAGGCAGGGGAAAAGGGCTAGGCCTTAGAGAAGATTCTTACAGAACTTTTTGAAGAATCTGTGCTGCTTTTGTGACTTCTGTGAAATTGACAGAGGTGCTCCAGGCAAGATGGTACCTGGTCCTGGAGTTTGAAGAGACACCCAAATGTATAAACTAAATCACGACCATCACCAAAGAAATCATAAACTATATTAAATGACTCTACGAAATGCAAGGGAGACCCATGATGTCATCATAATGATCCTGTTGGCCAATTTTCACATCATTAATGAATCATTAGGACATCGCTCTGACATGCAATAGAAAGGCCTGCTCAGCTGGTAAGGAGGCACATTCCCTCGTGAAGAGGAATTCTTGGGACAGTAAGATGGCAATGCTGTTCTTTTCATCTTTTAGGTCCTGTGCAGTTTGAGTTATCTGACATTTCAAAAGATTTTGCTGCTTAACAATTTCAGCAAGAGAGCTCGATGCCTGCAGAAATCTAGCCAGAGTCGTCGGGAATGGGATGCCGTGAAACATCATTACCTACGCATTCATGCACCCAGAGCACGGCTTTAGGTTACCACAAAGTACAATGAGTGTACTCTTTACTGAGTAACAGAGAGAGGAGCAGGGCAATTTCTTCATATTGTATTTGTTGACTTCAGCAAAGCAATACCACCCATCAGTAGAGCTGGGCTCTGGAAGGAATTAAGCAAGTATTAAAGCCCTGAGTAGCCCACTAAAATGCTAAAGCAACTACCACAATAGTCTGATCAGTTGTGTTTGGGTCCAAATGGAAAGAACACCGAGAGTGAAACTGATCCCATCTCATTTAATCCACATTATATTTCCAGTTGCACTTAGTGAAAACTTAAGGATAGAGACAAGGGTATTAAAATATGATTCTAATTCTCTGCAAAAATCAACATCTCAAGTCTAAAATATTCATGGCAGCACTTTTTGAGATAGCAAAAAACTGGAAACAAATTTGGTGGCCATTGATTGGGAAAGAGCTGAACATATTTTATGTTAATGTAATGGAATTGTACTGTGCTGTAAGAAATAAGGAACATGAGGAATTTAGAGAAACACAGGAAAGCTCCTATGAAACAATGCAGAGTGAATGAAGCAAAACCAGAAGAAAAGTGGGCACAATGACCACAATAATGCAAATGAAAACAACAGGAGGAGACAGCTGAATTCTGATCAAACACCAGCCTTGGCCCTAAGTGACTCAGTCCATGTGAGTGAGATGAGTCAGATGGGGCCTGAGGGTTGTGAGGGAAGTTTGGTTTCTGGGAGTGTGGAGCTAGTGGGCCCTACATGGAAGAGATGAAGGCTGGGGTGCTCACCTGGTGCTCACAGCCCCGAGATGTGGGCAGCTCTGGTGCCAGTGTCTTCCCCCAGAGCAATATCAACATTTGCAAAGGAGCGAGGAGAGAGTCGAAGACACGCTGAGATAGATAAATGGCGGTGTTCCTGAGCCTCTAGTTGTGTCTGCATTGGAAATGAGTTGGGGTTGAAAGTGGAGGACAGGGAGCAGGGCATAAAGCTGAACCAGAGCAGGGATGTGATTTAGATTGATGTGAGTAGGAAGGTATCCTTAACACAAAAGAAGGGCAAGCAATCACAGTTTCATTCTAAAAATTCTGATTTTGCTAAGCTGAAATTCGGGATAATTCAACTACCATGATTCCCCAGCCCCATACTAAGCGCTGGTCCCAGGACCAGATGCATTGTAAGTATAGGTCCAAAGTATATATCTAGTATATCCAAAGTTCTAATATTTGAGGCAGCATGGCAGAACGCTAGACTTGGAGTCGGGAAAACTAGTTCGAATCCTGCCCCAGGCAACCACTCACTAGCTAGCTAGGTGAACTTGGAGAAAGTCATTTAACCTCTCTGGGCTCGTTTCCTCATCTGTGAATTAAGGGGGTCAGATGAATGACCTTCAAGGTCTATTTCAGCTCTATTGTGATTCAAAAATAAGGCTTCAGAGTTGGCTGGCATGGTCCATGATGTCCAACATTAATGGGGACTTCAAGCCTACCTTGACTGTACATATACTGCAGTTTAATTAGTTGTTTTTACATAAAAGAGCATTTCTACAATTTGGCTTTTCATATGTTTCTCTCGCTAGTTTCATATATTTCTCCCACTAAAAACCACAGCAAAAAATCTATGGATCTCATCTCCTGAAGTGTTGCTTCCAAACTAAAATGGAGTTTCATTGTCAGGGCCCACCCTGGGCCAAACTGTGAAGATAATGAATCTCTTCCAAGGTCCCTCCACGCTTGCTTCTATAGTCAAGGTGGCCTAGTAGACATCAAGAGGTCTAGATCCAGAACATGGGGATATTGATACTGTTGCTGATGTCCAGGACATGATGCACATGATGCAATGGCTGGCCCACCACTTGAGGGACCACTGCTCAATCATACGATCTCATAGCTTACCAGGAACATTGCCTCATGACCAAACTGTGTCGGGTGAAGAGTGCATAAGGTAAAAATGTGACATAATGTGCCTAGTCAATAAAGTGGGTGGTTATTCCTATCCAGAATCTTAAATAGGCAACATCTGAGCCCAAGGCAAGCAGAATAAAACATGCCCTTAGATGACGGGAATCTCACCCTAGCCATCTTAGAGCTTCCTAATTTAACTAATTATTATTGCTAAGTAGTTACTAATCTTTTTGCATCTATACTAGAAAAAGACTGACAGTGCTGCCAACAGACTCTTAATTCACACTGATTGCCTCACCCCAGTTACAGTTCTGCTCCTATTTCCAGACACCACTGTTAGAAATGCCAAATACCACTTGTACAAAATAGTAAGAGTTTGCACATTTATTGTCCAATAACATACCAAATGCATTGCCCCCATTTTATGGTGAGACTTTAAGTAATTTTCCTTACACAGAGAAATGGATTTCAACTAGGAGCTGACATTTTCCAGAGCTATGCTCTCCTTTAAAACATCAGATAACTTTTAACATATGAGATTTCTCTTTGAAAAGCATATCTTCCCTTCCTTCATTAAAAAAAAAATTTAGGGAATTTTTTTTTTCCATTAAAAAAAAAAAAAAAAAAACAAACCTAGTCCTCACAAGTGATTTGAAAAAAGATGTGTTTCTGGCCATTGAGAAAACCAGGTAGTCACGTGTTTCAGCAGTGACTGTTTGTTACTTTTGTGCCAATCAAAGGTTAAAATCTTTTTCAGGGAGGAATCCTGTGCAGCTTTGACTAAAGATGATTTCCCAGTACACAGCAGTCTGAAATAACCGCTCAAAGATTCACCTCCCCTCCCTGCATTACATTTCCAGCTAGAGCTAAAACTCATCCAAGTCACAGAGGCCTCCTTCCTGAAATTCACTCACAAATGTAGGCCTCTGAATTGACAGTACTGAATGATCCTAAAGAGGAAGACAAATGACAGAACTTCAGTTGCAAGAGACCTCAACAACTATGTAGTCTAATCCATACTCAAAAAGGAATCCCCAAAAAGAAAAAGGGAAAAAAAAGAAACAGAATGCCGCATAATTATCATGACCCCAAGGAAGAGCTGAATAACCCCCTACCTCTGCAAAGAGGTGGGGGATTATGGATGTGTAATACTGCATATGCTGTTAGACACAGTCAACTTATTAGTTAATTTTTGTTGAACTGCTTTCCCCCCCTTCCTCTTTAAATCTCTGTTACAAGGGATGGCTCATTGGGTAAAGGAAGGGAGAGGAGAGAGGCATTGAAATGAAGAAGGTGTAAAAAAAAGATAACCACAAAACTGGGATTTAGTTAACCCCCAAAGTACACGTGGCAAGTGACTGTGCAGGGTCTGCTGGAAGACCATGATGAAGGAGAACTCCATGTTTCTCAAGGCAGCTCATCCCATATGTGGACAGCTTTAATTGTTAAAAGGGTTTCCTAGCACCAGACCAAAATCTGTCCCTTTGCAGCTTCCACCCATCACCCCTTGTTCTCTGCCTTCTGGAACAAGCAGGGCAAGTATCTCTCTTCCACATGCCAACCCTTCAGACACATATAGACGGTTCTCAGGTCCCCCATGAGGCTTTCTTCTCCAGCTAAACACTCCTAGTTATTCAACCAATACAGCAACCTGGACAGTAAGTACCGAAGAGGCTGTGATGTGGCGCAGTGGACAGAGTGCCATGTCCGGAGTCAGGAAGACTCATCTTCCTGAGTTCAAATCTGGCCTCAGATGTTTACTAGCTATGTGACCCTGGATAAGTCACTTAACCCTGTCTGCCTTGATTCCCTTAACTGTAAAATGAGCTGAGGGAGGAAATGGCAAACCACTCCAGTATCTTTGCCAAGAAAACCCCAAATGGGAACATAAAGGGCTGGACACGACTGAAAATGACTGAACAACAACTCAGAGGCTACGCTGCATAATACCAAGGTAAATTATAATTTGTCTTGGAATGTTTAAGCTTTCATCATTCTTAGGCCCTACATAGTTTAATTCAGTTGATTAGCAAAGAGTTAATCCAACAAGGTAACAGAACCTTTCCTTAATCCAAGAAGGAGTTCATGGATCAGAACTCAAGTAGTTGCTTTAACAGAAGACTATTTGTATGGCATTTTCCAAGCACTGCCAGGTAGTGCTATCTTATTCAGAGAAAGATCAATTAGCTGCAAATACACCAGGGTGGGCATCACAGAAGGGTAGCAGTGTGCACTAACAACAAGAGCATTAGATTGGAATCAGAGAACTTGGGTTCAAATTCTAGGTCTGCAACTGCTTCTCTGACTTCGGACAATCCACTTCCCCGCTCTGGACCTCAGTTTACGCATCTGTAAAATGAAGGGATTGGATTAGATGACCTCTGAGATCCCTTCTAGTTCTAAATACTACGTGTAAGACATCTCTGATTTCTTTCTGTAGTACCTCGCTAGGTGCTCAATAAAAACTTGAATAAATGAACTATCAAGAAAGATGCACTGGCTACTCTCTGAGAATTTACATTTTAAGAGCCACATTGACAAATAAGTTGATTTTTTCCCCCTTATAACATAGTGGATAACTGTCAGTATTCCTCTTCTTAAGTGTCTTCTCTCCCCTTTCTCCTGATCACATATGGCATGTGCAAACTGTTATTCAACACAAGCCTCCCTTTTCAAATGTCACACCCAAAAGGAGTGCTCCCTCCAAAGGAAGCTCTGCTGATGAAACAGCTTCTTTCTGGATTGAGCTAGTTACGCGTATTCCTCTGCTCATATCCTTCTCCTCATCTGATCTCTGACTCCTGGTTTGTATCTAGGATGTCTCTTCTGTTCACTCTTTGATTTCTGCCTCTGATCACCGACTGCACCCATTAAATGCCCCTGGTCCCTAGTTATAATATGATTTATGGCCCTGACATCAGCTGACAGACCTCTGCCCTGGGTTTGTGCAACACCACAAGTGACATGTGAAAGGTTTGGGCACTATCAACCCACATCTTAAAACAGCAGCATTTCCAGCAGGTCCAACCTTAATTCAGCTGGCAAAGTCACCCATTGCTAGCTTGGATTATGTTTTTGCAGGCATTTGTTAATAATCCCAACAGTCTGATGTGATCTTCTTTACTTCTGGATGAGTCATAATCACCAAGCCCTCATTAGAAACATGAAAAATATCTTTTCATTAAGAACAATAACCATAAAGTTCCTTTGGCATTCATCTTGATGTAATAGGTAGTTCTAAAGGAATTATGGATTGGGGGGCTCCATTCATAATACTTAGTTTTCTATGGAGTTGCCATATTTGTTGTGCAAAATTTAATGTGAACTATATCTTTCAGGCTTATTAAATGAGAGCAAGCACAGAGGTTCATATTTTCTTGAAAGTGATTAAAGTGATATTTTCACCTTGGATAAAGGAGGAACAAACACGCTGACAATTTTCATTATAGGCATTGAATCACTTCTCAAGAGACTAGAAACAATCATCTCAAATCTAGGAGCTCGCCATTTTTTTTAAAAGTATGACAGATGGCTCTGCTTGGGGGAGAACAAATCACTGGGCGATCCAGGATACCCATGATTCCCCTCGGTCATTGCTGCGAAGGCAGGTGAGTGCGGTCACATGGGCCGAGCCAGCGCTGCTTGGGCCTGGGCAAGCCCGGGTTCGAATGGCACTGCTTGGCTATGGCGAGATCCTGTGCCTTCCCTAGGCCTCGGCTGGCCGGAGCTGCTCATCCCTCCAAATGGGTTAATGATGGCACCCACCTCCCAGGGTGTAGTGAGGCTCAAAGGAGGTGGCATGTGCCAAGGGCTCGCGAGCCTAACAAAGCGAGACAGGTTTAGGACGAGGCCTTTGAATAGACCGACCTTGGATGCGATTTGCCTGAAGGGAACACCGAGAGGGGTAGGGCTGTCCTCCTTCCTCTTCTTACGCCTCCGGAGGCCTCCGGAAGCCTCCGGCCCGCCCCTAGATCTCCTGGGGGTTGTGGGGCCTGTCAGTCACGCCGACGGCCACCCGGAGCTCTTCGAGGGACAAAGCGCCAACGAGAAGCTCGCATAGGACACCTCAGGATGGGGAGGGGAGGAGCGGAAGGGAGGCGTGGCCAGAAGCTGTGGCAGAGAGAGGCGGGTTCTCTTCCCACTTCCACTTCCGTCAAGCCGCGCTCTTACTCCCCTGCTGGCTGCGGGACCTGTCAATCAGGCCGCCAATGGAGCTGAGGCTTGCGGAGCACGTGGCAGGGCGGAGTGCAGAGCCGGGGGCAGGAGTTACTCAGCGAGCTGGCTTCAGGCCAGGCCGCTTCTGTCCCGCCTTCCACTCCATTTCCAGGGCCCTGGTGTGAGAGGAGGCAATGCTTTTCTTGCATGGCCCTAAGTGGCCCAGTACTTCCATCATGTCCGAGTTCCTGGGGCCCTCCCACAACCTCCTACTTCCAGCTTCACCTCTGCTTCTCTCAGCCCTTAGCTCAGCTTAGCCATACGTTGGTCTGCATGGCTTACTGTTGGGTTTTTTCCCCCTTGGTTTTGCCTCCCTAGCCAACAGAGAATCACCGAGATGGCAGGAATGTTGCTGTCCAAGCTTCCCCAACCCCTACAACTTTCCAGGTTCAAGACCCTTGTCAGGCATGGGCAGCTAACTTTAACTTAGGCAAACTCAAGGAGGGCAGTAGAAGAGGGAGGCCATCCCAGACTCAGTGTGAAAATCCTAGAAAGGTATAAAGCCCCCTTCATAGTCATCCTCTTCTGAAAGACCCTTGACTCATGTGTGCCCCAACAGCCAATTTCCTTATTTCAAGGCTTAGCCTTGATGGCACTTTTAGAGCTAAAAGAAGCTCCTCTGACTGGATCTGTGAAAAATCCCTCATTTCTCCTTCCTGCCACTCAGGAAGGTGGTTCCTGGCATCCAGGAAATGTGACAGCAAAGGGGAATCTTTGTAGCTGCTGAGTGGATTCGGTGGCCACCAAATTCCCTTCTGTGGTCTTGCGATTATATAATAACTCAGTAAAATCATCATTTCTAAAAAGTGATAGGGGCCAATATTGTTTTGGAAGTTGCAGAATATTTTCAGTCAGGCATTGCTTTCTGATGCTCTGTGTACATCCTTTGAGAATGTATCTAAATTTGTCATGCTAAAAAAAATGTTAATAAAGTTTCCTAGATAGTACCATTGGCTTTGAATTATAGTGGGTTGATATGAAATTTAAATTTTTCCAATGGGGGAGGGAAGAGAGGCAGAGAAAGATATTCTAGTGGTTCAGGTTAGCCCGACTAGACCTGGGTTCAAATTCTACCTCACACTAGCTCTGTAGCCATGGGCAAGGTAATATTCTCTTAGAACCTTAGTTTCCTCATCTGAAAAATGGGGAGCAGGGGAAAGAAACCCTGTAGTAGTTACCTCTCAGGCTAATACAAATGTCAATACCTGCAGGAAGAGAAGTTAGGAGTAGGAAGGAAACGTCAAATGAAAGAGTACCAGGCTATTACTTTCACCAGCCTGACGTGTATTCCTCTTTTGTCTTTTACTCCTTTGAGTACTCCGGCTTCCCTGAGAACCTGACGAACCCCGTTACTGCTGCAAGTGACTAGCTTGGAGCGAAGCTGAGTGCTTATGTCTGTAATCAAGCCCTGGAGAAATTTGTTTATTAACCATTCTCTGTCTTTTTGGATCCTCTGACCTTTCCAGGCCTGTCAAGTTCTCCTTGTGGTATACCCTGCCTGGGCAAACACCCTGGGATCTGACCTTAAAACTGTGAAGCCTTAGAAAACAAAAAGCCTTAAAGGGAGGGGGGCAGTGATTATCAGAGTGGGGCTGGAAGGGACCTGCTTAGCCCCATGCACGTGGTTGGATCTTCTGTAGGTGCGAAAAGAAGGAGACTTCTGTGGGAGGGCCCTCAAGCCATGAAGCACAGGGACATCCCACTTCCCTCTGACTTCATGACCCTCGCCCACTTTGCTTCTTCTTCCTAAGTTATTGCTGCTTGCTCTTCAAGCCTGGCAATAGAGAGGTGGTTGGGGGCGGGGGAGAGAAGGGGTTGTTGCTGCCCATGAGGTGACTAAGCTATCTCACAAGCTCAAATCACACAGAGCCAGAAGGAAGGACCCTGTCTCTCCAGCCGTCAGTGCTGAGCCTTCACCAGGGCTGAGGAATCCATCCCTTCTTCAGTCAACTGACATACAACATGGTGGAGAAGGGGCCTTAAAACCCAGAGCTTTAAAGCCAGAAAGGAGAACCCATGCAACACCCATGGCTGGCTTGTAGCAAGGAGCCCTGGGACCTTAAACATACTCACCTCTCTCTGCCCCCACCCTGCATTCAGCTAAGGTCAGGACAGCTCTTGCCCAGCACACACATGTGCACTCGCACACGCATGTACACACACACACACACACACACACACACACAGAATCTGCCCCTACTGCTGCATCTCTGCACTCCTCATAGCTCTCCTATCTCCTATCTGTCTGTACCTTACAACTTAGCATTTATACATACCTTGTCTCATAGGGCTCACCATTGTTGGTTGGTTAATTTTCCCTTTTATGGTGGTTTTGCCTCCCCAGCTAAACGGAAATCTCCATGAAATCAGGGCTGCTTTCACTGGCAACCTCAGCTGTAACAGTCAGAAGTTTGGCTCCCTCGTCCTCTCATTAGTAGCTTTAGTGGGTTGTGTCTCTCTAGTCTCCCGTGCTTGTTGGTAAAAGTGCCAACGGTGAGAGGATGGCATCAGCGATGCCCTCTGTCCGATCTTGGGCAACCTACCTGTCCTCAGCATGACCTGCACTGTCACCAAAGCAAAAGAAAGGATGCAGCAGAGTGGGGCATCATTGGAACCAAGATCCTCCCAATGGCCTCTCTCATGTTCTGGCTTCCCATTGTTGCCACCTCCAGCACCCTCACTACAGCTTACCGAAGAATGCCGGCAATAGCAATGGCTCTCATTTATCTGTGTGGTGAGGTTGGCACAGTGGTTTACCGGTGGTAATTCATTTGAGCTTCATAATCCAGTGAGGTAAGTGCTATTACTCACATTTCACAGATGAGAAAAATGAGGCTCAAAGCCCATACAGCCTAGATTCCAACGTGGGTCTTTCTGACTCCCAAGTCCAACACTTTGCATCATGTCACTGCTTTCTCTGTCTCTGCCAAACAGTTAATTCCACTGTAGTTAAAGGCCATTCTGCCCACTGCAGCATCTGAAAATAATGGTGGTCCGCTGACCCATATAAAGTATGCACTCAGGTTTGGTACGCACACACTGATTGATGCTACAACACAGACACTCTGAAACTGGAACACAAACACCATCATTTTTGACTAGGTGATCACACTGGTGAGCCAACAGTGCATTCTAACAAAATAAATTGACCCAGAAATCATATACTGAGGACTTGGTTTTTCCCACTGCCTCATGGTTTGGCAGGATGGGTGTTTGTTTTTGTTTTGTTTTGTTTTGTTTTGTTGAACCTAAACCCAACAAGATGAGAGGAGATTTCCCATATATGATTTGTGGTCAGTTTTGCAAGCCTGGGAATTCATATTATGGGAAGTGATAGAAAACTGACCCCACAGAGTTAGCTAGAGGAGACTCCCGATTCAAACATTGCTCCTTGGGAGGGGAATTTCAGTATCGAATAAGATCCTTTCTCCCCAGTGTTCACAACACACTCTTGCTTCAGTCAAATGCTAAAAATCTGAGTTGCTCTTCTGTATTAAAAAGAATGAAAGAAATGAAAGGCCTGCCTTCAATCAAAGTAACCAAACAGGCTGTGTACATCTCTCTTTCAGCCCCTGACCAAGGTTTTCCTTTCACACATCTCCTCCCTCGGGTGGTCTTCATACATTTGCTCAACTCTGCTAAACACTGCACTGTTCCCTCCAGATAAAGTCATTTGTTTTCTTCTTCTTCTTCTTCTTCTTCTTCTTCTTCTTCTTCTTCTTCTTCTCTTTCTTTGAAACTGGTGTCCGTTTGTAGGCAAAGTCCCAGGAGTCCTCCCCACCCCAGCAGGCACTATACCAACGGTGATGGCAGTCCCTATCAGGCAGGTTGGCAATGGCATCGTAAGTACATGGGGTGGAACAGGGACGATGTGGTCTTACTGTTGTTGGGGGACATGGTCTTATGGGTGGAATGAACACCCTCAGGGCACTCCTCTCTTCTCATCTCTTCTCTTTTCTTTTTTTTTTGGTCTTTATACCTCCAGCTCCTCGATGGAGACGATTAATACAATTAATACCCTATCGTGGGATTGAATTCTGGAGCATATTTCCAGAAGCGACTCATACCTATATAGTACTTTCATGTTTGCAAAGTGCTTTACGTATATTATCTTGTTGAGCCCTACAGCAATCCTGTGAGATAGGTACCATTATTATTCTTACCCATATTACTATATTAACCCATTTTGCAGATGAGTAAAGTGAGGCTCAAAAAGGTTAAATGATTTGCTCAGGGTCACACAATGTTTGTGAAAGGATTTGAACCCAGGTCATAGCTTAAGCATGTTCTTTGCCCTCAAGGAACCTACAGTCACCAGAATCATAGATTTAGAGCTGGAAGAGGCCTTAGAGGCCATCGAATCTAATCCTCCCATTTTACAGATGAGGAAACTGAGGGCAAGAGATTAAGTGACTTGCTATCTTGCTATATCTAGTAAGTGTTTGAGGCAGGATTTGAACCCAGGTTTTCTTGACTCCAAATCAAGCATTCACAACAAACGACAATGTGCATTGAAGACTGCTTCTGACCTAGAAAGGTAAGGAGTCCCAGCAACCCTAGTTTTAGAACCTCTGGTCAGTCAGTCAATCAACAAGCATTTATTAAGCACCTACTATGTGCCGGGTATTGTCCTAAGCACTGGGAATACAAAAACAAGTAGAAAGAAAAACAGTTTCTGCCCTCAAGAAGCTTACACTCTAATGGGGAATAACAACACATAAAAAAGCTGGAGATGGGGTGGGGAGGGCAAGTCTGGAGTGCAGCCTGGAGAACAATGACAAGTGGCTGGCCTGAGTGATCCTCTTAAAAGGAGGGTCTGGGAGTAGTAGCCATCCAATCAGAGGGAGAGAGTACTGCCAAGGTGTGAATTCCAGAGCTGGAGTAAGCTTCCAAGATGAAGAGGTTTCTGGGACCTGGCATAGAAAGTCTGGAGTCCAGCCTGGAAAGAAATGAGGATTCTGATTAGTGCCTAGGCCAGTGCCCTAGCATCATGGGAATTATCCTGGACTGCTTGGTGTATGGTCAGCCAACCCTGCTCAGGACTGTTTTCTAGGATTGACCCTCCCCGCCCCTGTATTCTTTCTGCAAACCACCCAACCTCTTCCATAAAAGAGTAACACTAATTGAAGGCACTAACTGAACCCCGACTTTGAGAGTTGGGATAATATTGCCCAAACCTTTTCACATTTAAAGGGGCCACACCAGCAATGATGAGCACCAGTACAGAAGCACACTGAAGTTCAGTGAGGAATGACTCAACAAATGACATTACCCACGAGACCCAGTGTGTCAACTGTAAACCCACACAGTTTTCAAGGCCAGACAGATACAGAGTTTGCTTGAGTTCATGGCTCCCAGATTTTCCTCTAGCTATGAGCATTGTCTAAATGGTCTGGACCCTCTTGCTATCTACTCTGCCTAGGCACTCAGCAGAGATTTGTTGCGGCTGCTGCTGATTTCCTCCGTCATAAATTTTCCCTTAAAAGGACCTACGTGTACAAAAATATTTATAGCAGCTCTTCTTGTGGTGGCCAAGAATTGGAAACTGAGGGGATGCCCATCCATTAGGGAATGGCTGAACAAGTTGTGGTATATGAATGTGATGGAATACTATTGTGCTATAAGAAATGGTGAGCAGGCAGAGCTCAGAAAAGCCTGGAAAGACTTGTATGGTCTGATGCTGAGTTAGGTGAGCAGAACCAGGAGAACATTGTATGCAGTAACAGAAACATTGTGTGATCAACTCGGATAGACTTAGCTCTTCTCAGCACTGCAATGATCCAAGACAATTCCAAGACGAGTGACCAAACACGTTATCCACCTCCAGAGAAAGAACTGATGGAGTCTGAGTGCAGACTGAAGCATACTATTTTCACTTTTTTTTTTGTTTTTTATGGCTTTTGTCTTTTGTTCTGTTTCTTCTTTCACAACATGACTAATATGGAAATATATTTACATGATTGCACGTGAATAACCTATATCAGACTGCTTGCCTTCTTGAGGAGGGGGTAGGGGAAGGGAGGGGAGGGAAAGAAACTCAAAAGCTTATAAAAAATGAATGTTGAAAACTATCTTTACATATAATTGGAAAAAATAAAACACTATTTACAAAAACAAACAAATTTTCCCTTGCCCCAATTTTCAGGAGCTGAATTGCTTTTTTTCCCTCATATAGTCAACTAATCCGTTAACAAATATTGACTGAATGTTTCCTTGTGCTAGGGACTCTGGGTACAAAGACAGACAATAGCACGTGGTCCCTGCCCTGAAGGAACTGGCTATTTAATTGGGGAGACAGAACACAGACACCTACAGAAGTCATTAGCAATCTAAGGCAATATTAGAGGCCCCTATGGGTGTACTTTTCCTGGCACATTCCTGAGCTTGTTCCAGGAGCAGGAGAGCCTTCTACAGCTAAACTCCTATTCATGTTGGTATGGTAACATGGGCCCCTACTAATAGCTAACATTTCTATAGTGCTTATTATGTACCAGGTACCATGCTAAGCATTTTATAATTATTATCTCACGTAATCCTCACAATAGCCCTGGGAGATAGGTGCTATGATTATCCTCATTTTATAGTCGAGGAAACAGAGGCAAACAGAAGTGAAGTGACTTGCATGGCTAGGAAGTGCCTGAGGCAGGATTTGATCTCAGGTCTTTCTGACTCCAGACCCAGAACTCTGTAGACTGTGGTGGTGCCACCTTGCTACCCCATCCCAGAAAGCCCTCTCTTTTCCTCTCCTCAGCTCCTTGCTGCCTTGGGCCCACTGAGTACAGGGTGCTCATTTCTGCAATGGGGTGGAACTGACCTATTTTATTGTTGTTATTACTATGAATCAATATATTACTACTACTGCTGGGCTGCTGCTGCTGCTATTAAGAGACAGGCTCAGTACAGTGGATAGAGAGTTGGCACTGAAGCCAGGAAGGGGTTTGAATCATATGGTCGACCTGTCCTGGCCGTATGACCCTCAGCAAGTCACTTAACATCCCAGCTCTCTAGGCAATTCTCAAAAACCAGAAGTGGCAGAGAAAGTGCCAACTTTCACTAGTAAAGGGGGTCTCCTTATTTGGGAGTTCCTGAAACTAATGAACTCAGAGTACCCATCACCATCCATGTTAATAATGATAATAACTTAGGTCCAGTCACACCATCCTTAAAAATAACAACAATAACTTAGGTCCAACCATCATCCCTATTAACAGCAACAGTAACAAAAATTTAGGTGCAGGTACATCTCTATTAACCACAACAACAGCAACAGCGATAACTCCGGTCTAGTCACCATCCCTTTTATCATCAATATTATTATCACTAACAATGGCAATTAATATATAATAATATTATATATCATTATAATATAATATAATATATAATAACTCAGATCTAGTTACCATCCCTATTAATGGCAAGATTATTAATACCTAAAGTTCCTAGAGACAAGTAGGTAGTGTATTAGATAGAGTGTAGGCTTTTGAGTTGAATTTGGCCCCAGACACTTCCTATCTGTGTGACCCTGAGCCAGTCACCTGACCTCACCACCTCAGTTTCCTCATCTGTGAATTGGGGATAATAGCACCTACTTCTCAGGGTTGTTGTGTGAATCAGATGAGATAATGAAGGTCAAGCTTTGTGAGTTGATGTTCCAATAGTACCTTAAGGTTTGCAAAAAGCTTTTCCTCTATGATCTCTTTTGATTAAAAGCTGAGGGTGTGGTAGGAAGAGCACAGAAGCACCCCCAAAGTCACAAAAGGCAAAATATTATTGCTTCAATTATTTTTATGCTCCACATATCCCCTAAAGGCCCAAAGTGACAGCTTAACAGAAAAGGACTCTCCAGACTGAAAAATATCTTTGCTTCCACCAGCCCCTCCTCCGTCAACAACAGTCCTCAGCAGCAAAATGGATATACTCTCCAACATCTTGCCTTTGGTGGAAGCTGGGCCAGGAATCAGGAGACCTGAGTTCAAATCCAAACCTTAAACATTTACTGGCTGTGCGACCCTGAGCAAGTCACTTAATCTCTGATTACCTCAGTTTCCTCAACTGTAAAATGGGGATAATAATAGCACCTACCTTGCAGGGTTGCTGTGAGCATCAAATGAGATCATATTTGTAAAAGCATTTAACACAGTGCCTGGCACACAGCAGACTCTATATAAATGTGTATTCTCTTCCCCTTGCTCTCTTTTAGGAGACAAACAAGCTGGTGAAGAAAGGAGGAGCCAGAGATACAATCAAGGCACGATAGAGCAAGATATAGGCAAGCGGGGGCCTGAACATTTGTAAATCAAGTTTATCAGACTGGGGTTATCTAATCAGTTCCCAAACTTAGAAATTTTATGAGTAAATTCCTACACATTTAATTCCTGTACAACAAAAATAACTCATATTTATGTAGGGATTTGTCTTGAAAATTGCTTTAAATACATTATCTTTCTTGATCCTTGTAACAACTTTATGAGATATTATTGCTATTCCCATTTTACAGATGAGGAGACTGAACGATCAAGAGACTTACTTGCGCACAATTACAAACTGTGTCTAAGGCAGGATTTGAACCAAGGTCTTATTGGATACTTTCTCCTCTCTTGATTTTCTTGACATACCTCTCTCCTGATTTTCCTCCTACCTAATTATGCTGCTCACTCTCTATCTCTCTCTGTCTCTGTCTGTCTCTGTCTCTCTGTCTCTGTCTCTCTCTCTCTCTATCTCTCTCTGTCTGTCTCTGTCTCTCTCTGTCTTTCTCGCTTTCTTTCTCCATCTCCTCTGCAACCTCAGCATTCATACCTTCCCTCCTCACTGGACATTGACCCCACGGTTCTAGCCTGGGCCCCCTTTTCTTCACTCTCCTCTTCTCTTAGTGACCTCATCAGATCTCATGGGTTTAAGCATCTCTATGCAGATGATTCCCACAACCCTACACTCAGCCCTAGTTTCTCTCTCAAGTGGCAGCCCTGCGTCACCAACTGCTTATCGGCTATTTCAAACCGGATGTCTCATAGGCATGTCCAAAGCAGAATTCACCAACTCCACCCCCAAGCCACCCCCTCTTCCACACTTCCCTATTTCTATCCAGGGTTCACACCCACAGCATCCTCCTCAACTTCTCATACTCTCTCTCCCCTAACCCCTTGTCCAATCAGTTGCCAGGAACTGTGGATTCCATTTCCACATCCCTTGACTCTGTCCCTACTTCAGGCCCTAGTTCAGGCTCTCAGAACTTCTCACCTTGGCAATGCCCTGCTCATTGGTTTCCCTGCTCCAAGACTTTCTACATTAAGGACCAACTACAAGCTTTTTTTTTCTTTTTAGGCATTTAAAGCCTTCCTTTCCAAGCTTTTCTACATTACTCTCCTTCACACAGTCTATGGGTACAACCAAAGAGGCTTCTGTTTCTCACATGAGTCTCCATTTCCTGTCTGTGCTTTTGCACAGGCTGATGCCATGGCTAGAATACACTCCTTTTTCTCTTTCAAACCTTCATTTCCTTCAAAATTCAGTTCAAACATCACCTCCTACATGAGGCCTTTCTGGATTCTTCCCTAGTTGTTAAGGCCCTTCCCCCAATATTACCTTGTATATAGTTTGCAAGTAGTTATATGTGTACATTCTATCTTCCCCCAATAGAATGTAAGCCCCTCGAGGGCAAGGATTGTTTTTGTCTTTGTCTCTCCAGGACCTGACACACAGCAGGTGCTTGTTGATTGATTGGTTCTTTATTCCAAGTCCAAAGTTCCAGCTCTTATGCCACACTGCCTCTAACTGTGCATTTGAAGCTAATGGACAACATACAGGAAAAAATGAGAAAACAAATTATTCAATGAGGATATTATGGCTTCTTCACTTGAGATCCTAGAACTTACATTAACAGTTCATCTCCCTGTGCCCCAGTTTCCTCCTGATTAGTAAGTAAAATGAGGGGACTGGGCTGGATGTTCCTTCTAGCTCTAAAGTTTGTGGTCCTCTGAAATCAAGGAAAAATGGATTATAAAGCTTCCATCTCCAAGCTGATTTCTCTGTCCCCTCTGTCCGTCCAGCCTCCAGAGTGAATTTTTTGGCCTTCAAACTTGGAGGGCTGAGTCTATGTGGCCAGGAGTTCACTATGCTGATAGTGACACTTGGGTACCATGAAGTTCAAGCTCACCTCCCTCGGATCCTCCCTCCAGCATTCAAAGACAAAGTCACTCTGTCATTGACTAGAAGAGTCATTCTTGCTTAAGGAGAGGAGTTAAACTTTAAGGGGGTTACATACCTCATCCATTCATATAACCACATGATGCTCCTTTTATTGCAATGAAACAGTATTGGGGCAAACGAGCCACTCTCTTGCACTGTGATTTTGTTTTCATTTCTCAAGTAATGATGAGGTGGCCTGACTTCCTGAGCACTCCCAGCAGGGGAACAGCCATGGGTCATTGAAAGGTCACAATGGCACTTGAGTATTGAGCTAGCAGGGCTGGGGGAGAACACTTCAGCCTTCCCTCAGGAATAGCTACAAGGAGCCAAAGGCTATGGGCTCCCCTAGTGAAGTAGGTGCTTGGAATCCCTTGCATGTGAGAAGAATTGGGCTCCCCATTTCCCACTGCCATAACAAATGTCTGAGTTGGGCCACCTGTATCCCAGTGATTCCACAGGTAATCCAAACTAATGCCTCTTGCTTTATCCTGTGTACTCAGTCCTAAGTGGAGTCAGCTTTGCTGTCACATCATAAAAATAATCATAGCAAGTGCTATTATTAACGTTATAATATAGCACTTGAAAGTTTGCAAAGCACCTTACATGTATTATTTCATTTGATCCTAACTACAACTATGCGAGGTAGGTGCTATTATTATCCCCATTTTACAAATGAGGACATTGAGGCTGAAAACAGTTAAGTGACTTGCCTAGAGACACCTGAGGCTGAATTCAAACTCAAACACTTCCTTACTCCAAATCCAAGACTCTGTTCACATACCTAAGCTTCCTCACTGCCTGTCTAGTTGACTTTCATGTCAGCATGTCCATAAGAATGTGAGCCAATAGCCAAAGCTCTTACGTAGGTATCTGAATCTACTTCAATGGACTTCCTACTTCATCCACCTAGACACTCCCTCCATGGGTACAGATCACAACTCCTCCATGCCTTCTCATCATGTCAGCCAGTCAGTCAATAAGCATTTCTTAAACACTAACAAGGAGTCAGGCACTCTGTAAAGTGCTAGGGATGCAAAGAAGGGCAAAAACAGTCCCTGTACTCAAAGAGCTCACATTTTAATGGGTGTAGACAACATGTAAATATCTAGGTAGATAAAAGACAGAGACAAAGTAGACACAAGATAAACTGAGAGGGGAAGGCACTAGCACCTAGGAAGACTGGGAAAGGCTTCCTACAGAAACTGGCAACTGAGGGTTTTTTTTTTTAATCTTCTCCATTAAATAAGTATTTATTTTCTCCCCTGCCCCAACTCCTCCCAATAAAAAAAGAAAACAACAACCTACCCTTATAAGACATATGCATAGTCAAGCAAAACCATTTCCCTCATTCATCAGGTCCAAAAATTGATGTCCCATTCTGTATCTTATATCCACCAATGCTCTGTCAGGGAGGGAGAAAATAGTCATTTATTAAATACCTATTCTATGCCATGCATTACGTTAAGTGCTTTACAAATATCATTCTGCTAGATTCTAACAACAGCCCTGTGAGGTAGGTACTATCATTATCCCCATTTTAAACTTGAAGAAACTGAGGCAGACTGAAGTGAAGTGACTTGCTCAGGGTCACAAAACCAGTAAGTATCTGAGGCTGAATTTGAATTCAGGTCTTCCTGATTCTGTGCCCAGCGCTCTATCTAATGTACAAACTAGCTATCCCAGCTTCCAGAAGGTGAGTAGTATGTATCATCATCAGTCCTCTGGAGTCACAGTTGGTCACGGCATTGATAAGAGTTCTTATAGCTTTCAAAGCTATAAGCTATCATACAGTGTATGGATGAGAATCAAGTGTAAGAAAACTGGGAAAGTAGGAAGGGGTTTTCAATACCAAATGCAGAATTTTCTATTTGATCCTGGAGGTAGTAGGCCACTGGAGCCCCATGAGTCAGAACAACACTTTAGAAAAACTATTTTGGCTGCTAAGAGGAGGATGGACTGCAGGAGAGAAAGACTCAAGGGAGACTGGGAAGAAGTCCATTGCCATAGCCTAGGTGAGAGGTGATGAGAGCCTGGACCAAGAAGGTGACTATGTGAGTGGAGAGGAGGTAGATACAGCATGTTGTGAAGGTGGAAACAACAAGATTTGATAATAGATTGGATATGTGGGGTGAATGAGAATGATGCCAAGGTTTCAAGCCAGGGTGCTTGGGAAGATGATGGTGCCCTCGACAGTAACAAGCAGGTTTGAAGAGGAGGGCTTTGGGGAAAAGATAAGGAGTTCAGTTTTGAATGTGTTGAGTTAGAAATGACTACAGGACGTCCAATTTGAGATGTCCACTAGGCAGAAAGGTTTGGGCTGGATACACAGATTCAAGAATCATGTGTATAGAGATGATAAATGAATCCATGGAATCTGATGAGATCACCAAGTGAAATTGTATAAACGGAGAAGAAAGGAGGGTCCAGGACAGAGCCCTCTGGGACACCTACAGTTACCAGATGCAGTATGGATGAAGATCCAGCAGAGGAGACTGAAAAGAAGTAGTTTAGATAGGTGGATAGAAACCAGGTGAACGCAATGTCAGGAAAACCTGGAGAGAAAAGAGCATCAAGGAGAAGAGGGTTATTAAGAGTAGGTAATAGGGATGATAGGACCAAGTGAGGACTTTTTAAGGCTAAGGTGTTTAGTCAATACCTGTAGGTCTGTTCAAAGTAGAAAATGATTATAATTTCTTATGTCACCAAAGAATCACAACATCCAAAGGTGTCAGAAGTGGAAGCAATGGCATTGTTAATGTTCTCCTTGGGGATGGCTCAAAGGCCAGTGCTGAAAGAGCTTGTTCCATACAGAATCTATTTGTGACACTGCCCAAATCAGGAATGGTTTCAAAAGGCAGGAAAAACCAAGATCCCTTCCCTGCCTTGCTCCAAGAAAATGAAATTCTAAAGCAATGGAACTCTTGTTCTTTGTTCTATTATGTACCCCTTGCACAGTCTGGTAAAAACCTATGGGACCCTTCTCAAAATTACGTTTTTAAGTGCATAAAATAAACAAGCCAACAAGCATTTATTAAGAGTTTACTGTGTGTACCAGGCACCATGCTAAGTGCTGGTAATATAAACACACACACACACACACACACAAAAAGGGCCCCTGCCCTCAAGGAACTTACATTCTAAAGGAGGAAGTCAAGACATAAAAGGAAGCTGAATAGGGGAGGGGCATCAAGAATCAGTGGGAGGGCTAGACAGAAAAGATGGGAGTGAACATGGGTAATAGATGACCTGGGTAGTTTCCTTAAAATGAAGGTGCAGTGAGGAACTGAGCAATCAGAAGAAGGAGTCACAGGGAGGAGCAATCTTCCAGGGTGAGAAATCTGCTGGGTTGTGTTGGAGAAAGAAGTCGAGAGTCAAGAGTGAAACCCAGAGAGAAGTAAAGAAGTAAATATGGCTGGCCTGGGCACTTTCCTTACAATGCAGTTTCTAGGAAGTAGATTAACAGTCAGAGGAAGAAACAGTAAGAGAGGATGGATCATCTTGGATGAAAAAGCTGTTGGGTGATGGTAGAGAAGTCCAGAGAGTCAAAAATGGAGCTCAGAGATAAAATAGGTACAATTACAAAGGAAATGAATTGTATTGCAATATAGTCATCAAAATATTAAAAAATAAGCTTATGGACCCCAGGTTAAGAAATGCTATATTCAAGTGATTCTCAGCCAGAGCTGATCCTCTGATACCCTTTTCTCAGACTTTTGAGCCATCTCAGATTTGTTCTTGTCCTTCAGGAAGGAAAGCCCAGTTACCTTTTGGATTCAGCAAGATTCTAGGAAATGCCTCAAGGAAGTTGAGTGAGTGGCACAAGGTCCGGAAGCTGTGGAGCAAAGACCAATCATGTGACATCTGAAGTTCACAGTTGTTCATTTTGTTAAGACAGACACTGTGGACACCCTCAGTTGATGAATAGCTAGGGACAGGAACCCAGGAGGATGAGGGGCCTTGAGAACATACCAATATAAGCAGCAGTTGAAGAACTCAAGGACATTTAGCTTAGAGAAGAAAAATCTTAGAGAGGACATGACAACTCTTTTCAAATATCTAAAAGAAAGTCATGTGGATGAGGGATTAGGCTTTTTTTTTTTTTACTTGACTCCAGAGGGCAGAACTAGAGGTAATGGGTAGATCTTACAAAGGAGCTTACTGAGTTTTGCTGTGAGGAAAAACAAAAGGAAAAACAAAACAAAACAACACAAAAAAAAAGAGAGAGAGAGAGAACTCGAGCTCCTCCCCACCCCCCAATGGCCCAGGAAGTCTAATGGGTTCTTGATCACTGAAGTTCTACAAGGGTAGGCTGGAAGATCTCTTTTCAGGAACATTGTCGAGGGGATTTCTGGGGCAGTATGGATTCAGCTAAATAGTCTCGTCTCCAACCCAGACTGTGGGATAAATTTAGGGAATCTTTTGCAGCTAGTCCTACTCTAACTCAAATAGGGTAGGCCATGGGCCTCTGCTCTGTCAGCAGCCAAATAAGCTTTCCTTTTACGGTTTCTCATCTTCAGTAAGTATATGAAGTCTTAGAAAAGTGAATGCCCTTGATGTCACCAAGTCAAACTTGGGTTCAGGGGAAAGGTTAGGAGAAAATTAGGCCAGACACATTTTAGCAATTTTCCCATAGATCTATGGTGAGAATTTGGACTGGATACGTATGTTTTCATCAGAAAATGGGACACTTCAAGAACAGTTAATGGGGGAATCTCAAGTCATGGAAAGGATCACAAAAGTGGTTCGGATACAATGTGCAGAGGGTTTCAAAGTCTCTAGGGATCAAATCTAAAATTAGACATTGAGAAGTAAATAAACAAGAGCAGAAGTACTTACTCCATGCAAAAAGGAATAAAGTGGGGAGGAAATTCCGGAGGACAGCAATTAGGCAAGAGAATAAGTGGGCCTGGCCTCTTTCTTGTTTGTATGTATCTGTTGTTGGGGGGGTGGAGATGAGGACAGATTAGGAGGTATTATGACGAAGTAGTAATACTGACTCAAGATCATCCTTTCTGGAATAAGAATGATGACCCAGATGGCTTTCTACTCTGCTGCATGCTTCGTTATTTTGAGGGTTAGAATATGCTTTGGATTAATACCATGTTTGTCATCTATGATTCTGTGTCATTTATCCTAATCCTTCAACCACTATTTACTGAGTATGTGCTATGTACAACGCCCTGCAGGAGAAGTTAAGGAGCCTGTCCAAGACTGGATAATAAATGTACATGTAGAAAAAAATCTGATGGGGAGAAGAGTGGAAGAAACTCCTACTTTTCAACCATAACTAGTAAATCTGGCCCCTACATCCCCCTCCCCACCATAGGACCCTGAAACCTACATCCACATTCAACGCACCCTTTGGGTCAACTCAAACCTGCTAACCACTTATTCCTTTTTACCAGAACAAAGCAGATTAGCCATTAATTTAAACAAAATGTGTTAAATAAGTGGAGTAGTAAGGTAGATAACAAAGAAAAATCATCCCATATATGCTGGATCAACCTCGACAAGAGATTCCCACTGGTGGGTAAAGGTTCAACACGTGTTAGATGATTCAACCTCCTAAAATAAGAACCTTTTCTCTGGCTTTCTGCTTCCCTGTAGAGCTGCTGATGTCATCTGCTGAGCTGTTTTCTCTGTTATGCTGCCATTTATTGGTTTTCTGCTGGGCTGCTACTGTTTCTTTACTGACCTGAAACTTCTAAGCAGCTACTTTCCTGATGGGGAAAGAAAGCTGGCCCACCATCTGAGAGGGATTTCAGCTATTTTGTGACTCAGACCCACAGCCATACTCTGGTAGCAGAGCATGAGATCCTTAGGTCAAATCTGTATTTTTATCTCCTTTGCTTCCCTCCTAAGTGGCAACTTCCTTAAACTTTTCTGATACTTAGGTTAAAGTAAGCAAATACCTTTCAACTCATAACATGCTCCTGGCATCTAATATTGGTGCCATGCAATGCACTTCACTTTAAAAGACTGGATCAGGATAAAGCTGGTGACCCTTGTCCTACATTCCTGTAGTTATGCCTAAATTGCTTCTCTCCACACGACAGAATAACAGAGTATTAGAGATTGAAGAGACCATTGAGATAATGGAATTTTAGATTTGGAAGGACCATGAAGATCAAGAAATCCAATTCCCTCTTTTTACAGATGAAAAACAAAAGTTCTTAAGGATAAAGTGACTCCTCCAAGGTCATGCCACTAGTGATTAAAAGAGCTGGCACTACAATACAGATTCCTAGTACATTTTGCTTTCTACTATACCATGGTACCTCTCCAAACTGAGTTCTATGACTAGGTCGAGTAGGTAGCTGCCTACACTATGTGATTTGTGGTCTGTCGGCCTACATTTCCCTCAGCTGCATTCCAGGATATTTGAAGTTCTCTCCTTTCCTTAATTCCTTTGGGTTAAGGAACTGCCTTCTAAAGGTCCATGATAAACTTTTTTTACATTTAATTTTTATTTAATTTTATTTTCTCAATTATATGTAAACAAAAAATTTTAAAACATTTTTTAAAAAAATTGAGTTTTATATTTTCTCCCTTCATCCCTTTCCTCTCCCTGTCATTGAGAAGGCAAGCAATTTGATATAGATTATACATGAGTAGTCAGGCAAAACATATCCATGTTAGCCATGTTGCTAAAGAAAATGCAGACCAAAAAACCAATAATAATAAAGTAAAAAGGTATGTTTCAATCTGCATTCACACTCCATTAGTTCCTTCTCTGGAGATGGATAGCATTTCTCATCATAAGTCCTTTGGAATCATCTTGGATCATTGTATTGCTGAGAATAGCTAAGTCATTCACAGTTGGTCATTGAACAATATTGCTGTTGCTGCATACAATGTTCTCCTGGTTCTGCTGGTTTTGCTTTGCATCAGTTCTTGTAATTCTTTCCAGGTTTTTCTGAAATCTGCCTGCTCGTCATTTCTTATAGCACAATAACATTCCATCACAATGATATACCACAACTTTTTCAGCCATTCCCCAAGTAATGGGCATCCCCTCAATTTCTAATTATTTGCTACTACAAAAAGAGCTGCTACAGATATTTTTGTACATTTAGGTCCGTTTCCTTTTTTATGATTTCTTTAGGGAACCAACTTAGTAATGGTGTTGCTGGGTCAAAGGGTATGTATGGGCATAGTTCCAAATTGCTCTCCAGAACGGTTGGATCAGTTCACAACTCTACCAACAATGCATTAGTGGCCCAATTTTTCCACATCCCCTCCAACATTTGCCAAGGTCCATGCTAAATTGAAAATAGGATAGGAGATTCCCTTAATAGTCACTAACCAATAAATAAGAATTTATGAAAAAAGATCAAGGTCTCAGAAAATGGGAGAAAAACAACTGTACTAGGTAGAAGAATAAGACCAGATGGGATTCCTAGTAAGGGGGCTCTATCAGCCAGGTGCAGCATGAGGACAGTGAGACAGATGGTAAATAAAATGTGTTAATTTAACCAATAATAAATTATGAGACAAACTATATTCTGATACATTTTCCCTTCTCAACCCTGTCCCAGATATTAGGTTTTGGGACACATGGGTTTTGGTAGAAGGAACAATCCACTAAAAGTTCTGTTTCTGTTACAGTAGAAAGAAAGTTGGATTGATTTTGAAGACCTGGGTTAGAATCCTAGCTGAGCCACTCATTATGTGTTCAACTATGGGCAAAACACTTTACATCACAAACTGAGGTGGAACATGCTCATATCAATATACTCTTTCCTACTCTAAAGGTTTATGATGCCGTGATTCCATGACCCATAATCAAATGCAGTTTCTGAATAGCAAAACCGCCCCACAGATTTTCTGCCTATCAGTACCAAGCAGACCTGATTGCATTGCTCCGCTAAGGGCTTGACAGGCAGCAAGGTAGTGTTTTGTAATCAGTGTGTCCTAGTCATTTAGACCGAGGTGCATTTGTCTGGGGCCCTGTTTGTAAAATACCACTTGGATATTGTCTATCCACAAGGGTCTACCATATCAGGACAGAGTGAACACATGAGTGCCTTATGTCCTTTGCTGGCATTCTGTCATCACTGTGGATGATTCACAGAAAATGCAATCATCAAGGGTTAGTGGGGCTTTTTTCGACTTTAGTGATTGCGAATTCACTCTTCCTAATTGCCCTGAGCTTCAAGCATCTTGCAATCTTGACAGGCCCTCCTTTTGTAACCTTTGCACAGGGTAATATTTTGAGAGGAATAATTGTGCTTTCCCCCAAATGACAACAAATTGCAATATTGTGTAACTGACCCACAACGGTGCCTTCGTAGACTCTTTCCCAATGACACTGCGCTGCAGGTACACACGCTTTATAAAGTCGATATTAAATATATTAAATCAGACACACACATGCATGAGATGTGGTGAATACCAAGCCAAAGTCCTAAGGTGCCAGGGATTTTCAAACCAGATGCGTTCAGGTTCTGCCTTTTATCGAAATGCTCAACACATCCTCTGATTTCCTGCTCAGGCCTTCAGAGTTCCCAGAATGGAAGGCAGCTGTCAGATCGGAAACATTCCCAAGCACTCTGGAAAGAGGTTGTGCAAAGAGAGCTGGGCTCAGGCCCCCAGAGGAGGGACGCTGCCCTTAGAAGTGGGCTTGGGTCACAGGCATGCCTTAATAGCAACATCAGGGACTTGGCAGTGACTTAAATGGAAACCCCTGGTTTGCTGGGCCCCAGTGTGAAACTTCAAATGAATTCTGTCCATTTCTTCAGGTGGATTCCCTGAATTTAGTGCCCCAAAGTCACTCCTGACTCATTATTCACACACACTTGCTGAACTACATTTGTCATCTACTTGCTTGCCTTTAAGACCTTAAACTCATTAATTTCCTTGCCTGCTGTCTTTCATTTCCTATTCTATTCTCTGCATAATAGCCACACCTTAGAAAGTGACATTTAGTTCAGATAGATGCTTTAATTTAAAAAAAAATGAAAGCAAGCTCTCCACACATTTATAATCATTTAGGTTACGATGAGGTTGTGCAAAATTGCCTGTTTTCATCTTCAATTAAGAACAGGAATGAAAGGGCATATGAAAAAACTAATATGATCTTCTTGAGGCAAACTACTTTTTTCCAGGTAGAATTAGCGAATCCCAGAAGTGTATGGGACCCTAGAGGCCATCCCATGTCAGAAACCCTCCTTACGACAAGGATGATAGGTGGCTGAACGATGCCCAGTCTCTGACAAAAGACTTCCAGTGATGGAGAGCTCACTACATTCCAAGGCAGCCCATTCCATTATTCAATAGGCATAATTATTAGAAAATTCTTCCTTGTTCTGAGCCAAAATCTGTGTTCCTGTAACTTCAGATCACTGGTGCTCTTTCTGCCCCCTGGAGTATCATAGAACAAGCTTAATTTTTTTTCCATATATTAGTCCTTCAAATATTTGAAAACAAGCCTCCACCTCAGCCCTCACTACCTGATCCCTTCTCTAGGATAAACTGGAGCTCTGTAGTTCCTTCCTTCCACCTATCTCCATAGGAGAAGGCTACCAGACCACTATCCATGCTAGTCATCTTCTTCTGGACATGCTTCAGCTCATCAATGTACCACTTTAAGCCGACTCTCACTGCCACTCACCCCATCAGTTTTGTGTCACCTGCCTTCTGGTCTGCATCCAAGTCATTGACAGAAACGGTAAACAGGACAGGGACAATTATAGGACCTTCACACACATACACACACACACACACACACACCACTAGGGAGCTCCCTTCAGGCTGACACTGATCTATTAGCCATTATTATTATTAATCTATTAGCTAGAGTTCAACCAGCTAAGATTGTTTAGCCAGCTACAAATCCACAACTACAGTATCTTCCAGCTCAAATGGCTCTTCTCTGTCCCAAACACAACTTTGTCAAGTTCCTCACTGAAACAGACACACACTATATTCAATCCAATTTAACAAATGTTTTTAAGTGCCTGCTTTGTGAAAGGCACTGGGGCATTCCCTTGACCTCCATGCCAAAAAGGTCGGGAGGTTAGATTAGTATGATTTGTTTTTGGTAAACCCTGGCTGGCTCCTAGTGATCACTTTCTTTTCTAAATGCTCTCAAACCATCAATATGATAATCCAGTCTAGAATTTTACCAGGAATTGACATCAAGTAGATTTTGGAATCCATCTCTTTATCCCCTCCCCTTTGAATGGTGAGAAAACATTTGACTATCATTAGTTCTCTGGTCCCTCCCTGATTCCTAGGGAAACATCTACAAGTTCTTTCTGGACCCCAAGAGGTAATATGGAGGCGATACAGGCGCATTTAAAGCAGTAAGGAACTAGATCAAATGACTCAGTTTTAGAACAGCCAACTTACTAAAGAGGTTTTCTGAATAGAAATGCATCTGGCTGAAATGTTGCAGATATCATTGTAAAATGTTCAAATTCCATCTCCCAAGCAAAGCAGCAGAATGAAAACAGAGGAGTCCATTAATCTGGCAGAAAGCAGTAATAGCCTGAAGGAATCATTAGAGCTAATTACCAAACTGACTTCCTGTTTGGTTTTTCCATGTTCTGCTACAGAAATCACCATCTTGGGCCAACAGCCACCCACAGCATCTCTGCGATGGACACTGTACCCTGAAAGCAATCAGGGAAAGCTCTTCATCTTATAGGCAGTGGGACAAATTCAGCCACTTGTGAACTTGAGGGAGGCCTCCAAAATGGCTCAGAGTGACCCTAGTAAGGCAGTAGCTTATGGAGATCAGATTTCGATTTTTAGCATTTTCTGTATCAATTACAAATGCTGTGGATGTTTTCTAATATTACAGTGTTTGTGTAAGGGAAGTACACAAAGGATCTGGCCTTTTTTGTGGGGACCTCTCAGTGTGGAAATACCTGCCCTGATGCAGGTCATCATCCATCTCTGATGCTCATGGACTTTGGCAACTAGCGTTGAGCGATTTGATTAAATCAGCAAGTATTTATGGAGTGCCAGCTATGTGCAGATCCATAGGCAAGGTTCTGGGGATACAAAAACAAAACAATCAGTCCCTGCCCTCAAGGAGCTTACGTGCTACTGGGAGTGGGGGAGGTAAAATAACACATATACTGATCACACAGCTGGTGTCAGAGGTAGGATTTGAACCCAGGTCTTTGAGACACCATGCCCACTACTCTATCTCTGATATTTGTACTGCCTTCTCTAAAGTTTGTATAATTTACAAACTTAAAGTTATGAGGAGGAGGCAGCAAGATATGATGGCTAAAGAGCCAGTCTTGTGGGTGGAGTCCAGAAGCTTTTGCTTCCAGTTGTGCCAGGGCTGTGGGTGCAGCCCTTCTGCGCTGCTCTATGTCCCTCTCCCCCCCTTCCCCCCCCCCCAAAAAAATCTTCCTTTCCAGGTGGAAATATGCCTCCCAAGCTCAGACCAGACCTGTGACTGCAAAGGAACAAATCAGCTCTCTTGTTTCTTCTGTTCCCTCCTAAACTTGGTCCAATCCACACCTGGGGCCTTGTCACACGGTCTCCATGTCCTCTCACCCCACACCGTTGGTGTCTCGGTCCCATCCTCTACCCCCTTCTATCGATAACTCGTTTCTCTCTGTCCTCTCTGGCTGTAGGGTAACCTGTTTTTCCCTCCTTCATCTCTTTGAATCCGTGTCACAGGTACCACCCTCCTCTTCCCTTTCCTTCATCTCCTCCAAGCTGCTGTCCCCTGCCTGCCCCTTCCCACCTCCCTTGATCCTTTCAATCCCTTGCACCTGCTGTGCCATGCTGGAGCCTAATCTGCTGCTGACCAAGACAATGGGGTTGCTGACGCACTTTGTGGGAGTTCAAGACTTCCTGGTCTTACTTGGAGGTTCTCCTCTTCTCCCAATCTTGGGAGTTCTGTGATCTTACACTGCGCTGAGTGGGGCAGGGCTGAGAGCTGCTCATGGGGATGCATGGGGGATGACTGGGAAGGGTGGCAAAGATGGAGACAGGGAGAGGTGAGTATGGATAGGGGAAGAGTGTGGGGGACAGAGAGGATCCAGAGAATGAGCTCCTTTTCAAGAAGGGGTCACACCTGGAGGTGAGTGCTGTCCCTCTAAGAGAGGGTCCCAGGGGTTGCAGAGGTGGGTAGAAATCACACTAGGATAGTGGATAGTCTTTTCTCCCCCAACTCTCTTTATCCCTATCCCTTCACTCATCCCTTTCCATTCTCTTTCTAGATCCAGAAGATGAAAGAAGGAAGTAACCAGCCCCCTGGTCCCCAATACCCTTCACAGCCACCTTCTCCCCACCCTGGTAGAGAAATACATCTTCAGCAGGTGACGTGGCACAGCCTCCCAGGATCCTTTCTCCAAAGCCATCCCTCCCCCATTCTCCCCTCTGTTCCCTCCCAGTCCCCCTTTCATTTTTCTGCTTATAAAACACCACTTCAACCCTATTTCCCTGATCTCTTGCCACCTCAGGCTCCCTCCCTCTGATTGTGTGGTAGAGGGGTGTTCAGGGAAGACTCACCCCTCTGGTGGGAGGGCTGCTCATCCATCTTTGGTATCCACCTGTCACCCAGTTCTCACCTGTGGCTCCAAGAAGCTGGAGCATGCACAGTGGCCACACCCTGGTAAACTGTCTCAGAAGATGGGTTAAACCAGGTTGAGAGTAACTGAGGGGTCTCAAACCCCTCAGTGAGTCAGGGGGATGTCTACCCCAAGTATGTGAAGACTTCCCCTGGTGGAATGGGCAGATGAGAACAATTTGTTCCAATGGCCACGGAGGTGGCCGAAGCAGGCTCTGTGGAGCACTTAGAGCTTGGTCACACATCAAAGATCCGAGGTCATCCCCTGCATCTCGGCCATCACGGTCATTCTGACTTTTGTCCTGCTACTGGACTTTGGTGAAAGAATGAGGACAACGACTTTGTTCATCTCTGCCTCACTTAAATCCAATTCATGCACAAGTCAAGACATCACCCCATGAAGTCATTGGACCTCTTAGAAAACAAAGCCACAACAAACCTCTGACTCATACGAGGGAAAGTGTCTTCTCTCAACGCCCTGGGCAACTCTAGGATGACAATATGTTAGCCAGATGTGCACTCACAAAGGGAGTTTCTATACCGGGTGTTCCCCACCCTGCTAAAATCCCATCTTGGTCCAGACCAAGAAAAGAGTTTCTATGGTGGCTAATTCTGTATATCGTAAATGCCAAAAACCCACAAAAATCTGTGTTGATCATGCAATCAATGCCTCATTTCTTTCTAGAATCCCAACACTGCTCTTCTGAGCCACAGTTGGGATGTGAACACACCCAAGGCAGCTATGTACTGTCAGTTGCCACTTTCATTTCTGTCTCCTGCCAGATGACCCCAGACATTATTGGTGACCCACTCACAATGACACCTGACTGCTCCCAGGATACAGGAGACTTGACAAAGCTCTGAGATGAGGAAAGCAAAGGTCCTGCCTCCCGCCATTTGCCATTTGACTACAGGAAAAGAACTGTTATCCAGCAATTTACTTCAGCCAGGACATAGCCCATGAAAGCCACCTCCAAAGATGCACGCCACTCAAGGCAAAAGACACAATTAGGCAAGAAAGGCGTCCTGTGGGTGGCATTATTTTTAAAAAGTGATAGAAGCGCATTCAGAGAGATCGGCAAGCAGCACCAAGGAACGTGCCATAAATTGCAAAAGCTTCATAATCAAATATTTATGGCTCTCTCTGCAGTGTTTGAAAAATTAAATTATTAAAAGCAAATATTGTAGCAAATAGGCCCCCATCCATCTCAATGAAAGTTACATTTCACTATCACTGTCCCATTATTACGTTTTTGCTTTCAGTCTTTGAAGATTGAAGAGAATGGTAACAAACTCTGGTAACAAATCAAAGCTTTTCAATGTAATTTACTTTGTGAGTAATTTCTAATTGATTCAGACTGATGGAACTGCATGGTTTGATATATTGCTGAAGCAAGAGATACTTGGGACCAAGTACATTTATAAGCTCCTCTTCTCAAGAGAAAAATGGCTGCAATATTTCATACTGTCATTTTGAGCTGTAACAATGTGCTTGTATACCTGTGTGGGGCATTTCAAAAAGAATACTGAACATTGTGTACACCTGGCCCTGGCCCTCCTTGCCCATCAATAATGGCGCCCCCAAACACGGCTACCCACTTCCTCAAAGGAAGGGATTTAAGCAACCAGTGGAATTAACCCAAAAGGGCCGATTGCATCTAGCAACCCCAAAGTTGCCTAGCAACGTCAGTCAGCCGCCTGCAGTTTGGGGGTTCATCTCCTGTAAATGTCACTAAAATTAGAACAATGCAATGGTGGAGGGGGAAAGGGGGGAAGAGGGGAAGGTTTCAGTGATGGTTAAAGGTCTGGGCTGGACTCCAAACACTAGAAGGTGATTCCCCTTCTCCCCCGAGATATTCTCCCACATGATTCCTGAGATTTTGAAAATGAGAGCAGGGGTGGAGGGGTGGGGGAGTGAGGGGAGATTATGCTTGGGTGTCTTGTCTGCTTCAAAGGTCAAAAGCACTTCACCTCAATTCAATGACAAATTGCTTTATTTTCTACCAGACGTAAAGCTAGAATTTGAAAACAGCTATGCCTGACACACCTTTGGATTTTAACTAAAGATCTCCAACTGACATACAAGCTCCTCTGCCAGGAGAACATTTTTGTACTTGGGAAAGGCAGGGATGCACACATGCACACATACACACACACAGACACACACACACACATGTTTTTTCATCTTTTCTCATCTTGCTCTTCCCAGAAGGGTACATCCTCAGAGAACTGAGTCTTAATGAAAACCCCCTCCCTGGAGCCCTTGCCCCTCCATGAATGGGCCCTGGGCCATCCCACTGAGGATCTGCTCATCACCACTGCTCCCTAGTGTGCTAGTCACAGGGGCTCTCCATTGGCTGTACCATGTTATTGAAGATGCTAGTGCTTCATACACTCTTCATAGGCATGTTAGCTCTGCTGCAGGAACCTCCAATGGGATGGCAGCTGTTGTAAAGGCTGGTATGGACCCTGCAGGGCCACAGAGGTTTAACCCCCCCCCCACTCCCAGAGCCGAGGATTTGGCGCATAACTCCTTTGGGGCCACTCAATGCACAGTTCAGTGCTATTTGAACAGGGCATATGACAAAGACATTTTTCTGGCATTTTGTCAAAGGCAGGCTGGTGACTTCTGGCCATATAACAAAGTGAAAATGTCCCTCCATCATCAAGAAACCAACACCCCCTCCCAAATATCCTTGGTCCAGCAGGGTCCCACCATTCTCCCAGGCTCCAAGGCTGGAGATCTTGGAGTCATTTTTTATTTGTCTTTCTCTTTTCTCCCCTATATCCAATGTCACCAAATCCTGTGACATTTTTTCCCCTTTAAAATTCCTTTCTGGTTGGCCTCTTCACCTCTACTTCCGCTACTACCACCCTAGCACAGATATTTGTTGCCTCATGTCCAGATTAACACAGTAGCTGGGCTCCCTGCATCTAGACTCTGCCCCCCCTCCTCTGGCATCCCTGCATCCAGGCCCCACCTCTCCTCCATTACATCTTCTGTATAGCTGCCACTTTCCCAGTATTGCTCCCCTGCTCACCAAGCTAAAACAGCTCCTAATGCATAGGGAGTCAATTGGTCATCAGAGACTTAGAGCTGGAAAAGACCTTTTGAGATCCTTTACAGTTAGAGAGAAGGGACTTTAAGGGTCACCTAGTCAGGGAAACTGAGGCTCAGAGGGGCTAAGTAATTTGCCCAAGATCACCCAAGCAGTGAGTGTGCTTGAATCCAGGATTAGAACCCATATTCTTTGACTCCAAAGCTCGTATTCTTTGAACAATACAATATGGCCTTAAGTACCACGTGAGTACTTCAGGGTGACCGAAAACATCTGCTTCTCCTACTCTCTTTTGGAGATCTCCATAATCCAGCCTCAGTCTACCTGACCATTGTTCTCTCTTTCAGTACAGCCCAGCTCACTCCTTCTAGTCCAATAATGCCGGCACTTCACCCTCCCTTGGAACTCCCATGAGTTCTCCCCACTTACCGCTTTTTCATGCTATGCCCTCCCACCCCCATTCAAATCTAGAATCTAAATCCTACTGGTCTTTCCAAATCCAAGGCAAGTCCCATCTCTATCTTGAAATATTCTCTGACTGTTCCAACCTACAAACATAGAATTATACATTTAAAGCTGGAAGGGGCCTAATGGAACTCTTTCCTGTTACAGATGGGGAAACTAAGGCACAGAGAAGTAAAGGGATTTGTTCAATGTCACACCATAAACAAGAAACAGAACTAGAATATGAACCCAGATTTCTGGTGCAAATACAATGCTCTTTCCACTGTACCATACTGCCTCCTTTACTATCCCAGAGTCTCAATTTCTTCATCTGCAAAATGGGGATAACAATACTTGTCCTGCCAACCTTCCAGAACATGTCATACATGTCATACATACAATGGATGGGATAGTATGGTGCACTGGTAGCATGTGGCATCATTCTAGCTTAGTACTCCGCAATCAACATTTCTTATCTGGTTTTATCTTAATTTAGGAAAAAATTTTTATATTGTGATTTCTAAAATCAGGAATAAACTTGGCTTCTTCTACTGCTACATGAAGACTCTCAGGTCACCAAGCATTGGGGCCTCCTTTGCTTGTTTCCTTCTCTGGGCTCAGGAAAAATGGACTCCCCTTGAGGAAGTTTTCTGCTGCTTTCAGGATCACCTCTGCACTTGTTTTCAGTTTTCTCTCTCTCCCTTAAGTCTGCCTCAACCTGTTCATTTCAAAAGAGCAAGAAAAGCAAGCCTGAGCCACTGAGGGAGTCTCCTGCTCTCATCGATCAGATCTGGAGGAGAGTTGACAGAAAATAAGAGGTCCTCAGACTCCAAATTGGTCCTGTTAAGATGAGGTTTCTCCTTCAGATCTCAAAACTACTGTTCCAAGGAGAAAGATGGAAAGATATTCTTGGGTTATTTTGAATTCATTTCTTTGCTTTATGACATTATTGGTCTCCCATTAAACATATGATTTTGAAAGAGTATTGCCACAGGGGTGGGGAACCTGTGGCCTCAAGGCCACGTGTGACCCTCTAGGTCCTAGGGTGCGGCCTTTTGACTGAGTCCAAGTTGTACAGAACAAATTCTTTTATTAAGGGGATTTGTTCTGTGAAGTTTGCACTCAGTCAAAGGACTACACCCAAGGACCTAGAGGGCCACATGTGGCCTTGAGGCCACAGGTTCCGCACCCTTGCTGAAATCTGGTGATGTTTTTTTCTTCCTGCCACCTCCCTCCTTTTTTTTTTTTTTGTTGCTATTCCTTATATAAGGGGAGTTAGTGGAAGAATAAGCCTCGATTTCCAGACGACCTTTGCTTTAAAGCAAACTTTTCAGGAATGTACACCTGCACTGAGGGTTACTGATAACAATAGCTCACATTTATGGTTTATAAAGCACCTTTCTGATTCACAAAACACTTTTGGTTCGATAGCTCTGTCAAGTAGGCAGACCAAGGATTCTCATCTTCATTTCCAGATGAGGAAATTAAGGTGCAGAATGCTTGAATGGCCTGCTGGGGCTCTAGGTTGCATCCAGATATGTGACCAGTCGTAAGAGGGAAGAACATTGTCCATGCTACATGTGCCATGTTTGAAAAGGAGTTTGACCCCTTCATATCTCGATGGATCTTCCTCCACTGCCCTCTACCTCCCAGTATAGATCACAACTCGTACAGGCCTTCTCTTCTTGTGGCACTCCTGCCCAAGTCCTTGCTAGAGGCTGCTGCATGGTGCCACAGTAGCTAGAGTACAGGGCCTAGAGACAGGAAGACATGAGTTCAAATCCTGGCCTCAGATACTTCCTAGCTGTGTGACCCTGGGCAAGTCATTTAACTTCTGCCTTGGTTCCCTCATCTGTAAAATAGGGATGAGGACAGCACCTTCCTCACAAGGTTGTGAGGATCAAACGAGATAATGCTTGCAAAGTGCTTTGAAAACCTTAAAGAGATAGCTCTATGTTTATATTTATTTATATTTATATCTATATCTATATATATTTATATAGAGAAATGCCATCTTATTATTATTATTAATATCTCCATGGGGGTGGGGGTTCCACCCAATATGCTGGGGCCCTTCCTTCATATCTCTTGGCATTAGTGAATTTCAAATGCTGTTCACTGGTTATTCCCCACTCTACCTACATGAACAGGTTTCATTGGCTGTACATCTCTCTGATGACATTCTCTTTGGCACGATTCTTCATTGACAAAGCACTGTAGCCTGCTCCTACCCAACCATCTGCCTCCTCAATTGCCCTTTGGGAGACCCTCCAGTCAAATTCTTCCGAGGCTGGGTTATTCCTTGGTTTGTAGCCATCAGCACCACCAGAAGAATCGTCATTCTTTTTTGAAGCACGCAAGTCAATTTTTCTCTCAGCATTTATGGAGGGGGTGCTACTGGTGACCAACCTACAAATCTCCACTCCCATGATTGCATTTGCAGTCAGTCTATCAGTGCCAGACTCATTAGTATAATTGTGATAAGTAGGTCTAAGAGCATCCCTATTAGCAGGACCATTATGTACCTGTTTGGGATTTGCTGAAATGGGCATTCCTGCCTCAGGATAAAGGCTTTTTCAGACAAAGCCTGAAAGCCACTAATACTTGACTACCAGCTCGCGGAGTCCAGCTTGTAGCAGGAATGCTAACAAGATCCGTTTTTCAAGGTCAAGAGGACGAAGCAGGGCAGAACATTATAGACAGCTCTGGCGCTTTGGACCAGTCCCTTGCCTCCCTGGCATGCAGGATGCCTGCTTTCCTTGGACGTTCCCCTCTTCTGTTCTGCTAGAGATTCTAAGGGTTCAACCACCCCCTGTGTAAAATGTCCAAGGACCATGAAGCAGTCAGGCCACAGAACGTGGCAGATATTAATTGACTTTTTAAAAGAATCCACACACACAAAACACCCCCACACTCTGTACAGGTTCTGAAACAGCCCCACTGTAATTTAAAGAAATTATGTTTGGTGCTTTGAGGTTTGCTTTCTGCCTCATCTGTGCAGCACTCTTGCTATCTCTTCACCTTGTGTAGAAGCTCTACTAGACTTTGAAACAATTGCTGGGACATAGCCCACTCCAGGTCCCGACTCACGGCAAAAGCCCCTGGGAAGGAACTGCTTGGTCTCGTGTTTACTCTGAGTTTTCAAACCGACACTTCGGTGGGCCTGTTAGCTTGTTCTAGTTATTTTACTGACTCAATAGCCTTTTTTCCTCCTACAACACACAAGTCAGAGTATAAAAGAATCTTGAATCCTGGGAGTTTTCCAGACATCTCTCTTTAAAAAAAAAAAAAAAAAAAGATTGAAGGTAGAAGGAGAAGCACAGTGTTTTTCAGACAATATTCTGAGAACTCCAAAGGTTCACGCTGGCTATTAAGAAAGATTAGACTAGGTTAACCTTTTGGTACTCTAAAGGACTTAAAATTTTTATTTTATTTTTTCAGTTAACAAAAATCTTTTTTCTGTCTCTACTGCTTTCCACCATTGAAAAAAGAAGAGGCAAAATAAATCCCCTATACCAAATATACACAGTCAAGAAGAACATTTCTTCCTAGCTTCTGCCTCAAAATGCAGGTCTCATTCTGCATGGAGTCTGCTGCCTTTCTGCTGGGAGGTAGATAGCATGCTTCCTGAACCCTCGGGAATCCCAATGGGCCAGTCTTTCGAAGTCATTTGTTCTTACACGGTTGTTGTCATTATACACATTTAGCTGCTGGTTCTGCTGGATTTTCATCTCATTGGTACAGTCCACCCAACTACAATTTTTCATGGTCTGAGAGTCACGTCCACATTCTGACATGCACATAATCTTGTGGATCGATGATCATATCGATATAATTTCAGCCTACAACAATGCATGGTGCAAAGTCTCCAGCCTTGCCCATTCGGTGAGGTTCTCACCCATGTATCCCCATATCGTTGCCGTAGGGGCTCCAGCCCAATGCACTGGGACTCTCCTTCACTTTCTCTTGATCAATCAATGCAACAGTATTGATGGAGCACACAGGCTGCTTATCGGTTATCTGTTGTTCTTGCCATGTGTGACCAGTCCATTATGTTTTGGGTTTTTTTTTTTTTTGCTCATATGTTTCTTCGATGGCATCATTCACTCTTTTCAATAATTCTTTATTTGGAACGCATTGAATCCTATGCATCTCCATATATGCTTCTTACCGCTGATTGTCCTTTGGGGAATTTCAATTCTTTGGAGACCACAGTGCTCCACAACACAAAGCCAAACACCATCCAAAGATGCTGCTATTGAAAAGGTGGGCCTATATTTCTTGGCCATGCTTTCGCATAACATCTCTGTAGATGATTTACCCAATATGTTCGAGCCCACTGTCCAGTTGTCTTATTCTTTCGTGGCTACAAAGTGCTGTCCTTAAGTGGATGGAACCACCTCCTTCTCCAGGCACACATGGCCATCATCACGTCATTTAGGACACAGTGGCTAATCCCTAACTGATAACTTGCTGCAGACTATTATGGTCTTCCTCAGGAGTTCCCTCCAGCAATGAAGTCACAGGTTCAGTCCTAAAAATGTTGGGTTAATTTCGAGAGAATTTGAATTCTTCAGCGTATTTCTTCTCTTCCACTTCTGCAACAGATATTAGTGCATAAGTTGCAATTATCTTCAAGGTGTTCTTTTTGCAAATGGCCATCATGAGCCCTACAATAAGCCACATTCAAATGCCTGAAATATTTCCTATTGTCTTTGGATGCACATTACAATAATCTCTACCAACTCCCTTATTTGCCTCTCCAAGTCGCCCTTAAGTGAAGTGGCCACTTCCTTTGGTGTTCTGCTTTCATTTTGAGCAAGAACGGATAATGAGTTGTGTGTCCATTTCTCGGTCACTGGACAAGAATCTTCTGATTGGAATGCCAACAGCTAATGAATAAGTTCATATTCAGGGGTGGTATGGAAATTGTATGATCCTCAACACTCCCAGCCCCCTTTGCTGCCTCTCTATAACAAACTCTTTTCTTCCTTGGGGGCAGTATGGCCGCCACATGTGGACTCTAACGTCCCAGCCCCTGATGTGCTGGCAATGAAGAAAATAGTCAAGAAATGCAGCTGGACCATATGACTGACATGTCCATGGGGGTGGCATTTGGGGGTGGGGGAAGGGACAGCTGGCATGGTTTGGAAAGTGTTGAGTGATCCATTTCCAAGATATCTGAGATAGAGGAGGCTGTGGAACACTTGATAAAAAAGCACCAAGAAAATATAAATTACTATCAAACTATGTGCCTACTTTCCTATCTCTGAGAATAACTTGCACATATATCGAGGGCATTCCTGATGGAGGTTTGAGGAGGGCTCATGCAGTCTTTGGCAAACAGTGTCTTATAGCAGATCTAGTCTTTACAGTCACACAAATAAAATTTACGGAGAATGCAATATCCAATGGTCCTCATCTGCTGAATATATACAGAAAGAAGACTGGATAGAACTTCTCCACACCCGCTACTCCTTCTCCCAACTCTAGGCATTTCCCCAGGCTGTGCCCCATGCCTGGAATTCTCTCCCTCTTCATCTCTACCTCCTGGCCTCCCTGGCATCCTTCAAATCCCGGTTAAAATTCCACTTCCTATAGGAAGCCTTTCCCACCCCCACCCTCCCCTAATTCCAGTGCCTTCCCTCTGTTGGTTGTTTACAATTTATTTGGTCTATATCTTGTGTGTACAGAGCTGTTTGTGTGTCATCTCCCCCATTAGACCGTGAACTTCTTGAGAGAAGGGACAGTATCCCTAGCACTCAGAACAACGTATGGCACAAAGTACCACTTGAGAAATGTTTACTAACGGACTGATGCCAAAATCATGAAAAGAAGTAAGAACGGTGATAACTTTGTTCAATGACCCTTTGACTGTTAATATCTATCAAGGCATAAAACCGGGGAGATGTATACTCCCCAAAGTTATTTCCCACTGCCAAGGAAACTATCCATAAAAGAGTTAAAATGGAAGAGGTGAGGTCTTGTTTGGAGATGGCATTGCACTGATTATGTCAAAGCCCAGATGACTGCAGATCCTTCTCGATGAGAGCAAGAATTACAACAAAGATATCAGCCTAAGCATCCCTAGAAACCAACGTGCAGACCAAGGATGGCTCTTGTCCTCACTATGCCAGGTGGATCTTCCATCATACTTTGTCTTAGATGCTGTCTCCTTCTCCCCCTATACTATTTCACTTAGTTACCTCATTAGCTCCCCTGAACTCAATGACCATCTCCATGATGATGACTCTTAAGCCTACTTATCTAACCCTGTCCTCTCTGTTGACCTTCATTCTTACATCTCCAATTACCTATTAGATGTCTAGACCTGGATGCCCCATAGACATCCTAAAGTCAACAAGTGCAAAACTGAACTTACGATGTTTTCCCCATATTCCTGCCCTCTTCCAAACTCCTCTACTACTGTAGAGGTTATCAGCATCTTTCCATTAACTCAGGCTCAGCATTTCGATGTCAACTTGATTCCCCATTCTCTCTCATCCCTATATATAATCTGTTGTCAAGGCCTGTTGACTTTACCTTCAGAACATCTCTTCCATCTGCCCACTTCTCTCCTCTGACATGACCACCATTTTGCTGCAGGCCTCTGTTTCTTTACACCAATATTCTTCAAGTGACATCATCTGGTTTTGAGTAATGGAATTAAAGTGGCAGGTCACCTAAAGAAACAAGGGAGAGGTTCATGGTGGGCATGAGTAGATTACAGCCTATAAGTGTTTATTGGATGATTGATTACCTGACTGAAGTGAGGTATCCACAGTGATGAAATCAGAGATTCATTGAATTTTGAAATATGAAAGCTATTCAGGTCTGGAAGACCTGAGCTCAAATCCAGCTTCAGATACTTACTAGCTACATGACCCTGGGCGTATCACTTAACCTCTGTTGGCTTCAATTTCCTCAACTGTGAAATGAGGATAATAACAGCAGCTACCGGGACAAACATGAGAATATTTATAATGTGCTTAGTAAACCTTACAATACTACATAAATACTAACTGTTAGTATTATTATGAATAATAATTATAAGAAATGATGACTATGAAGAATTCAAAAAACTTAAGCTGATGTAGACCAAAGAAAGCAGACCCAGAGAACACTATACACAATGGCTATAATAATATGAACAAAAAAGAGACTAAAATTAACTGAGTGCAATAGCCAGTCTCAGTCCTGGAAAGCAGATAACAAAAGCCAGCTCCCTTCCCCTAGTGGGGGGCTGCAGAATTTTGCATACGTTGTCGCATGTGGGATCTTCTTAGGTGCTTAGGCCTAACTGTTTTTCTCCATTATAAGGGAGGGTAGGATAGGAGAGAAATATGTCAGAAAATGACTGTTGTATAAAAAAATAAGGCATCAATTAAAACAGAAAAAAATGAGTGGGTTTTCTCCTGCCCCTGCAGTCCTATGGAAATTTAAGACAATGCTTTTCTTCCTGTAGTATGCCGAGAAGACACATCACTATGCAGCAGAGGCACTAAAGTTTCTTCTTTGTACATGGAGAAAAAGATTCAAGGTAAGATGGTATGTGCCCATTAGCCAGCTAATTGGCTCACATGTACATTAACATATTGCTTTGTCCTCTTCATGCTCTAATATTAAAGGACTCCAGGTGAAGGAGAAACAACACAGTATGTTTTAGGAAATCTAGTGAATTTAATATCCTGAGTCCCTTTGGCTGATGCTGAAATTCTGGCTTGTGGCTCTCTAGAGGGTTAGATACTTCAGCTAAAAGATTACCTCTACAAACTCTTGCATCTTAGCCAAAGCTGCTTTTTAATTGCCAATTTTTCATAAGCTGACCAATTAAAGTCCAGCTTAGAACAATTGATTTGTGCGCCCAGAATGTACACTCTAGTCATGTGTGTTTGCATGAGTTTTTATTTACAACGACTGGTCAAGATACTTAAAATAAAATCTCAGACATACTTCTTAGGTCCAGAATATGGTGGTAGAAAGATGGGAAGGGGAGACAATTTTAAAATAATCAGCAAACCTGCACTCTTGTGGTATAAATGCTCAGCACTTGTCAGCCACATTTAGAAGCATTTCCAAAAATGGCCTGAACAAGATGGCGGGTGGATTCTGACATCCTGGCAGATCAGTCTTGTCAAGGCTAGGCTGCTGCATACTCTTTGATGTGGTATTAATGATGTGCTCTAATCAACCTTAGGAACAGATCTTTGGGCCCAATGTGATCTCAGTGCATCATTGGAAGTGAAAAGCTCCATTTGATCTCCATCTGACAGTGGTCCCTAAACGAAACTTGTCAATCAGAGCTGCACACATGTAATCGAAAGAAAAAAGAGAGAGAAGCTTAAATGGAAAGCAGCAGGAACAACAGGTGGCATGGTTTCCAGAATGGGCTATCACCCAAGAGGAAAAGCAACACTGATTCATGAGCATAGCTACAGGGCCTGGTGCTGAGCCAGCTCCAAATCCCTCTGCCTTTAGAACAGCGTTTAATTTTTTAGCATCTTAGGAAATGGGAGTAAATTGTATGCTGGTGATTGGCAGCACATCGATGGCTGGCCCCAACCTCAGGAGTGCTTCTAAAGGCAACTTGGAGGTACTGGCCCTGGCAGGATTTTGCTCAGGTCTAACCTGGAGAAAATGTCTTTGGGAGCCCTTGGTCTGGCCTGCTCCATCCCAATGCCAGAGATGGGAGAATCTTTCATTTCCACTAGGATTTCTCCTATCACTTTCACAAAGAGTGTCACCAAACAGGTTCAGAAAGAAGCCCTGGTGGAATGGTGTGCCGGTCCTGGTTTGGCAAGAATTTTGATTCTCACCTGCAGGATCCTGGACTCCTAGGGGTGGGGAGGAGTAGCCATCTAGGGCAGCTGATACTTGAGAGGAAGGGCCACCATAACATACCATGTGGCCCATTGCGCTGTTGGACAGTTCCGGCCTAAACTGCCCTCTCTGCAACTCCCAGCCTGCGTTCCTGGGGGGTCAAACAGAGTAAGTCTACTTCCTATCCTCCATGGTAGCCGGCCAAATGCATGCCTGAAGGCAGCTAGTACATTGCCTAGATAACTAGAGAGTATAGAAGGTACAGCTAGAGATCTGAAGCTATCTGGGTATACCTAGACAGACACATAGATAGATAGATAGATAGATGGATAGATAGATAGATAGATAGAGCACTGGACTTGGACTTAGGAGAACAAGTTCAAATCCTGCTTCAGACACTTTAGTCAGTCACTCAGTCAATAAACCTTTATAATATACTCACTAGCTGTGTGATCCTAGGCAAGTCGTTTCACCTCTCTGAGCCTCAGTTTCCTCAATTGCAAAATGGGAATAATAACAGCACCTCCTTTCCAGGCTTGTTTATAAGGTGCTTTGCAAACCATAAAGTGCTATATAAATACTAACTGTCCTCATCATTGTTGTTGTCCTTGTTGCGCATTGCAGCGGCATCACAGACATCATCATTATCTTAGAGCACCTCTCCCACTTTCTATGAGCTTTCGGCAATCCTACCTGCCAGTTTTTTCAGTGCCTGAGGATAGAACTCTTCTGGTCCAGATGATTTGAATTTCTCAGGGGCAGCTTGGTACCCTTTTACTATCCGCTTATTTAACTTGGGTACCAACTTCTATCAGCCATTTTGATGTTGTCCTTTCCATTGAAAGCTCATTCTCCTTGCCAGAGAAGACAGAAGCAAAGCAAGCCTTGGGCATCTCTGTCATTTCTCTTTTGGCCGTTATGGACCCAAGCAAAAGTCCTATCCTTTCTTTTCCTCTCAATACAGCTAAGAAATAACCCTCTTTTTGTTTTCCCTCACTTCCCTCACCAGCCTTGGCCAGTTCTGAACTTTAAAACTCCTTATGTTATTTGAATAGACTCACATCACACTTTTAGGTTGACTTTCTATACACTTCCTGTTAAAATTGAAGTTGGTTGGAGAGTTCTCTGTGTATCCACACCAGCCTCTTCAGAGAGATCTCCTTTTTCCTGCTCATTGGAATTGTTTCTCTTGGTGTCTTTGGGATTTTTTGAAGCATCTCCCACCCCTTGGGAGCTGACGTCCTCTGTAGCATGGTAATCCATAGGATCCTCCTACCTTTCCTTCCTCTGACCCCTTTGCAATCTGATTGCCCCAAATTTAGGGTACAAGTCAAATATGTTTCGAATTTATCTCCTCTATCACAAACTCTAGGAAAAGGGGTCACTTCCGTTCTCAGTTCCCATCACTCCTACCCCAGCGATTATTTTCTCTCTGTTAATCAGAAAAAATTCCACAATAGAATGTCATTCTCTAGTTTTTGAAGGCTAGTTGAAGGCCTGCTAAGGAGAGCTTCAGCAGCTCCGACCTTAATCTTTTTGGGAGGACAAGCAGCAACTTCCCCCTCAGAGCACCCAGCTCCCTCCTTTTCAGATCTCAAAGCATATAGCTGATCTTTCTTCTTCCCTTTTTCCTGTGAAACAGTGCCTGATAAGAGTCGAGGTTCCCTACCCCACCTCGGATCTCTTTTCTTCCAGCTGAAGTCTCCCTTTTGTTTCCTCTGGGAACCCTCCATTGGCCCTGACAACCTGGAGTCTGGAGAGGCATTTCTTGGAGTCTTTCACCTCCTCCAAGAGGTAGTGAAACCTACACTTCAAACTCTAATCCTTATGCACAGGATCCTGGACTGCTAGGAACTGGCCTCCTAGGAGTGCCAACCTAGGCTAGCCAGTATTGGCTAGCAGTCACTCAGCTCCGGTAGAAATCACAACAGCATACACCTAAATGCAACGATTTCCCCTACTCTCCACACATCAATCTGAAGCACCTTCTAAAACCTTTTACAGACAATTCTGAACTCTTACTAACTTGCCAACCCCACATGACTTCCTTTCCTCAACCTGGACAACTGCACAGCTACATCCCACTTCCCCTTCCAGCCTGCCCCAGTCTCACATCTGTTTCGCCAGTTTGCCCCATCCATCGCTTCACTCCATCAGGTGCCTTTCTCCTGCCATTTTCACATAGCCTTGCTTCCTTATCTTGCCTCGTCTTGGCTATTACCTGCTCCTTTTCCCTCTTGAGTCTTTGTCTTCAGGTCCTACTCCCTAGGCCTCCTTGATCCTTCTCAATCCTGGTATATCCTACTTCACTCAATTTTCTCTCACAAAACTCTGAAATAGAATCTGGAACAGTTGTCATTGTTGTTGTTGTTGTTTGGCCTTCATTCTTGAAGAGGACCAATGACATCACGAGGGTGATGCCTTGACTTTCTAATGAGTTAGATTTAAGTGAGGCAGAGCTGTGCAAAATCGTCAGCCTCACTCCCTCCTCCAGAGGCACTGAAGTCCAGCAGCAAGACAAAGGTCAAGACAAATGAAGATGGCCCAGGATGCAGTGGGTGACCTTGGCCCTTCTAAATTAAGTCTGAAACAGTATCTGAACCGGGAGATAATTGTTCAAATGGTCCTCAATTTCCTTTCCCTCAATTCAACTTCTGATCTTTGTTTTACTCATCCTGACTCCTCCAAATCACCCCCACAATGCCCTTCTCCAAATCTGGTCTAAGACCTTCTTACTTCTCCTTAGGAAGTTGGAGATAGGATTCAAGTTCAAATTTTAAAAGTCTTTCTTGAGCACCAGGTAAGTGCAAGTCTTTGAGTTAGGGGCTGAGGGAAATATAAATAGATAGTTAGTCCCTGCCCTCAAGGTGCTTACAATCTACTGGGAGAAATAAGATCAGCATACAAAGAAGCACAGTACAGAGTAGAATGTAACATGCATAAGGGACGGACAAAGAAATAGAATGAGTGGAGAGAGATTCATGGACATGGCAGTTGGGTTGGGCTCAGGAAGAGGAGTAGGTAGAGATGTGGGATGGGGAGCAGAGAGAATTCCTATTATAAGGAATAGTGGGAACAAAACATGTGACATAAAAGGGGAGAAGATACAAGATAAGGCTGGAATAGTAGGCTGCAGCTACCTGAGCAGGTCTTTGAGAACCAGGCTATAGAATTTGAACTTTATTTTATAAGTCATTAAAGGCTTGTGAGCGGTATGGAGTGATGTGCTTAGCAGAGCAGTACATTCGGTTTATTAATTATTACTCTCAAGATCTGTATTACCTACAAGTTTAATAAGCTTTAGTTTGACTGTATGTCTTCATCTAGGTCATTTACAAAAATGTTGGACTGGATGGGCCAAAGGCAGAATTCTGTGTCACACCGTTAGAGACCTCCTTCCAGGCTGACACTGATCATTAATCAGCGCTTTGTCTACAGTTGTTTAACTAGCTCCAAATTCACTTTAACTGTACTACTCACCAACCCACAATTCTTCATTTTGCCCAAGAGACTATTACAAGGAGTATTTTGTTTAATGCATTGCTGAAATCAAGAGATACTATGTCTTCTGAATTCCCTGCTCTAACAGGAAATGAGAAAATGAGGTGGTGATGGTGGTGGGGGTCATGGTCATGGTTGTTTTGGGGGAGGGGGTTAGCTTCAACTTGTGGACCCTTTCTGTCTGTTAGAGAGTCCCGCTTTACTCCTAAGCACTCATGAATCATTTAAAATAAGCTGTTCTAATATTTTAGGGAGATCAGCATAATGTTTACTGGTTGGTGGTTTCTGGACTCCACCCTTTCAGAATATTGTAACACCATCTATTCATGAGGTAGTTGGCCCAGATGATCTCTAATGTCCCTTCCAACTCTAAATCTCACGATCCTTTATGCTTTCTACTGTTCTGAAGAAGATTGTTTTTTAAGTGGCACACAAATGATCCATCCTGAAAACATGTGAGTCTTCCATAAAATAACGATCCTTAAGACCTACACAGTAACTTTCCCCCCAAGACCTCCACATGAATATCCTCTCATGAACATCTGACATTCTTGTGGGATGAACACGTTAAGAATCATTATAGGGAATCCAAGAATAATTCCCTCTTTAACTTACCTTCAGAGGAATAAGAAAGAAAGACAATCCCAAGGCACTGGCCACCCACCTTGCAATTCGTAAGTAATAGAAGTGAACTAGAAGCCCAAGGAGTGGGTTCCCCTTCACTGGCAGTCTTCAAGCAAAAGTGGCATGTCCTCTGGTAGATCTGCAACAAAAGAGGATTCTTGTCCAGATATGGGCCAGACTAGAAGGATGCTCAGTTTCCTGCCCACTCTGAAATTCCATGAAAAACACAAGGAAAGGGCCATGATATCAACAAACAATGTCATGCAGACCACTTTCTTTTTCAAAGACAAATGAACTGTTCCTACAAATCCAAATCTGATCACTGTCTTTAGCCAGAATCTTGAGACTTCTCTCTACACTCCTTGTGTTTATGCTAGACGTGTAAATATCTGTGTCAGGCACTGAAAGAAGCAAATATCCCATGCTCAAAGTCTGTTGAACTTTCTTAACGCTGCCTCCTGGAATACTTCCCAAACACAGGTGACCACTGCCACCAATGGGAATGGCCTCCAGTCCCACACAGGCATCCCTGGGGGCCGTTTCTCAGCAGCCTGAGGAGAAGAAAACTGACCACGCTGGGCATTCTTGCCTCACCTCAAAAATCACCAAGTAGACACGCTTTTGACAGACATTTCCTGAAACTGCTCATTAACTGAAGTGAATTCCTTGATTGGCCACTGGGACTACCTCGAAACTGCACTATCTGAAAACCAAGTCCAAAGAAAAGTGTCAGCTGCACATGCCAATTATCCTTGGACATTTACTTACTTTTATTTTAACCTTGCATCAATTTTACACAAAAAGAACAGTACCAGGTCTCATGGTTTTCCTACTTATCCTCAATTGGCATTATTTGTGAGTTTCTAAGATAATCCCATACATTGACATACGGCTTTAGCATTTTTCCATAGGCTTTCACATGCATCTTATTTGATCCTCACAACTCTCCTGCAAAGTAAGCAAAGCAGGGAATATTCACCCCACATTATAAAGCAGTCCTCCAAAGGCAATGTGATCTCATTGGTGTGTGAGCACACCTTGCGATATTGCAAACCATAATCATTTCAAGCCTGTACCTTCCTGTGCAGGAGAAACAACTCATGCCCACCCTGCAAATGAGGAAACCAAGGCCCTAAGGGGATGCCCACTGACAGAGCTGTTAATTGGTAGTGGTGTTCTGCTCTGACACTTGACCCCCCAGACCCCAGGGCAGAATTGTCTTCTTCACACTATATCATTTCTAACAGCCAACCACAAGTCTTCTTTCATTCTTTCATTCATTCTTTCTTTCTTTTTCTTCCTTCCATCTTTCTTTTCTCCTCCTCCTCCTCTTCCTTCTTCTCCTTTTTCTCACTGTCACTGTCCTCCCAGAAGCCAGCATAAATCCAGAATAAAACCCTAACCAAACAACCACATTTGTCTGGCTTCTAGGTCTCTGACATCCTCGTTAGTCTCTGGGAGAGCAGCTAAGCCAGTTCAGTGAAATGGGAAAGAATTTACTCACACTTTTATTTCTGACTCTTAGGATACTAAATATTGATAGATTTCATAGGACTAGTCATGAAGAAGAATGAAGGAAATTTATTTGTAGTTACAGATGATAATGTAGAATATAATAACCACTAATATTGTGCCCACAGACTGAGTAAGAATTTGGCATTCAGGAATGATATGAGGTCTTCTGTGATGGCTGAGAATAATGTTTATAACATGAACTCCATCCCTGGTTAATACCATACTGATACCATCATAGAAGAGGGTGACCACAATAAAGCGGCCAGTTCCATGGTTCTTATTCCCTTACTAAACAATGCTGAACAATTTCATGAGTGGCCCCAAATAGCACAATTCCACTAAGTAGGCTGGGATTGCACTACTACCTACTCGCCACCTGTCAACCCCTGACCAATTTGATCAACACAGATAAACTGGCAAGCTGGCAACCATGAGCACCAAGTGGAGAGAAGACACCCCAAAGGCTTGGAGATGACTCTCCAGCATGGCCCTGTGCTCTGTGCACCCTTTTATTTACAAGTTCTGAGTCCCTGAGAATCAAACTTTCAAAGGACGCTTCAACTTGGCACTGGGATTTTTATCCAGAATTGCTTTGGAGGCCCCAAATTAGCTAATTTGTCTCTCTCTCCTCTTGGTTTAGCTGCCTTCCTTTAGGAACTGAAAATCCTTTTCAAGAACATAGCAACATGAAGGCATAAGCTCAGAACAGTGTTGCCCTGGTGTGGAAGTACAATAGCTATACATCTTCCTGTTTACCCTCATTAAAATTCACACAGACTCACAAGGCAATTAATGAGCTCTTAAAATGGCCCCACACATAGGTTTGGCTTGATCTGGGTCACAGACCAGCAAGTATCAAGCCATTCATGCCTACTCATCCTATGCAGAATAGACAACCCAACCCTGTGTTACAGATGAGAAAACTAAGGCTGGGGAGAAGTATGTGACACTCTGGTGGGGCTAGGACTAGAGTCCAGTCCCATGACTCCTTTTCTACTGCTATCTCTATCATGCCATGCTCTTCATAAAAGTCAACCACCGCTCCCTACTTTCTTTTACTTTATGAATACATTTAAGGGAAAGAAGAGAAAGTAGAATACCCCAGGATAGAGTAGCTTTCTGTCTCTCCCCCACCCCCTGTATGTGACAAAATGTGACAAACGTTGACCTGAAGACATCCTTTACTTTGGTTCTTCTTTGAAGAACCTCATTGTTTTATAAGATGCAGCCTACTCAAACCCACACTGTTCTCTCTTTGATGCTCATTTTCACATTTGTCATCATCTAACAACAGAAATTTTTCATCCACTTTTTTTTTTCTTAGGGGGATGGTTAGGCCAGACCCTTTGGAATAGTCATAAATCCCTTCCAGAAGGCTCTGGAATGTTCTAGGGCTTGATACAACCAGCACAATGGAATCCACATATAGTCCTTCATCCTCCATAGAGAATCCCTCTGTAACTTGGACCCTGTGCTGGATCTCCTCCATCACTCCGGTGAGCAAACGTCCCCATCGGATGCCTCGACTGACATTTGAGAGCAGAAAGGCCCTGGACAATGCTACGTCTGTTGTTACATCTTTCAAGGAATTTTGAAAATTGTCCAAATAGAGATTGAAGTCACCTTGCTGGAAGAAAGCCTTTCAGACTTATTGTGTTCTATCAAAGCAAAAAAAAATTAAATGTCCAAAAAATGATAAGCCTGGTGGATCTCATCTTCTCAATCAATCAACAAGCATTTATTAAACACCTGCCTATGTAAGAAATGTCAGGCATTATGCTAGGTGATGGGAATACAAAGGAGAGGAAAGGAAGGGAATAAACATTTATTAAGCCCCTATTGTGTGCCAGGCACTGTGCACTTTACAAATATTATCTCATTAGATCACCACCACAACCCTGGGAGGCAGGTGCTATTCTGATCCCCATTTAACAGCTGAGGAAACTGAGCCTGACAGAGGATAAATGACTCATCCAGGATCACACAGCTAGTAAGTTCCTGAGGCTGGATTTGTACTTAGGTCTTCCTGGCTCTAGGCCTAGCAATCTATCCACTGTACCACCGAGCCTTAAGTAGCTTACTTAAATTCTATTGAGGGAGAAATGTACATACGTAAGTAAATACAAAATATGGGGCAATTTCAGGGGGGAGGTATTAGCAGCTGGGGCAATCAGGAAAAGCTTCATGTAGGAGGTGGCACTGGGATTGAGCTTTAAGGGAAATGAGGAATTCTAAGAGCCAGAGGTGAGGAGAGAGAACATCTTCCATATCTTTCCTTCAATGTGATCTACTCTAGAACATTCCTTGAGAAAGCCTGCCCATTTCCTGCTAATATTCTCAATGAGGATTCCCTCAATGTGTATGTGGATAAGTCTCATAAAATACTCTCTATAGTTGGGAAAGTACACAAATAGGCTGGGACTTGCAGATGCTGTCACAGTCAAATTTTTAATGTTAATAAGGTACAAAATTTGTTCCATGCCTATGGTTATCTTGCCTTGTTCTAGAAACCCTGTGAATTGATTCCTGGACATCCTCACAGCTGGGTCACTCTCAGCACGTATCTCCTCTATGCATACCTGACCCAATTCAGCTGCTTTCCCTCTACCCTTCTGCTCCCTTCAGTGACAAAAATTTTCACTTCCTCGACGAGCACAACTGGACCATTTTGGAAGATGAAAGGAAGGGGAGGAAAGAATGGAAGTGATGCAGATGGAATAAAGGAAAGAGCAGAAAAGGGAAATAAACAAATAAAAAGATGGCGGGGAATGGTGCTGACAATGTGTCCGGGGCACTAAAATGCTATGGAAAGATTTCTTTTTTGCTCCAGGGCCACAAGCAAGTTAATATGTCATTATTATGTCAACAGTCAAAGGCTATTGACTCCAGAACTAGCCTCCTCTCGTGAGCATGCTCCAGTGTGATCCTCTCAAGTCCAAAAGTCAGATGAAAGGTGAGGAGGAGGGCGAGTTCTTCGCCTCCCTTTCTCCAGAGACAGGAGTCCCTCAACGTTGTCCAGAAACCTCATTCTTCCGAACAGAGGGCTTTGCCCGAGTGGCATGCTGATCCTGAGGCCGTGGCTTGGGGATCTTAATGAGCTTTCTGCAGGAGCTCAAGCATTTTCAGAGAGAGAAGCAAAGAAAAGTAGGGTAGCGGGGAGGAGAGACCAGAACAAAGAGACAAAAGTGATCCAGGGAGCAAGAGGAAGGAAACAGATGAAAAGAAACAGTTGAAATGACAAATGAGAGGAAGGTACAGAAAAAAAAGGCAGTCCAGCCATTAGCAGCTCCTTGTCAGCTCCACACAGAAGGAGCTGCCTATAGAAGAGCTGAATCAGACATCAGGAAGGGGATTGAAACCATCAAGCTCATATTTAATAATGCGTGGTGGCAACCCCAAGGGGTTGGCATCTGGAGGCAGGCAGAATGAGTTTTTAAATCACTTTTATTGGAACTCCTTGGCTGCAGGTAATGGCTTAAGGGCTGCAGAATATGCAGATTTGGAGGAAATGCAATCTTACTATTTCATTGTTTTGCCTCCCTTGACTCCCTGCGAGAAAACCTTGAGAATGTTTCTTCCACCTGCGTACCCAGCACATTTTCTTGTCTTTCGTACATTCTTTCCCTCTCCTTCCAAGTCTCACTGAATCCTGGGGACCTGACTTGGCAGGCCTTTTCTCACCTCCCTCTTCTTCCTTGTCCGTGCCCTTTAAGCACTAGACAGAAAACTTCGCCATCATCACCCATCATCACAAAGACCGTCCAAAGTTGCTCTCACTTTATTCACTTTGAAGAGCACGCCCTGGAGACTGATCATTTAGCACTCAAGCCCTACCTGTATGTGACCCTTGATGCAGGGCTGGAAGGAATCTTCGAGGTCATTGAGACCAACCCTTTCATTTTACAGAAGGGGAAACTGAGGGCCACAGAGGGAAAGTGACCTGCCAAAAGTCACACAGGTCCTAAGCGACAGAGCTGGGATTTGAACCCAGGTCCTCTGACTCCAAATCTATTTTTTTTCCGCTGTACCGATACATGATACTTTCCATGTCAATTAATCCATTTAATCTGCCATCTGTATTTATATTTATTTCTTGATGTGTCTGCCTCTATTCATGTCCAGAATATCATATACGTAAAACTTATGGATACATTGTTGTTCAGTCATGTCTGACTCTTCATGACACCTTTAAGGGTTTTCTTGGCAGAGATACTGGAGTGGTTTGCCATTTCCTTCTCCAGCTCATTTTTCAGATGAGGGAACTGAAGCAAACAGAGTGAAGTGACTTGCCCAGGGTCACACAGATAGGTCTGAGGCTGGATTTGAGCTCAGGTCTTCCAGACTCCAGGCCCAATGCTCTATCCACTGTACCACTTAGCTGCCCATTGAACACATTAGACAACTGAATTCTTGGAAAGGCTGAGTAGTAGGTCAGGCACAGTGGTATATGCCACTGGAGAGGCTAAGGAAGGTGGATTTTATCTGGGAGTTCTGAGCTGTAAGATGGCTAAAGCTGATTGGGTATGTACACCTTGGAGATACAATGTGGCTACAAGATAAGTAAAGGCAAAATAAATTGAGGCAGGAGAGGACACTACCAATTGATGGGTAGGAAGCAAGGGAGGCTTCACAGGGGAAAGGGATTAAAAGAGCACACAGATTCTGAGAGGCAGAAAAGGAGTGACCCAGGCTAGAAGTGTCATAGTCTGTCACTGGACATGAGCTAGAAATCTGACATTAAGAATCTCAACAGTTAAGTGAGTGTTTGTAGATTGTCTGAAAATTGTATGCTTCTTAGTACCACTTGGCCCATTTTCTGCCATGCCATTATCATCACTGTGACAGTGGGGATGATGATGGAATGGCAAAGACATTTCCTGGATGCCTCCACACAAGACTGTCACTGCTGTGTTCTTCTCTGTTTCATGGGTCACCATGCCCCAGGCAGGCATGTTTTTGTGGCCTCTCTTCTAGCAATGAGCCTCTCCACACTTAGCTAGGCTGCTGTGTGGACAGCAGACCCAATCTGGCAAGGTCTTTCTGAGACCTCCCCGAGCTTGAACTTTCCAGGCATAGCCTTCGAGCCCCCAGGCATGCCTCTGCATCACAAGCAGCTCTGAGAGGAGGGCTTTGGCCAAGGAATTCATTGACTCATAGATCTAGAAGTAGAAGGGACCTTAGTGGTCATCTCCTCCAGCCCACTCATTCTATTTTTGCTTGAAGACAAACCAGAAAATAGGGGGCATAGAGGATTTTCCTTTTTCAATGAATAAACTATTATCCTTATGTCCATTGAGCATCTATTGTCAGTTTCTCTGTATGACTTAGTATAATACACAACTAATTTAAATTGTTTGCTAATTTAGACTTGGTCTATATTTGAAACCTACTTGCTCTGAAATATGTGTGATTTGGTTGACATGGATATTATTTCCTCCACTGATGCAGATCACAGTCCCTCTAGGCCCTCTCTTCCCATGTGAATCTTATTCATATTTTCCCATCAATCCTCCACAGAGGTTCTACTCAACAGGCTGGAGGCCTCCCTTCCTCTGGGCCTTAAATCTCAAGATACTAACACACCATGTGGATGACTAGCCATCTGTTGCCTCTCATTCTCACTACATAACTCTTTCTCAGGCCGCACCTCTCCTTCAAATGCCATCTGAAATGCCTTTTTGGTGGAGACAGATAACACTGATTTACTCATGATCGACTAGCTACCCCCCCAATTTTGCAATGCTGCTCTCCCAAACCCTGTCTCCCTCCCCTTCTCCAATGTCCTCGACATCACTAAGTGGATCTGGTGATTCCTAGCTCAGATGCTCTTTTCAGGGCATATAATACCAAGTGTTGTGTATGACAACCCCTGACTCTGCCATTAGACTAGGTGGCTGTAGGCAGGTCACCTCAACTCTCTAAGCCCAGTATCCTCACCTATAAGACGGGGACAATAATTAATATCTGTACTAGAGTCCCTATCTCCCTCCAGGGCTGTGGTAAGGAAAGCCTTTGTAAACTCTGAAGCTATAAAGAGGTCTGGACCTGGAGCTGAGAGCCCAATTCTCTGCCAGCTGAGGGACTACGGGCAGTCACTGACCATTCCATTTTCTAATCTACACAAAAAGGATGCTAATAATTATAAGCTCATGAGACTGTGGAAAGGAAATACCTTGGTAACCCTGGGGATACTGCTGGATATAAATTTAAGCTGCCGTTACTGCCTTATTACCTTTGATTGTGTTTTCCAGTTTAATTGAACAAACAATGATTAAGTGCCTACTGTGTGTGAGGAACTTTGCAGGAGGAGGAAAGAGGCAAAGATAAAACAGCTCCTGACCTCAGTGAGTACGTGTTATACCAGCAGGATCCAACATGGCTACAGATAAGTAAATGCAAGGTAAATTGAGGAAGGAGAGGTCATTAACCAAGAAGGGGGTAATGTAAAATTAGGGAAGACTTCACAGAGAAAGTAGCTTAAGAGTTGGAAATTAATGATCCTGGGCCATAGAGATTAAGACGGGCCTTATTCTAGTCCAGGCATAGGAAAAAGCTTTGGCAAATGTGCAGAGGTAGGAAATGAAGTATCAAGTTGAGAGTGGAGCTTGAAGAGTCTCAGTTGGGATGACAGAATTCACGAAGGGAAGGGGTAGGAATTATTAAAGCTGGAAAGGCAGGGAGGAGGCAGATGGTGCATTGATTGTGCGCCTTATATACCAGGCAGAGGACTTTGCACGTCATCCTCTAGGCCAGGGCTTCTTAAACTTTTTCCCCTTGTGAACCCTTCGGTCATGACCCACAGTTTAAGAAGTGCTGCCTAGGCAATGAGAAAATGCTGAAGGGAGGTTTGTTTGTTTAGCTTTAAATCTGGGGAAAGATACCCGTAGACTTTCGTTTACAAAAACTTGTAACATCCATATGGAAAATGGATTGGAGAAGGGAGAGACTGGAATGAAGGAGACCAGTTAGACGACGATTCTAACTGGAGGCCAAAGGCGAGAAGGGCCTGAACTACAGGAGCAGAAAAGAGGAGCCTAACTGAAGAGATAAGGTGGAAGGGGAGTAGGGAAGACTTGGCCCTTGATTAGACATGGGGGATTAGGGAGAATGAAGAGTCTACGAAGACTCTGGCTGCCTCTGGCTGGAGGAGGCTGACTTTGAGGCAAAAGGCAATGAGTTCTGTTTTGGACATACTGAGGCATCACCTATGGGCGATCCAGGAAGAGAAAGCTGGCAAGCAGCTGCTGCTTCAGGACTGAAGGGCAAGAGATAGATTAGAAGTAGAGAAGCAAAAGTGGGAGTCATCTGAATACAGGGGATCACTGAACCTCAAAGTGATGACTGAGAGCAGAGGACACAGATGACAGACAGACATGACCTCAGGCCAGATTGGAATTTCCATGTTCCCGACTTGAGGACCAGAACTCAATCCACTGTGCCTCCTAGTGCCCCTGGGGGGGGGGGCAGATGGATGGCGGAGCCACCAAAGGAGACTGAGGCAAATCCATCAGAGAGGCACGAGGAGAACCAGGAGACAGCTGTGCTATGGGAACCAAGGTAGGAGATGTCGTGTGCTGTTTGCAGTTGGGAGAGAGGAGAGGGGATGGGAGGGGAGGAGATTTGGATCAAATCCTATGATTTGCCTTCCCCTGTACATAGTCCTTAGAGCACCTAGTTTGGAGTCAAGAAGACCCGAGTTCAAATTTGACCTCAGACACTTATTAGCTGTGTGACTTGGGGACACTTAAAAGACACTTAACCCTTGTCTGCTTCAGTTTCCTCATCTGTAAAATGGGGGTCATAACTGCACCTACCTCCCAGGGTTGTTGTGAGATTCCAAATAAGATAATACTTCTAAAGCACTTAGCACAGGGTCTGGCACATATTAAGTGGTTAATAAATGTTAGCTATTATTATTTTTATTTATTATTATCATTCTTGATTTCATTTATGTATTGGAGCTATTACTGTTCCTAGTGCTCATCAGCAGAAATAGAGCATTAATCTCTCTCTGTCTCTGTCTCTCTCTCTGTCTCTCTCTCTCTCTCCCCCTCACCCCCGCCCCAACACCATTTTCTTCCATCCAATACACATTGCTGTCAAAGTCCAGTCAACTCCAAGTATTCAAGACCAATGCCTAGTTTATGGAAGCGTATCAATTCTCTAGTCTGTAGCTTATCATATTATGGCCTATTGCTGTTCTTCCTCCTGCTCTCTTGGGCACTCTGTTGCTCATTAACATCTCTTGGAAAACTAGAGAGACTAAATGTCAGCCAATGCATTGGCCTACCCATTAACTGGGTTAGTAAAACCCATTAGCTGGATTAGTAAAAAGTTTGGGAGGCAAGGAAGTAGTACAGGTGGGAGGACTGAGGCATAGAGAAGGAAGGGGCCTGTCCAAGGTGACACAAGCAGTAAGTAAAAGATCAAGGGCTTGAACCCTGGAGTCTTCTAACTCTAACTCCATTTGGAATCCCCGGGAATTTCACATATTCATTTTACTCTCCTCTGGCACATTAGCCATCTAGGACCGGGTGTAAAAAGGGATATAAGCAATCATAAGGATTGGGAAAGAGAATTAGGGTAAGGAACTGACAAGCCTAACTTTGCATTGTTCCTCAAACACAACCCCAGTTAGGGTCCAGGACAGAAGTTAGGGCACTGGACTTAGAGGCAGTATAGTACAGTGGCTGGAGCACTAGACTTGGTATCAGGAAGATGTGGGTTCAAATCCTACCCCAGCTGTGTGAACCTGGGCTAGTCACTTAATTTCTCTGAGCCTCGGTTTCCTCATCTGCTAAACAAGGGTTGAAAGTACTGGACTTGGTGGCCCCAGAGGGTCTTTCCAGCTCTAAGGCTCTGACCCTACAACTCTCCCCATTTCATCTTAGTGACGATACCTCTGGGAAAAGGTGAGCTCTTTTCATACTCTTTGTAACCTGACCATGTATTCTATTTAATTTAGATGTGAGTGGTACAGTAGATAGAGTGCTGGATTTGTAGTAAGGGCAACCTGAATTCAAATTTTACTTCTGATACCTACTAGCTATGTGACCGGCAGCAAGCCACTAAAATTATAAGTTATAGTTGGGTGGCAATCTGCATTGGTGGAGGGACTGCCTACACACTTGAAATCACAGATTTTTGACTTATTGATGTTTGTATTCATATATGGGCTCATCCATCTTTTTGTTGTTGTTCAGTCTTTTCAGTCGTGTCTGACTCTTTGTAATCCCATTTGGAGTTTTCTTGGCAGAGATACTGGAGTGGTTTGCCATTTCCTTCTCCAGCTTATTTTATAGATGAGGAACAGAGGCAAACAGGGTGAAGTGACTTGCCCAGGGTCACATAGCTCGGAAGTGTCTGAGGCCAGATTTGAACACAGGGAGAGGAGTCTTCTTGACTCTAGTCCCAGCACTCTATGCACTACAGTGCCACCTCTCTGCCCCTTTTCCATCTTAGCTCCCCATTAGACGCTCAACTCCTTAAAAGTAGAGAAGGTTTGCCCCAAATGAAGTGAGTCCATAGAGCCTTGCATGATGCCCTGAACCCATGGGGAGTTCAAAGTACTGGTGGCAGCTATGTTGAAAGCAGCATTCTGCTTGAGTCTGCACCCACAGACGACATTAGTCATCCAGTCTGTCCCACGGGGCTGAACGGTTTGTTAGGAGTAATAAAGCAATGTGAAACTAACATAATTTGCAAATGCTAAACAAACACACGCCCCAATGCCATGGTGAGTGAGCGACAGGAAGCTGGTGGCTGGCTTCTACTCAAAGGTGGCAGCAAAATCAATTAGCTCCTTCTACCCATAGGAAGTCATTGACATCGGGCCCCTTTGGAAATCAACAGGCCATCAAACTAGTAAAGTAGCAGAAACATCTCCTCAGGAAACTGAACGACCCCAACTGGGGTTGATTTGTTAACAAAGGGGTGAATGCCCCCAAAGAAAGCTCCCAGTTGGTAGCTGTCCTGCTTCTAAGAAGCCCAAAGGACTTTCCTAACAACATCCCATCGATCTGCACCACACTTGTGGCAGGTACATGATCACTTCAATGCTACAAGACGTGATTCCATCAGCAAGCATCCATTCTTCACCCATGCAGACGTAATCCTTTTGGCAGATGGTCCTTGAGAGTTGCTGTGGGGTGCTGGTGAGCCTTTGATGGTTCCTCAGACCCATCCCCAGACCCGTTCTCCAGGCTTTTCAAGCTTGACAGGACCTGTGAGAACTTGTGTTCCACAAGCCCAGACTCGAAGAACTCAGGATCAAATAGACCAAGACAATTTTGGAGAAGAGAGAGAGAACAGAGCAAGTCTCCAAGGAGCAGAAAAAGGGATGGTCTTGGAGACCACATACCCATCAACTTCATAGAGATTCCTGGGAAGATCCTAGCAGACATCAATAGAAAATCTGCATAAAATTAATCAATCAACCTAAAGTAATATAAAGAGCATTGAATGTCATTGCAAAAAAAAAAAAATTACCAAAATTGGAGGCTACCTAAATGTCTACCAATATGGTGATTGTGAAACTAATGTCAGCACACACAATAATAATCTGGAAGGAAGGTGGCCCGGTGGATAGAATGCTGGGTGTGGAGTCAGTTGAACCTGAGTTCAAATCCTGCCTTGGACACTAGCTGTGCAACCCTGGACAAGTCACTTACCCTCTGTCTGCCTCAGTTTCCTTATCTAGAAAGCAAAGGGTTAGACTTGCTGGCCTGCTCTAGGATCCTAATACAAATACACCCAAGTATAGGGATATGAAAAGATTTAAAAGGACTTTTCTGAAACTAAATCATTAGAAATTAGCAAGTTCATTGTGAATAGGGATTGCTTCAGTCTTCACGCTTCTATCCCAGGCCACGGCACATAGCAGGAATTTAGCCAATGGTTGTTGACTGATCGCTTCCATGAAAAATTACAAAGTGAAAAACCAGAAGAAGGCTCATACTGCTTGTGACCAAGTGGAGCAGAGCGCAGGCCACAGATGGATGAACAAGGAAAGACTGCCCATGAGCATTCAGAGGGAGGGAGTGACCATAAGGGCTCTTGCTCTTCTGATAGTTTTGCACCGAAATGAATTAATTGAATTTTAAATAGGAACTGAGCAAATTTAATCAGTTGCAGTCTCAGACTTTAGAAGCCCTGAGGCGGGGTTCTTTGCCTCTGATACACACTGGAGGTGTGACCCTGGAAAAGTCCCTTCACATTCCACAGCTGCCAGCCAGGTTCTAAGGTCAGGAATTACACAGGAGTTGCTGATTTGTCATCACCGAAGATAGTTGTCTGTATCACCTATGAAATCAGAGATCCAGACCCCGCTCCTCTCACAAAAAAAAAATGTATGTTTAATATAAAACTTTAAATAAATTACTTAACTTAAAAAGAAAAGATATTAGGAAACAGCTAATATGACTGTGAGAAACTAATGTGTCTTTCATGGGGCAGTGAGGTGGCACAGTAGATAGAGTGTTGGGCCTGGAGTCAGGAAGACCTGAGTTCAAATCTGGTCTCAGACACTTACTAGTTGTGTGACTCTGAGTAAGTCACTTTACTTCTTCCTACCTCAGTTTCCTCATCTGTAAAATGGGAATAGTAATAGCAGCTACTTCCCAGGATCAGATGAGGTAATATTTGAAAAAAACAAAACAAAACAAAAAACGCTTAACACAGTGTCTGGCGCATAGTAGTTGCTATATGATGATGATGATGATGATGATGATGATGATGACTAAATCACTTAAAAGACAAAGGGGTTTTTTTTGTTTCTTTTAATAAGGACTAAGTTGTTCTTTATATCCACAGAGGAATAATACTAATAAAGGCTGACCTAATTTTTGCTGTCTCTGAGTGTTTCAGGATGGATCTGTTATGCTTAATAATCTTTTCAATATTATTTAATAAAAAGATTGTTCGGTACTTCCTTCCCTTTTCATTTGCAGATCCGAAAGGGGCGCCTGGGTTTCTCTGTCCAGGTGTTTAGACAATAGGTGTCAATGGACCCACTGGACTTGGGCCAAAGTGTGTCCCACGATGGACTAAAAATGGTGCTTGGGATGAGGAAGCTGGGAAAAGGGAGGAGTGAGGAACAAATTTCCGTGTGAGGGGCCAGACTTGGGAAATCAACAAGGGATTGTTTTGCAAGATACTTTCAGAGAAGGAACGATGAGTAACCGAAAAAGCCCCAGACAACAAAAAACCACGAACAGGGTTATTATGAGCCCCAAAAGTAATCGAAAGGACATTAGTAGCTACCGGTCTTTGGCGAAGCAGTGCCATATAGAGGAAGGAGCAATAGATTGGGAGCCCAAGGACTTGGGTTCTAGTCTTGCCCCTGGCATTTATTATCTGTGTGACTTTGACAAGTTGCTCGAGCGCCTTCCCTCCCTGGGCCTCAGTTTACTCGTGGGTAAAACGAAGGAGGCGGAACTGGGTGACTTTGAAGGTCACTTCTAGTTCGAAATCTATGCTTTTATGAAGCAAGTCATGTCACCTCTCAGAGTCTCAGTTTCCTCAGGTGTTCAGTGAGGAGGCACGACTAGCTGAGAGGCAGGTGTTGGTGCCACACTGCACAGAGCTCGGGGCCTGGAGTCAGGAGGACCTGAATTCAAATTCAGCCTTAGACACTTACTAACTGTGTGACTCTGGGCAAGTCACTTAACCTCTGTTTGCCTTGGTTTCCTCAACTGTAAAATGAGGATGATAATAACAGGACTTATCTCCCAGGGCTGTTGTGAGGATCAAGATGAGATCATATTTATAAAGTGTTTAGCACAGTGCCTGGCACATAGTAGGGTGTTTAATAAATGCTTCTTTATAGTCTTCCTTCTTAAGGTCACTTCCAGTGCAAAATCTCGGATTCCGCCATCATTGATATCTTTTGCCTGACTGCTTGGACAGGCTGACTTGGTCAGAGTGAGTAAGGATAAATAGAACCTTAATTTGAAAAAAAGTTTCAGGTAGAAGGGGGCACGTTTTGATCACCAAGTGATAAAGCAGAGATGGGCACTCCCGGGGAGGTCATAGAGCCTCCATCACTAGGGAGAATCATCAGGCTTGAGCCAATGCCCTTACTGAAGCAGCTGGGTGGTACAATGGGCAGAGTGCTGGGCCTGGAGTCAGAAGACTTGAGTACAAATGTGGCCTCAGACACTTCCTAGCTGTGTCACCCGGGGCAAGCCACTTAACCACTGTTTGTGTCAGTCTCCTCATCTGTATAATAGGTATGAAAGGAGTAGCTACCTCATAGGGTTGTTGTTAGGATCAAATGAGAAAATATTTGTAAACACTTAGCACGGTGCCTGGCCCATGATAGGTGCTATGTAAATGTTAGCTGTAATCATTATTATTCTTATTCTTATCGTTAAGTTCTTCAGAGCAAGCCTGACACAGTCTGCAACTCCTCTATAACTTAGTCAATTAGTCAGAGATTTGCTTTCAGTTCAGAGAGAAGTTACATGACTTCTTTTTGGTTAGACAGCTAGGGGCAGAAGAAGAACCGTACGCCAAGGCAACTGTACCCCACCAATTTTTCTGCTCTGCCATGCTGCCTCTTGACCCGAACACTTAGAAAATTTGTCATTTTGAAGGCAAGGCACCAGCCTCGAAATTGAAAGGCCTTGATCCACTTTTGTTCTGGGTTTCTCAAGTTCTCCCCTCCCAAACACATTGTTTTCGCAAAAGGATACAACATTTAACTAGCTATTACAATGAATGCAAAAGAATTTGAGGAAGGCCATTACTATCTTCCATGATAACCAAAACGGTCACAACATATACCCTCCTTTAGCCTCCAGAAGAAGAAGAAATCCAACTGATTACAAAATAACAAGCAACAACGGCAAAGAGGAGAATCCTTCACTAACCAGGGGTAGGAGGAGAGCATAACAGATAAAAGGATACTTTTGATGCCATAGAATGAAAACAGTTTGCAAATATAATCAATGAGGATAAAGATGAGAAACAATTGAGTAGGAAAAAATATGTGCATAAGAAATTGTGGGTAACAATCTGACTTCCAAAATACTCAAGGAATTGACAAGAATATATAGAGTATATGGTCAAAAGATAAACGTTTTCCAAGAGCATTGCAAACCATGCGTGACCACATGGGATCATACTTCAAATACCAAAAAGTCACAGAAATGCAAATGAAAATAACCCTATGGTTTCAACTCACCCAGCAAACTAAGTCAGTGTTAGAGGGGCTGATGAGAAAATAGGCAGATAAACTGAGGCACTATTGGCAGAACTGTGATATGATACGAAAGTTCTGGACACCAATCTGGAATTAAGAAAGAAAAATAACTAGACCATCCATGCTTACTGACCCAGGGATCCCGCTACTGGGCATTTACCCCAAGGAGATGAAATGCCAGACAAAGAGCTAACAATACCATATATTCCCAGCAATACTCTTGGTAGCGGCAACAAGCAACACGCATTGGAAAATGGTGAGAAAAAGCTGCGACATATGAATACAATGAAATATTCTTGTGCTGGAAAATGATGAATAAGAGAAATTCCGAGCAAAATAAGCAGAACTGAGAGAACAATACTCTCAATGACTGAAACAATGTCACTAAGATGATTGGGAAACACAAGTGATTGGAAAGCTAATGAAGAGCCCAAGGAACAGATCATGAAATGGGTCTCCCCATCCACGGGCAGAGAGGTGGGGGACTACCAGGACAGAGTACTGGATACACTCTAAGATGTGGCTGTTTTTGTTTGTTTTTCTTGGTCACAAGGGAGGGCTCCTTCGGGGTGGGTGGGGGGAGGTTGAAATGAGTATGATATGAAGATAATTAGCATCAAGAAAACCTTTTTAAAAAAGATTCAAAGGTTTTAAGAGATGACTCAACAGAGTGATATGGCCAGCACAAAAGTTAATGCAGTGCGTTGCTGGACAGAATGAAGAGAGGTAGAGGAAACTTCTAGGAATCAGGAGGTCTTGCAGTCCTTTCCCTTGCTCAGACCATCTGTGGGGGTACCACATTTTAGGAAGGCCATGAGAACTTAGAGATAGCTAGACCAGGAGTTCTCATGTCCAACTATCTTGGCATGGGATGGGGCCTATCTGATGGAGGCTAGGGATCCCTTCTCATAATAATGGTTTTAAATGCATAAAGTAAACTCTATGGGGTTACAAAGGCAACCAATTATATTGAAACATTGCTATCTCTCTATGTATTTAATCTAATATAATACTGATACATAAGCTCATAGACTCCAGGGTAATAAGCCCTGGTTCAGAAAATGGCAATCAGGATGGTGAAAGGCCTCAAGTGCATGCCAAGTGTCAATACTACCAATGGACAGTTTGAACATGCTTTAGAGTTGGCCCAACCATTTACATACAATCCATACATTATCGCATTTGATCTTTTTTTTTTTTTTTTTTTTTTTTGCTTTTTGGTGAGGCAATCAGGGTTAAGTGACTTGCCCAGGGTCACACAGCTAGTTAAGTGTCAAGTATCTGAGGTCACATTTGAACTCAGGTCCTCCTGACTCCAAGGCTGGAGTTCTATGCACTGCACCATCTAGCTGCCCCATCTCCTTCGATCTTAACAACAATCTGGGAAGTCAATGTTACAGTGAAGATTAGCTTTCTAGTTTCAGTGACACGTGCCTAGGGCTCCTGAGCCAGTAAGGGCAAATTTGAAAGCCACAAGCACCTTACTCCAAGGCCCTTTGCACAGGAGATTCAGTCAAAGGAACTGGGTGTTCTTGGTCTGGAGAAGAGAGGATTACAGAGCATTAGAGCTGTCTCCAAGTGTTTGGAGAGCCGCCACACAGAGAAGGGATGAACCAGGAGCAGCCATGGACGGAAAGACATTTAAACCAGGAAAAACGTCCCGCCATCGACGGCTGCCAAAGGATGCAGTGGCTTCCACTCAATGGAAGTCTTCAAATGGAGAAAATCTACCCATGCTACTTCCTGTTGTTCATTCACACCTGACCCTTCAGGATCCCATATGGGATTTCCTTGGCAGAGATACTGGAGGGGTTTGCCATTTCCTTGTCCGGTTCATTTTTACAGATGGGGAAACTGAGGCAAACAGGGGGAAGTGACTTGCCCAGGGCCATACCTTTAGGAAGTGTCTAAGGCCAGATTTGAATCCGGGAAGATGAGTCTTCCTGACTCCAGGCTCAGCACTCTATCCACTATGGCGCCACATAGCTGTCCCATTTATGCTACTTACTTCACAGGATTCCTTGAGGATCAGATGATATAATGTTTGTAAAGCACTTTGCAAACCATAAGGCATCATATGTTAGCCATGACTTTGAGGCCCTTCACAGTCCCGAGTGCCCCTCCTAGGAGTGCTTTCTAGTTTATCAATGTCCTTCCTAAAATGATATTAAGTCCCTGTTATGTGCAATGCATTGAGCTTGATTCTGGAGATAGGCATTGAGAGAGGAACTTCCAGGTGAGGAAACTCCATCTGCTGGTGCAGATCAAACCTTCACTGCAGCTTAGTCTTTGAGACCTGCCTAGAACACTGAGAGATTGTGATTTGGCCAACATGAGTCAGAGGGAGGACTTGAATCTAGTTCTACCCAGCTCTGAGGCCAGCCCTCTATCTACTGTGCCACACACACAAATAAAAACTAGCTCCTGCCCTCAGGGAGTTCCCATTTTATCGGGGTGGGGGTGGGGTAGAGTCAGCTAGGTGGTGCCACAGTGGATAGAGCGCTGGGCCTGGAGTCAGGAGGACCTGAGTTCAAATCTGGCCTTAGACACTTCCTGTTTGTGACCCTGGGCAGGTCACTTCCCCCGTTTGCCTCAGTTTCCTCACCTGTAAAATGAGCTGGAGAAGGAAATGGCAAACCACTCTATATTTACATAGATAAAGGAGGGAAGTGAGTACCAACATCTAGGACCAGGAATGGCAGGGATCAGGAACAATGTCCTGTAGGAAAGGCAGCATCTGCTGTTGTTTTTGTTGTTGTTCAGACTTTGTTTTCAAAGAGGACTGATGACATCATGAGTATGACGTCTTGACTTAGGTGTGAATTCAAGACCTCTGAGCTGAGCCATCAAGGAAGCCAGGGAGTGTAGGATTCATTGATATCCAGGGCCTACAAGGAAAGGCCTGTGGACACCTTGAATATCCATGTTGTTCAGCCAGTTTATGGACAGGGAGGTAACAATGCTCTCTTCCACATGACAAAGTGCTGGCATAAGCAAGGGCACAATGAGTGGTGGTGGTGGGGGATTGCTAAGTCTCTGGATTGTAGCAGAAAACCCTATTGAGGTCTTGAGAACTCCTAGATTTTCCAAAGGCAGACAGCAGTTTGGAAAACCTCGTGGGACATGAAGCACTCCATAATTGTCAGGTGTCCTTTCAGTGATTAGACGGGAAGGAGCCTGTAAGTGGCTCCAGATTCCAGAAGAGGTCTCAAGGTATAGCCAAAGAGAGCAGGAAAGCACTTTCAGACAGCCAGTGAAACGCTTTGCTCCAAGAAGGGTTTTCACTCACATCTGCACTAAACATCTCAACCCTATTTAGGACTGGAATCAGCACCCTACATTGGTCTATAATGGTCAGGCACTGACAATTCCAGCTATTTTTGAAATTCAGTGGAAATGTCTATTTCTTTCAGACACTTGAATTGAAAATTTCATAGCCCTGAAACAATGACGCCCATGACTACATTACTGTATAATAAATGCATTGAGGAGATGAAATGGAGTATGTTTCAGGGGAAGAGTCCAAGACTTTCAGTACGTGATGAAATATTCTGAGTTCTGCAATGGCAAAGGAGACAGGTTATGACTCCAAGCAATGGAAAAAAACAAAACCTTGAAAACATCGACTGAAAAAGATGAGTGGCATCTAAGTCTCAAAACACTGGCCAATAGTTACCAAATTCTATGCTGACAATGCACTTTTCCATCCCCAAACACAGTCAGAAGTTTAAAAGAAGCATTAGAGAAAATTAGATACCACAAAAAGTTGTAAGTAACTGGGTCAGAAATGTTCAGAATGTCAAAAATTGAGATATCAAGGGAAGGGCAGGAAAATGCCATAACCTACTTGAAGTAAGAGATGACTGCATACATTATGATTGTGTGAAAAGATGTAACTATTGGACACGGTGAAGAAAATTGATTCTTGGTAGTCAGGAAGTAAAAATAAAAGTCCATTACATGCTCTAGAGTTCTTAACTCAGGGCCTGTGAACTTTTTTGAAAAATGTTTTGATAACTGTATTTTACTACTATTTCCTTTGTCATTCTATGTATTTTATACATTTAAAAATATTATTCTGAGAAGGTAGTTCACAGGTTTATCAGACTGCTAAAAGGGTTCATGGTACAAAAAAAGGGTGAGAACCCCTGCTCTAGAATTTTCCCTCAGATCATACTTTGAATAAATGGAACCCACTACAAAGCCTATGAAAGATACCATTGGGACTCCTTGTGGGTGAAAATGACATCAAATAAGGAAGGAACTCATGGGACCATTCCCCCAACTTTCTGCTACTTCCTCCCCAATTCTTGATAGAGAAACCATTAGAATCTGTTGGCCTGTGAGTGTGTGCTTTTATTTTGGGGTGAGAAAAAGCTTTGGCTTCTTCAAAATATTAGAACTAGACCTATAAACAGCTAAGAGCATATGAGAGTGGTTAGTAAAGAATTTTAGTATTTAGCATTTTATACTAATTAATGGCTTCAAAAGACTAGTTGTTGGACAGGAAAAGAGTCAGGCAGAAGAAAATCTCGAAGGAAGGAAGGAGGGAAGGAAGGATTGATTAAGCAACTACTATGTGTCAAGTACTATGCTAATTGCTTTACAATGAATGTCTCATTTGATCCCCTCAACAACCCTAGGATATAGGTGCTATTAATAATAATAATTATTAATTATTATTATCCGTAGTTTACAGGTAAGGAAACTAAGGCAGACAAAGGTTAAGTGACTTGCCCAGCATCATGGAGCAAGTGCCTGAGGCTGGAGTGGAACTCAGGTCTTCCTGACTCTAGGCCCAGCACTCTCTTCACTGTGGTGCCACCCAGCTACCTAGGGAAATCAACTACTCAATCAATTAATTGATTGTTAAGCATTTACTACGTGCCATGAGAGAGAATATGATGTAGTACGTAGAAAGCTAGAAGTTGTTGTTTGTTTGTTTCAGTCGTCTCCGAATCTTCATGACTCCACATGGGGTTTTCTTGGCAAAGATACTAAAGTGGTTTGCCGTTGTCTTCTCTAGCTCATTTTACAGATGAGGAAACTGAGGCAAATAGGGTGAAGAGACTTGCCCCTGGTCACACAACTAGTAAGTGTCTGAGACCAGATTTGAACTCAGGAAGATGAGTCTTCCTGATTCTAAGCACAGTGCTCAATCCACTGCACCACCTAGATGCCCCCAGAAACCAGGAAGACCTGAGTTCAAATTCTACTTCCAACAAGAATTAGGTTTAGCAAGGTAAAGAAATTTATCCTAGTGCACAGTCAGTAAATAGAAAAACTAGAATTAGAAAGCCAGTTCTCTGATTTCAAATCTACCAGCCATTCTAATATACCATGTTACTCCCTAGCCACAGTCCTCAAAGGTGTGTTATGGAATTAGAAAGAGAATCACAGAATGTTCAAGTCGGAAGGGCACTCACTGGCCATCTGGTCCAACCCATATCCAAAACAGAAGCCTCTATAATAGACCAGACATGTCATTTGCATCCAGCCTCTCTATATGAGGACCTCCTGAGGCAGTCCATTCCATTTGGAGATAGCTCTAATGTTAGGAAACCTTCCTCTTGGTAAACCTAATGACAGCTAGGTGGCACAACAGTGGATAGAGTGTGGGGCCTGAAATTGGGAAGACCTAAGTTCAAATCCAGCCTCAGACACTTATTAGCTATGTGACCCTGGGCAAGTCACTTCACCTGTTTGCCTCACTTTCCTCATCTGTAAAATGAGCTGGAGAAGACAATGGCAAACCATTCCAGTATCTTTGCCAAGAAAATCCCATATGGGATCACAAAGGGTCAGACACATCTGAAAGACAATTCAAACCTAATTTAGCCTCTGCACATTCTACTCATTTTTACTTGTTTTGTCTTCTTGAAACAAGTGGAAGAAGTCTAATTCCTCTTACATATAGCAGTATTTGAAGAGAGCTATTACATCTCCTCTCAGTCTTCTCCAGGTAAACATGCCTAATTCCTTCAAGTGATCATCATATGGCCTGGACTCAAGGCCATCCATCCACCTTCCCACCCCCTGGTCACTTCAGCTGACCCAAATCAATTTCCTGAAGCCCCTCCCCTTCTCCAGGAGCCACACATGGCAAACCTTCCTCCTTGTGACAAAGAATAACAGTTAAGTAAAAGCACATGCAACATTTTGTATCTAGAGTTTCCTGCCTGTCCCAGGAAAGGAGGAAGGTCCGTTTCCTTTTCCCTGGGGTCAAGGTTGATCATTACAATTATATGGCACTTGGGCTTATCTTTGTGTCTTTTTGCTTACAAATTGTGCAGCCATTATCTACATTCTTCTCTGTATTGCCATGTAAGTCTTCCCATATTTCTCTGAAATCCTCATGCTTGTAGTTCCTTCTGGTTCAATAATACTCCATTACATACGTACACCATGATGCATTCAGCCATTCCCCATTCAATCTACCCATTTTTCTACAAACAGTTCCAGGGGGTAGATCACAGTCTCCCTCTATAGCCCATCTGCTAGTCTAGCACCTGCTTCAGTCCTTCATCCAACAAATAATTACTGAGTGTCTCTAATGCAGAAGGCCCAGTGCTGCTGCTGGTACTCTATATCCTTTGGATTGGAGGTATCTCTCTCCCTCCGTTAGATTAGTGTCCAGGGCCCATGTGTGTCCTCTCCACGCACCTTGTGGGTGGTCATTCAGATCTTGTGGTCTTCCTTGACTTAAATTCCTGTTCCTTTGAGTCTAAAGAATTTCCCTTCTCTCTGTCCTCTGCCAAAATGCTCCTCTTCCTCCTCCAAATAACCCTTTCCAGCCTCAAAAACTTGTTAAATCATTTCTCAGCCTTCCATCCCTCAGGCTAAACAATTCCAATTCCTTTAACCTTTCTTCAAATGTCTCATTTTTCAACACTTTCTGATGTCTTGTTGCTCTGCTATCACCCCTCTTCAGATTTTTCACGGCTTTCGAGTTGGGGAACCAAAATTGGTTCTTACAGTCACTCATGAGAAAAATGTTCTAATATCTTTGTGGGCCTTCTTGACTTGTGGCCCATGCTACACAATGCAGATGGTTAGCAGAAAAATAAATGTATTTACTAAGAGAGCCCTGGATTGCCTAATCATGCCCCTTTGCCAAAGACCATCAAAAAACTGAGAATGCCCATAAAGGCCAAGAGTCCAGGAGAGAGAAAACTGGGTTGGGCATCAGGGGCCCGAGTTGTAGACCTCATTCTGGTGCCAAATTGCCACTGCACTTGGAGCCTTTGTTTACATCTTGAAAAGCAGTTGTCTGACTTATCTGCCCTTCCTTTTGCCACATGATTGCTGGGAAGATAAGTGAGAAAATCTATTGACTGTGTGAAAGTGCGTTGAGCTCTTAGGAGGGAGGCTGCCATTTTCTTCAACATTTGGTAAATCACTCAGGTGGCCAATGAGATAATTAGAGAGACTCTCAAGAGAGCAGTTTCATTCTGCCCTAATTGGCCCAGTTATTACTTTCCCCCTCCACCACCACCATTTGAAGATCTGTACCCCAAGAGGTAGCCCATTCTACAATAGTGGGATTCAGATCTGGATTCAAGTCCTGGCTTTGATCCACACCAGTTATGTGGCCAAGGGCATCACGGAACCTCTCAGTTCCCTAGGCAACATTCCAAGACGAGTTACAAATACCTTGCTGAGCTATGTGATGGAAGAAGTCTCCACACCTGGAGCTTCCTATACTCATGAAATCGCATGTCCCACGCCCATCCTCATAAGGGTTTCACACATGATTACTGTTCCATGACACACATTTTCTCCTTTTATTGGGGGTGGGGGGTGCCAAGGTATCAACTGATGCTTTAAAATGTTCAAAGCACTTTGCATATGTCACTGCATTTGAACATTTGGACCCTTCTGGGAAGTACACGCTGCTGGAATTATTGTCCCTATTTTATACACGTGGAAACCTAGGCTCGTCTCTCAGATAGAGAGATTAGTCCGTGGTCACACAGCCAGTGTGGCAAGTGGGATTCAAACACAGGTCTGCCTGACTCACCTCCTCCAAGTACATGGTCATAGGCAAAAACCAACCAACCAAACCCCCAAACTTTAGGGAATAAATCAGCAGAGACTCATGAAATGTCAGAATTGGAAGGCTCCTTGGAGATCGCCACTGTCCAACTCTCCCCATTTTACAGTGAAGGAAAGTGAGGCTCAGAAATGGGGACACCCAAGGTCTCACCGCTACTAAGTGAACTCCTGACAACAAATCTAAAATGTTTGAAGTGCTTTGTAGTAGAACAATTATTTATTAAGCACCTACTGTGTACCGGTTACTGTCTTAAGCACTTTCCATATATGATCTCATTTGATTTTCACAACAATACTAGGAGGAAGGTGTTGTTATTACTCCCATTTTACAGTTGAGGAAACTGAGGCAGAAGAGAAGTGACTTGCCCAGAGTCACACAGCTAGTAAGTGTCTGAGGCTGGCTCTGAACTAAGCTCTTCCTGACTCCAAGCCCAGTGCTCTGTGCACTATGGTGCCACCTAGCTGCCTAACATCATTTTCATCTTGGGATGAAAGGGTAGGCTATAGAAAAATGAGTTAATAGTAATTCTCTAACTGGCCACGAAAATAATCTTAATCATTATCTACTATGGACTCTATTTTGCACTTCTTGTGTAAGGGTTTACCATATGATGAGCAGGAAGACGGGAAGTAAGAAGAACAATAATAATAATACTAAAGGAAGCTGATGATCCACAGAGGACTGAGCCTGCTTGCCTCAAAGAGGGATTAGGAATAGATAACAGGAAGCCAGATCTTTAACCTCTGAGTCAATTGCTCAACTCCAGCCCAGATCAGTGGTGACCAAAAGCAATTACCTGCTTTATGGCATTTGGAGACCTATGAGAAAGAAGTTGGTCCAGGTCCTATTGCCCATCATGCCATGCGGCACCTGACTGAGGAATGACTGGGCCTACATATTGAACATCCCTCTCCCTTCTAGAGGAAGGCCCTCTCCAACAGGGTTATGCTAGTAGGGAAAGTTCACCAGGTGACTGCCCACAAACGCCTTGCTCTAGGCATCTGCCCTATGAGTCAAATTTCAATTGACCCAGGGTCATTTGAAAAGGTTGATCAAATTAGTGCCTTTGGGGTATGAATAATGCATGATGATTCCTTTCCAAATGAATCCAAGAAAACTTCCCAGAGTGACAGAAGGAAGAAACCAGAAATGCTCATCAATATTCCATCAGCCACCTGTAGATGATTAAGAATCATTTATTAAGTCTGGTGTGGAGGGAACTCTGCAGCTGGCAACCTTAACTCGAGAAAGGGCAAGCAGGCATGCAGATCTGGGGGTGTCAAGGAAAACCTGAGTGGTGGCTTGTGGGGGATTTCAAGAGCTTAAAAAAGAAGTGAGAAAGCAGGGAGTGGGGAAAGAGAGCCACTATTCTGTGGGGTTGGTTTTGATGCTGACCAGCTCAAGCATGCTTGAGCTGGAAACAACAAGCATTTGTGGAGTGCTTACTATGTGCTAGGCACTGTGCAAAGTTCTGGAGATAAAAAAATAAAGGTAAAAAACCATAGCCCCCACCCTCAAGGAGCTCACATTCTAATGGGGGTGGGGATAACAGGCAAACAGCAACACACATAAAACATGGGAGACACTCTCCGAGGAGAGGCACTAGAAGTGGGAGAGCACCAGGAAAGGCCTCCTGCAGAAGGTGGGATAGCAGCTTAGTCTTGAAAGAAGCCAGGGAAACTAAGTATAATAAAGGAACACATTTCTTCATGTAAACTGTAGCTGCTCCTATTTGCTTTTCCTGTAGTCTCTTTGTTGGGAGGAGGTACTTCAGGAATAAAAATAATAGCAACTCAAGGCCAAAACTTCCCCTCACTCTTAATCTTCTCCACCCTCCCCTAAGATTCTGGGCTCATATAGACCAGGTCCAGTCCTCGATGCCTGAGTCAAGTAGGGTCTTTTTCTCTCTTGGACTCATTATTCCCCTTTCTTTGAGTTTATTCCAGGGAAAATTCCAAATAGATAAAGTATTGATTTTGCATTTCCCCAAACCTGAATGAAGGGAGCCCAGCTCCTTCCTGTACAAGCACTGAAGTTACTAACTGCATACCAGATAAGCCAGCCTTTATTTCACCTTTCAGAAAATGCAGATGACAAGAACCCACAGAAGCCTATAAACAGATATAGAAAACACTTGAAAGACTCACAGATGCTCATGAGTAGACACAGAAAATCTCCAAATTGCCCCGAAGATTTCCTTATTCCTTCAAGAACACAACCATATTTTGGGGCTGCGAACAAGCCCACCGCTTCCCATCAGATCTACACTGTCCGAATAATTCACTGTAACATTGAGGGGTGAGGAAGAAAGGTCCAGATCTATTGTTACTGTGCTAGGCACTGGAGATAACAAAGACAAAGAATGAAACCTTAGGAATTTGTATAAACAAAGGTGCTGTCTCAGAACCATGCAGAGATTCTGTGGGCCTGTGTGGCTTTCCAGTATACCTCAGTGGCTCAAAGATAGGACTGAGCTATAGCAGAATAAGGTGATGTTCGGGAGGGTCACTCCGTAGGCCTCCTGGAGCAGAAGACCTGGGTTGGCTCTTTTCCCAACTCTTTGCCTGTTCATCCACGGATATTATCATATAATCTGCTGTTTCATTACCCAAAGGTTTCCAGTAAACTGAATTTTGCTTCAACCACAAAGTGGCCAGGGGTTTGCTAGAGCTAGATACACATGTACAGTTAGGCAAAAAGCCCCAAATTTGCCTTGGTGTTAGGAATTTTCCTAACTTGAGGCTCAGAGAGATTGGGATTGAATTCAATTTTGTTTTAAATCTAAAATAAACTCCCTAAAGCTGAAGACAAAGGAACCACATGGACCTCGAGGACTATTACACTGCCCCTAATAATAATGATGATAGTGATAATCATAGGTAGCATTTCTATAGTGCTTTAAAGTTTGCAAAGTATGTTACAAATATCATCTTAATTTGTCTTCACGACAACCCTGGGAGGTAAGTACTGTTATTATTATTTCCCATTTTACAGTTAAGAAAACTGAGGCAGAGAGCACTTAAATGACTTGCCCAAGGTCACACAGCTAGTAAATGTCTGGAGCCACATTTGAACACAGGCCTTCTTGACTTCAGGTCCAAAGCTCTATCTACTGCGCCACCTAGCTGCCTAAGCTCAAAATGAGCTAATTCTTATAATAGGGCGTTACAGGAGAAAGATCTCTCCCCGGGGGCAAAGCAAAATGAAAAAGTTTGAAAAGGTAAGCAAAAAGGGTCAATCTCCTTCAACAAGAAGCCATCCCCCCAAGTCCCAGTTACCCAATCACCTTGGAGGCAGGCCTAGTCACTAAACATCAGTCAAGAAGTTACCATTATTCACTAAACAAAGCACCAATGAATGTATCCCTACTGATCACCCGGAGGTGCCTTCTTGATCCCGAATGAAGACTCCTGTCATGTAAGCCGATGAAATTGATCAGGGAGCTCAAATTGATCAAGGACTTCCCCGATTCCATCCTCGATTAGTTCTGTCATCCTAATCATAATGGCAAACGTTTAGATAGCACCTTAAAATTTGCAAAGCAAAGTACATTATCTCTTTTTAACTAATCAATCCATAAACATTTACTAAGTGCCTACTATGCACCACGCACAATGCCAAGCTCTTTTTTGCCTAACCGCAGCCCTGTAGGACAGCATTATCACTGAAGGTGTGAGAGGTCAAATGTCTTGCTTGTCATACAACTAGTATCACAGGCAGGATTTGAACACAAGTCTTCCTGACCAATCAAAATGACAGGATAGCCATGGCAAGGTCAAAGTCTTCCTGAGCTTTCAGGTGACCAGAAGAAGACAGTGGAAGGGAAAGAAGGCCAAGGGAGAATACTTCTTATGAGAGTCATTACTTACTGATGCCAAGTGTATTCTCTATTTCCCATGAAAATGGGAAAAGACAAGAGTTTTCATTAAATCCAGTCATTAGATATTGGTTCACTTTCTAGGAGCGTTTTATGAGCTCTCAAGTGGGACTAAAATTCTCCCAAATGAAGGCGACCTTTCATTCATTTCATTGTCAGCAGAACTGACTAGCACTCATACGAATGGGCACATGTGATCTATCAAAAGTTGTCTCAGAGAAATGGCTTTTATCATACAAGCTTCCTTGCTAATGGGAAATGAAGCATGCTTTCCCACCCTCCATGAAAATCTAATTTGACTTTTACTTCTAATGGGATTTTTAATGCCAACAATTTGTCGACGGAGAGAGAGGTTGCGAACCCGATTCAGAGTGATTGAGGAGGTGTCCATGAAAGCAGCATTCTAGGCATTATTCTTCTCATGATTCAAACCTGGGTGTAACAAACAGCACTAGAAGCTTTCTGCAGAGGGTCTAGAGTGATAAATTTGGCCCCAAGTAGACCTGAGTTCCAATCTCACACTTACTGGTTGTGTGACCCTGGGACAAATCAGTTAACCATTCGGACCCTCAGTTTCCTCACAGTAAAATAATAATACTAACTAGCATTTCTATAACACTATCTTATTTGATCTTCACAACAACCCTAGGAGGTGCTATGATTATCCCCATTTTACAAATGAGGAAACTGAGGCAGTCAGAGGTTAAGTAACTTTAGCAGGTTCATACAGCTAGTAAGTGTTTGAGGCTGGATTTGAACTCAGGTCTTCCTGACTCTCCAGGCCCAGTGTTCTATCTCCTGGGGTGCCACCTCACAGGTTTGTTTTCAAGACCAAATGAGATAATGGCTATAAAGTGCTTTGCAAATCTTAAAGCTCTATTTAAATGGGTTATTGCTGTTGCTGTTCCAGTAGACTTCCGCAGGGTAGGTAAATTACCTCTCCCCAAATGGCCAGGTGCCGGTGGATGGCGATAGAGAAGGTCACAGTGAAATGGCCACTTACATTTCTGATTTGGCTATCTCTTCTTCTCTCATTCCTTTTAGGAAACAGGGCCCCCTCCACACACACACACACACACACACACACACACACACACACAAACACATACACACACCTGGATAATGCCACGAGGAAACACTTCAAACTCATGTACTTTTCCCCCAGCATGAAATACTATAAGACTCATGCTCCTTCCTGCTCCCCACATATGTGGCATTTGTCAGAAGCCTGATGCCTGAGAATCAGCAAAGGCCCGGGGTGGCTCCAGTCGGAAACCGTTTGTGAGATGCTCATTTTGGCCAGGTAAAACCGCAAGATCTTATGAAACCAGCAATCCCAGAGTCACACAATCTATGGGCTGGAAGGAGAAGAATGTCTGATATTTATGGAGTGCTTTGAAGTTTGCAAAGCACATTGCAGACATCCTTTCACATGAGCTTCTCAAGCACCTCGTGGAGTAGATGCCGTAGTTGTTATTATCTTCATTTTACATATGAAGAAACTGACACTCTAAGATATGGAGTGTTTTGTCTGTGGTCACACAGCTAATAGTGTCAGGAATAAGATTAATTCATTCAAGCATTTATTTAGGGCCTACTATGCTCCAGGTGCTTGGGTAGGCCCCAGGAACACCAAGCCACAAACGAAACCAATTCCAAGGAACTTAGATTCTCTTCAGGACAGGGATAAATAGCATGGATTCAGGCCAAGGTCTCCCTGATTTGGATTCCAAGTTCAGAAGTACATCCATTACATGATGCTGCCCTTTACGCCATCTAATTAAACTTTCATCTGCACAAGAACATTGTCTTCAACACACCAGCAAGAGCTCATCCAGATCTTGCCTGATGAACTCCAGGGAAATAGAAGCCAATGCTTCCTGAGCTGGCCCATTCTTTCCACTTCTGAACAGCTCCAATGGTTAGGACATTTTCCCAAACCTCCCACCTAAATTGGTCTCTTGGCAACTTTCATCCACTGCTCCTAGGTCTCCCCTGTCTGGGGCCAAGGAGAACAAGTCTAATCCCCTTCAATGTGACAGTCTTTCAGATGTTTAAAGACAAAGATGTTCTCCCTTAAGCCTTTGCCAAGCTAAACATTCATGGGTCATTCAATAAATCCTCACGTGGCAAGATCTGGAGGTCACGTGCTGCTGTGGCCTCTATCTCTCAAGGTCTTACCAATGTCCTTCCTAAATCATCATTCCCAGAAGGGAAAACAACACTGCAGATGTAGTCTGGCCAGATCATCTCTGGACATTCCCCAAGACCAGTGGGATTACCATGGCTTTCTCTGATAGTTGGAGTTTGATCAAAGGGGAGAAATATAAAGAATCAGAGTTGGTAATTATGATGCCATGCCACGGATGAAATAGGGTCCATACGACAATCAAGCATTGTCCCTTTGAAGACAGGAATCCTGAAAAGGCGATAAGGTAGCTAAGTCTCCTCATTGGCTTTTCTCAGTAGAAATATTTGCAAAAGCATTTGGCTGCATTTCAGCTCAATCACTGATCAGAAGGGATACAGGGTTTTTCAAGGAAATATTTCAGTTTAAATCTAACAAATGCTTTCACTGTTAGAGAATTTTTAAAAATTGTGTTTTCTCTCTCTTTGAGATGCGACAGCTGGTAGACAAAGATGGAGAGAATAATACGTTTTAATTATACCTTTCAAAAGCCAGCAGATTTGAAAGCTCTGCATGTATGCAGGATTAGAGGAGAAGTGGATTCTTCTCTGGGTTAACTGTGGGTGGTTAAGGACTGCTGGTGTTCATTCTAGAGGTGAGATGGCCAGACTTTTGTCTTCAGCCACAAAACTCAAATTTTCCATTTAACATCCTGTCACACTGCTTATTTTCTCCAGGGATTTCATTAGGGCTTGTTTTCCCTCTTTGCTGTGCTTAGGACGACTCAATCAAGAAAACAACACGTTGAACATTGTGCAGCTTCTCATCACCAAATATATGCCATACCAAAATATGGCACAGATCCCTGCAGAATGGCTTCAGCATGAGGAAGGGAGCCAGGCAGAGCGAGAAACCGAGGGAGAGGGTGGCAAGGGGTTGTTGTGAACCCTACCTCCCCTGCTATTGGGATGCGGATGGAGCTTCACTAAGCGATCGCCAGAAGGCACCCTCTCTCTCTCTCTGATCAGCTCAAACTGGCCTGCTAACTCTTTCCATGTTTCTCATTCCAGCACTCACCTCATTCCTCTCCACAGGTGGTCCCAAGTCTAGAATGGATCCCCTCCTCATGACCAACTTGGGAGAGTCCCCAGCTTCCTCCAAAGCCCAGCTCATGCACCCTCTCCTACGTGAGACCTTTCAGGATTCCCTGAGGTATAAGCACCTTCTCCCTCTTATATATAGTTGGGAGTTACTTCTCTGTGAAGATGTTATACCTGTGCTCCCCAGAGAAGGTAAGTGCCCTGAAGGCAGGGTTAGTTTAGTCTTTATTTGCATAATGTCATACACAGCGAACAACCTCCCAAACTGTAGTCTCTGGCCATCGCTCCCTCAGAAGAAGCTGGTCAGCATGGCCCAGCCTGCCATCACAGGTAGAGCAAGCTATTCAGAAACAGATGCTCTATTCTGGATGGATTTCAAAATGAACTTCGGCGCACTCTAAGAAACCATGAGTTATTTAGCATTCACCTTATAAGAAATCGATACAGCCACAGTGTCGGGGAAGGAGCTTTAGACTTGGAACCACAGGGCCCGAGTTCAAATCCCAGCTTTACCACTTCCTACCCATTAGACTTCACCTGAGCCTCAGTTTCTTCCTCTGTAAGATGCTGGAGTGATCTGGTCTGATCTGATACAAGTGGAATACTCAGAGTCACAATATTCCAATAAGAGGAACAAAAATACACAAATGAGTATGGACTTCCACTGCCTGTTCAGTATGTCCTGGTGCAACTGGCCCTCACATGCTTCATTCTGGTGGCTCTGAGTGGCATCCCTTCTGTCCCCTCTGGGGAGGTCCCTCCCCTGCATCTACACAACACCATGCACTTGGGGGAAGCTCCCCACTGACTTGGCCAGCTGCACCACATGGGCCATTTAATCATGCCTTGGGCTTCCTTCTGCTCCCCTGCTATGAGAAGTTAGGCTACCATTTTCCAGATCTAGATCTCGAATCCCATAGGATACCGTATGACCCTCTCACCCACTTTTCTCCACTGTTGTCCTTGCTGTAAACCCAAGAAGAGATCTGCAAAACTTAACCAACCTCTTGCTATGCATTCCTCTTTTCCAACTTTTTAGTGTTAGGACTTCCTTGAAATCTTACAGTATTTACATCATTCAATTTTCTCTCTGTGACTGGGAAGTCAGATCAAATTCACTAGATCCATATTGCCCCCATAGAGTGCAGTGATAGCATCACAGACTCCGTGCTTTCTGATATTAACCGAAGAATGCCATCCGGAGGCAGGCGGGAGGGACAGAAAGCAATGCTTGTTCATTTACAAAAATGAAATGTAGGGAAAATTGTTATTTTAAAAAGATTCTGCTGCCTTGAATGTTCAAAGAGAGAAGCAGTGTGATGTGGCAGAAAATGAGCTGGCCTCAAAGCCAGGAAGACCTGGGTTCACGTCCCTAGAAAAGTCACTCGACAGTTTTCTAGGCAACTCTCAAAGCCCCTAAGTTGCTTTTGTTTTTTGTTTTTTTTTTTAAAGGTACTGATCTGCCCTGGGAGTCAGAGTGTCCTTCCCAAGGGGGCTGGGTATACTAATGAAATCACAAGCCCAGTCCTACCTTAGTCCCTGTTTTGGAGAAAAATGCCACTCTGGAGAACTGCAATCTGCATGAATGGCTGGACCCAAGAAGCACCCTCTGGAGCTACTGAGCTGGGAGTGGATGAAAGGGACAAGGGCAAGGCCCTTCTCCTTTGGGGCTGTTCAGGCTCTGGAGGAGCTGCAATTTCCCTGGGGCAGACTCTCCCTTCACCAATGGGCCTCTAATCGTTCTTTGACCAAAAGCTTCTCGGATATGACAGTGATTACAGCTGACATTTATTTAGCACCTCAAGGTATGAAAGCTTTGTCTTCTTTGATGACTGAATAAACCAAAGAAGTATTAAGGGCTTAGTTTGTGCCCAGCATTGTGCTAATAAGCAATGGAGAGGCAGGTAGAAAAGTAAAACAGCCCTGGTTGCCAAGGAGCTCCCATTCTAAGGGGGGACATGACACACATAGGAGGGTTCGGCTGCAGGGAAGATGGCAAGGCCCAGTGGTCCTTATGGTGCAAGGCAGATGGTAATGCATCTCCTTTAGTGTCATTCTACTAAAGCAGTTAGATGGCGCCACAGTGCACAAAGCACTGGGCCTGGAACCAGGAAGACTTGATTTCAAATCCAACCTCAGATACTTAATACCTTTGGGACCCTGGACAAGTCACTTAATCTCTGTTTGCATTAATTTCCTCATCTGCAAAATGGGGATAATAATAGTACCTACTTCTCATGATTGTTGTGAGGATCAAATAAAATAATCATTGTAAAGCACTTAGCAGAGTGCCTAGTATATAGTAGGTGATTAATCAATGCTTATTCCTTTTCCCTTTCCCCCTTCTTTCATACTGATAAAACCACATACATTTTTGGAGGTAAAGCCTTTCACAGTACCAAGAATGATTTATCTCCTGGGTCTTTAGTTGCTGTGGCTTTTGGGAAGGCAGGGGCTGGAAAACTTGCAGAGGGAGTGGCCAGGTTGGCCATCCAAAGGGAATGGTTGTTAGAGCCAGACCAGAAATGGAACCAGTGGCCAGGGGAATGTAGTGACCACTATCTTTGGGGTCCTTGGGCCTAGGGCCCTGGGGGCTGTTTCCATCACTACTCCAAGTTGTGGCAGTGGGGTTTGGCTTCCTGGCACATATTACCTCCTGTCTATCCTCCCCCAGGGGTCTAGCTGCTTACCATCCCACTAACTTGGCAGGCAGGCAGCTACCCAGACCAGGCAGTCATGTGACTATCCAAATACCAGGGCTGACATTCAGATTACAGAAGGGGTTAGTGCAACCCATTCCTAGACTAGAGCTTGGCTCTGTGATATCAGGGTCACGTCCACTTTCCTGTGAGAAATCGGACCAGGCCTTTGGTAGAAAGATAGGTCCTGGGCCTGGGATTTCATTGGTACGGGGTACTCCCAGGTGAGGAAATTCCTTCTGCCAAAGCAGGTTGATACCTTCTTTGCAACTTCTAGTTGTAGGGTCATCCAGGGGTAGAGGGGGGGGGTTCCTGAGAATAAAGTGACATGCCAGGGATCACACAGAAAATAAGGACAGAGGTATTGACCTCAAAACAAGCTCTCTAGCCACTACTCCTCACAGACTCCTCTTAGAAGAATGCTATTCACTCATTTTTCAATTGTGTCCGACTCTTTGTGACCCCATTTGGGGTTTTCTTGACAAAGACACTGGAGTAGTTTGTCATTTCCTTCTCCAGCTCATTTTACAGATGAGAAAACTGAGGCACACAGGGTGAAGTGACTTGTCCAGGGTCATACATCTAGTAAGTGTCTGAGGTCAGATTTGAACTCAAGTCTTTCTGACTCCAGGCCTGGCACTTATCCACTGCTCCATTTAGCTGCCCCTTGCTGAAGGAATGCATAGGCATAAATCAGTCTGCCCAGGCAGACACAGTCTGCCAAACGACACAGCTGACTGGGTGATTGGGGTGACTAAACACCAACACTCGGCACACAATGTTTGGGACAGTGCTAACAGCTCCAAATCAGAGGACCTGAGTGGGAGTTCTGATACCTTCTCATTTATGACCTTGGGCAAATCCCTTTCTGAGCCAGTTCCCTTATCTGGGAGATGGGGATGCTACTAATATTTGGAGTACTTACCCCAACTTTGTGAGCACGATCAGAATGTTTACACTGAGATGGCAGTAGGACACGGGCAAGGGGCGTTCTTTCTACTAAGGGGACGGGTTGCACTAAGCCCTCATCCACAATCAGCCTCAGGGAAATCTGGACACACAGTTGAGCTGGAGGGTCAGTAGGGGGAAGGGAAATAAATTGAGGTTTTAGATCTCTCTTTTTTATTTCACGAATTAGAGACATAGCTAGGGAGGGGCAAGCAGAGCTTTACCTTAGAGTGTCAGTTTTTACAGAAAACCAACAGCACTCACAGTCCTTTCAGCAGCATAGAAACAATTGAAATGAATAATGACACCAGGAGAGCTCCTATCCACCTACGCCTTCAAATGAATTGGTCTTAAATAACCGATTTTGTCGTGTATGCTGCTTTCCAGGATGCAAAAACTGCTAGTTATGGTTCTGGCAGTGACATTGCCCAATGTTTCTCCCACTACAGAGGCTCTAAAAAATTCTGAGCAAATATCGGGCATTGGATATGGATCTGTCAGCTTAATCAATGGGATAGTAGAAAGGAGCTGGAGAAACAGAAAGGCATCCAAAGTCTCCTGCAGCCCTCCATCTGTGAGGGGCTCCAAAGATGGCCAAAGGAAGAAAGCCCCTCAGCTAGGACTGGTTGGCCAATCAAAATTTACTGACTCCCCCACTGTGCTCCATAGTGAATATACCAGCTCCAACTGCCAGGAGAGATAGAGAAAGCATTCCCAAAGGGCTTATCCTAAGTCAGGCTCCGAGTATATAAATAGAAGCAAAAGGAAAGCCAGTCCCTGCCCTCAAGGAACTTACATTCTAACAGGGAAGACAACACATAAACTGGAGCTGGTGGGGAGGACAGCAAGGTCAAAAAGTTGAGAAGTGGCATCTTCACAACTCGTCTCTACCTGGTGACCCATGGATTGAGCAGGGTTTGAAGTGAGGCTAGCTGGTGTTGATACTTCCTCAAATGGAGCTTCACGAAGCAGAGAAGGAGACCACAGAGGCGGAAATGTTGCCAGGAGGAGAAGGCAGCCAGGGTGGCGGTCAGGAAGAAGTCTGGGGAGCTATGGGCCTGGGCAGGGTTTGGAGTAAGCATGGCTGGCATGGGAGATTTCCTCAAATGGAGATGCCTAAGTCTTATGCTCTGCTTATTCAATCATCAATCAATCCATAAGCATTTCTTAAACACCTCCTATGTGCCATGGACTGTGCTAGGCACTAGGAAGACAAAGACAGGAGTCAGAAAGTTCTTATCCTCAATGAGGTTACATTCTAATGAAATGTAACTCTACTTGGGGCCTTCAATTAACACTGTATCCCTTTCAGCCAGTCTCCCAGAGGTTTCAGCTCTTCCTGCCCTGTCCTGTCCCGCTTAATCTTGTTCTCCCGCATTTTCCTTCCCTGTCTGAACCACTGAGGCAAGGGTGGAGAAATGAATTTTGCCTAAGCCAGTGGCAGCAAAGAGCCTACTCATTAAACAAGCCTATTATTTTCCTTCTCTTTAACGAAGATGGATAAATATTATACTGTAGTTTAACAACTTTATTAGCTAAGTAAATTACAGTCCTTTTACCCGAAGTCAATGGAACAACAGGAGGAAAATGAAAGCTGAGCTTAAGGGCACCTTGGTAGGAGCAGCGGGCACCACCCCAATATGCAGATAAATAATTCATGGCCCATAATCACAAAGCACCAACCAAGGCAACACATTTCACAGGTGGAGGGAGTAGGATGTGGTAGGCAGCTCTGAACTGGAGTGTGAAATAGATACTGGTCTCCTGGTGCCATTGAATGCACACCAGGGAAAAGCAACGTCAAGACAGATGACTAACTCTTGGCCAGCCTCTTAATCTGTCATTTAGTACTTCAGCCCAAGGAAGAGCTGCCACCCCACTTTCAGAAGCCAGTTCCCGTTACCCCCGGCCTATTCGATTCCGCAGACATTCAAGCACCTCCTATATGGAGCAGAGCATAAGGCAAGGGGCATTGTTCCGGCCATCAGGGAGCTTGGGTCCTCGTGGGGTGGATCCAACACACATACAGATAGAACAACACAACATAGATCTGTAGGGAGCTTGGCGGGGGCAGGCTTCCATTACCATGGGGAGCTGCCAGCCTAGACGTGGGGCAAGAAGGAAAGGGGGAGTCAGCACTGGTCACAAGCCCTACTGCAACGAGCTAGAGCTTGTTTTAATAGCTAACTGTGTTTTTGTGCTATTTGATACTACTAGTAAATCACATGGCCAAACAATAAATTATATAGCCATTAATAGTAGAAGGAAAAAGGAATTCCCAGCCTGGAAAGCCCCTCGGCTGAAGTAGATGGTCAACTCATCTGTAACTTTGAGTGTTAGCAGAGTTGCCCTGGGTGCCAAGGGATCCAGGGACTTAGGCCAGGCTTAAACCAAGGTCCCCATGACGCCAAAATGCCAACAGCTCTCCATATAACAAGGAACACTAAGTGGGGAAGAGAGGAGAGCAAAATGTACTTGGACAGAGGTAGGCCCTGAGTTGAGCTTGGAAGGAAGCTAGAGGTACTGAGGCCACCAGGATGAAGGCCAGAAGAAAGGCATTCCAGACAGGAGGTTACCAGCTGAGCGAAAGAACAGAGATGAGAGATACGGCAGAGAGCTAGGTCAGTTGCCCTGGAACAGAAAGCACAGAAAGGGGAGAAGGTATGATCAGAAGGGTAGGTGGAGCCAGATCGGGGCGGGTCTTCACTGCCCGACTGAGAACAGCAATGGCTTTCAAACCCAAGGGGCTGAGAGCCCTCTCCAAAGTCCAGCAATCCTCGGATGTGCCCTATAAATCTAGGAAATCCCAGAGTATTCCAAGCTTATCCTCTGGTAACTCAGTCTCCCTGATCAAGGAACGGATGTTACACATAAAAAGGGATTATGTGATTGTAGTCAGAAGGAGCAGTACCAACCCATCCACCCCAGAGGGTTTTCCAGGTGTGGGGAAGGGGCCCCAAACGACACTACGCACCCTTGTAGATTAACTTTCCAAAGTACGACAGTCTCCTGTTCAAAATGGCTCATAAAGTTTGAATTACTTAGCTTAGCACTCAGGGCCTTACCCCACCTGGCCCCAACCTATTTTTCCTGATTTATCTCTCATTGTTTCCCTTCATGTACTCTATGCTACAGCTAAAAAAACTCTTGGTCATTCCTTGAAATGCATAAACAAAATACTCAGAATTACAAAGGAAATCAATTCTATTGAAATACAGTTATCAAAATATTTAAAAAGCAAGTTTGTGGTCCCCAGGTTAAGAACTCTGGCCTAAAGCTCTCCTTGAAGCCTGAAATAGCCTTCTGCTACATTTGTACCTGTCCAAACCTTCCCCACCCTCCAGGACCAGTTCAAAGGCCGCCACCTCCATAAAACCTTCTCAGTTTGCTCCAGCTGGCTGGGATTTCCTTCCTCCTCATAAGCTTCCAGGGTTTTATTTGTCTCCTCCTTCTGGTCATTTCTCATTCTGCCATGAATTAGCATAGTAAAATAATAACAATAATAAACTCACATTTATGTGACCCTTTAAGATTCATAAATCTCTCTTTTTTATTGAATGAAGTGATTGAGTGATTATTTACAGTTGGTTTCCAGAGCCCTGAAGTGTGATTTCTCCTACTCTGGGCTCCCCAAGAAGTGGGCAAAGGCAGATCTCTGGGACTGGGGGCTTACATTCTAATTGGTCAGCTCTCTGCAAGGTAAGCAACATCTATCGCCAGCGATGGGCATCAAACAGGGGAAAAGGCTTGAATAGCAATTTGATTGCTAAAAGAATTGTAAAAGGTGAGTCCCCATCAAAGACACCTTCCATAGTTCTTCCTATCGATAGAGAAGTGATCAGTTACATGAGGGATTACAAGCTGAAACAGGTCTCACGTTAAAAGCCATACAAAGTGTTCTGGGCTTTTTTCCCCTTGTAGTATATGCATAAATATCCCCAGAGCTGACTGCATTACAGATACAGAGTCGTCAGTTGTTCTTTCCATTTCTAGAACCTTTCACTTTGAAAATCTATAAATGAGCCGTAGGAGGGCCTTTCTTAAGAAGACAGCTGTAATTTTTGTTTTTGCTTTTAAGCTGTATCATTAGCAAATACTTTTTCTTTTGCAGCTAATAGTCCTTGTGGGATGTATTCTAATAAAAAAAGGATCAAAAGACATCTGTGCAATAAAAACTTGTTTCCAACGCTTAATGTATCTGCCTCTTAAAACTGCAGATTATCAAGTGATGGCAACAAATATGACTGGCTGCATCTCACTCCAGTTCACCAGCAGACATCTGAGGTTGCTCTCCATAAGGCAGAGCAGAATTTGATGGGCAGAAGATGTGCACTCATTCTTTCAGAGGAAACTGAGGTCACTGCAACTTCCTACCTGTGGGACCTGGGATTAGTCACTTGATTTTTCTGGCCTCAGTTTCCTCCTTGGGAGTATCCAGTGGAGAGTAAGAGAGTAAAAATGGTGGCTAAGGTCCCCTTCCTCTGACATTCCTTAATTCAGTGATTTGCTAAGAAACAATACCAACATTGAGTCAATGATTCTCCAAGAACCACCGATCGGGCCAGGGAGAGTGAGCTCCCTTTTGTAGTAGACCAAAGGACCAGTCACCAAATCTTATCACCATCACCATCATCATCATCTTAGTCTATTTATAACCTTCAGGGCACATTACACAGTGTGTAGTTCTAGGAGGGTAGAAGAGAGGGTAAGATGGGCTCCAATCTAGAAAACAGGTGCTCAAGAAATCGCCAATCAGAGAATTACATCACTTGAAGGGAGCTAGTGGTGCAGTAGAGAGTCAGGGAAACCTGAACTCAAATCCAGTCTCATTAACTTACTAGCTGCATTATGTGCAAGTTATTTAACCTCTGCTTGCCTCAGTTTCCTCTTCTGTAAAATGGGGATAATAATAGCATCTACCTCTGAAGGTTGTTATAAAAATCACATTAGATAACATAAGAAAGTGCTTTGCAAACCTTAAAGTACTATATAAATGCTAGCTATTATTGTCATCATTACCATTGAAGGGACCAAGAGATCTGATCTTCCCTAAATAGGGAAACAACATGATTAAATGCAGGGGCTCTTACCCAGTGGTTCATGATCTCGTTTTTCAAAAAAAAAAAAACAAAAACTTCAATAGAATTGGTATCTGAGAGATCCCCTGTATTTTATTTTCTACAAAGGGATCCCTAGACTTCTTCCCCAGACTGATGCCCAAGGGATCCAGGACATACCAAAGGCAAAGAATTCCTGTTTTAGTGTAGATTACTGAAGGAGATGGAGAGAGAGACAGAGACAGGGAGACAGAGAGAGAAAAAGTGAGAGACAGAGAGAGAAAATAAGAAAGACAGAAAGTGAAAGGGAGAGAAAATGAAAGAGAGAAAAAGAGAGAGACAGAGACAAAGAGACAGAGAAAGCAAAAGTAAGAGAAAGAGAAAGACAGAGAAAATGGGGAAAGAAAAAGAAAGAGAGAAAGTGAGAGAGAAAAAGAGATAAAGTGAAAGAGGGAGAAAAAGGGAGAGACAGAGAAAGAGAGAGAAAGAGAAAGTGAGAGAAAAAGTGAAAGTGAGAGAGAAAAGAGAGAAAGTGAGAGAGAGAAAATGAAAGAGAGGAGAAGGGAGAGACAAGATAGACAAAGAGAAAAAGAGAAAGTGAGAGAGAATGTGAGAGAGTAAAAGAAAGAAAGTGAAACAAAGTGAAAGAGAGAGAAAAAGAGACAGAGAGAGAGAAAACAGAAAGTAAGAGGAGAGAGAGAGAGAGAGAGAGAGAGAGAGAGAGAGAGAGAGAGAGAGAGAGAGAGTCAGCAGCAACCTTTAGAGATGAAGTCTTGACTGGCACTTACTGTGTTAAGTCCCAGAACCTTGGTGAGTTCCAGTTTCCTCAGCTGTAAAATGAGAAGGTTGGGCTAGCTGGTCTCCAAGGACCTTTCCAGCCCTGGCATTCCTATGCTTGCATATGTTGACTGATTTACTCGAGTGTAGTAATAAGTAAATGACAGGAAGCTCTTTCCAAGAGGTAACAGCAGGGTAGGCTTCAGGGCCTGCTGCTTTGACGTCTTAGGGAAGGATCAGAATTGGGGGCCTCCTGCTCACCTTAGTGGTCTGAGCAGTCACAGCCACCCTAGGGCCAGGGGGCCAGAGGGGTCTGGGATCTGGGGCAGGGAGGGGAGCTTGGATAATCACCACCCAGTTGGACCTCCAGCACTTAGAAACAAAATGTACACAAAGTAACACAAAGTCATTTTAGTGGTGGGGTGGGGAAAGGAGAATACTAATAACATGGGGTGGGGGTAGAGAGAAGAAGCAGGAAAGACCTTGGGTAGGAGGGGCCACCTGAGTAGAGTGCACAGGGGAGGAGGGAGAATATTCTGGGCATGGGGGACAGCCTGTGGAAAGGTGCACTAACAGAAGGGAGCGGCAACGAGGCCAGTTTGGCTGGAATATAGAATTTGTAAGGGGGAAAAACATGAAATAATCTGGAAAGATAAGTAGGTTCCAGGCAGGGAAAAAACTTTAAATACCAAATAGGGAAATTTGTACCAAAGGAATCCTAGAAATAAGTAGAGGGACAGGGAAAAATATAAGTGACTGGTAAAGAGGGAGATGAGCCATGTAGCCAAGGCCCAGATAGCCCAAAGGTCCAAATATTCCAACGTGGTTATGGCCACACAACTACCCTCTCTGGAGTGTTCGCTCTCCTAAAAATGAGGGCACTGGTTCTGGGAAACAATATGGAAGCATGTCCTCAAAGTCCCTACCCTTTGACCCAGAGATAGCATTACTAGACTAGGCCTCTATCTCAGGGAAGTCAGAGACCAAGGGGAATGCCCCATATGTACAAAATGATTACTAGCAACACTTTTTGGTAATAACAAAGAGCTGACCACAAGGTAGGAGCCCATTAATTGGGGAACGGCTGAGTAAAGAGCGATACATGAATAGAAATATGAATACAAAGAATTCAGAAAAACTTGGGGAGACTTATATGGACTGACTGATATACAGCCCTGTTAGCAGAACCACAATGCATTTCACTGATGGGTTACCTAACAAGTGACTGGTAACCAGGGACCAGACCCCAGGAATTCTGGGTCCCAGACCTCACCACATTTTGTCTTCTGGCCTTGTGAAAACAAAGGCACACACTAATCACTCCAGAGCACTCTGCTGACTGAGAGCTTGGCTTGTACCAAATCTTTTGCAAGCTCACCAAGTATTTGCCTAAACATGCATCAATTAAGAACCAGCTGTATACCAGGCACTGCACTAAATGTTGGAGATGCAAAAACAAAGTAAAAATGCCCTTGCCTTCAAAGGGCTTATAGTATACTAAAGGATAGATAAATAGGCAGATAAATAAAATTTCTAAAAATAAATATAAATTCATTTTGGCAGGGCTGGGAGACAGCAGTAAAAGTGGATAGAGTAAGGAAAGGCCACCACTCACATGACCCAAGTGATCCTTGAAAAGACTTAAGGAATCCAAGTAGCCTTGATGAAGAAGTAGTATTTTCCAGGGACAGAAAACAGCCTATGCAAAAGCACACAGGTGGGAGATGAACTGTTTGTGTGTGGTGGGGGAGGGGGAGGAGGTGGTTCTAGATTATGTGAGAAATTATGTAGAAATTCACGTTTTCTGCTTTGAGGGAGGGCAGAGGAGGAAGTGAGGTGCTGCCCCTCCACTGGGGATGGGGAAAGGATAGGATGACTTTCATTTTAGGGAGGAAAAAGGCAGTCTACGAAGGCCCTGGTCTCTACCTAGTGAGCGATTCGATGCTGGACAAAATGTTTAATTCGGCCTAAATAGCTATGCAAAGCAAAACATTGAGTGCCAACATTTACTGGGGGAAAGTGAATTTGTGAAATCTTCCAACATTATTGGAAATCACCAACTACAATAATTATCCCCAACTTCTGTTACACTTAACAGCTTTTATGCGGACATTAAAGGAATGTGAGAATGTTGTTGTGTTTGCAGGCCCCATTTCATGTTCCAAAGGCTAATCTGGAGCCTGCTTTCCTTAAATTTGCTGAAATGGCCCATTGCCAAGTGTCCCAGGGGCCAGGAGGAACAATCTGCTTGATTCTCTATACTGGGGGGGGGGGGGGGGGGGGGGGGGGGGGGAGGCCGGGCCTGGCCTGGCTGGTATAATCCTGGGAAAGGAAGCCTTCTGCGGGTTCTCATGGGGAAATGGAGACCTTCTCTTACCTCTCCCTTGAGTCTACAGAAGGGCTCCCTCTCATTCCCTCTACTCTTAATTCCCTCAAATCATAAACGAGACTGTCTGCTTTCCTGGTTTGGGGGCAGGGGGAAGGAGAGGGAGAAGAAGAGGGGAAGACAGAGGTAAAACTAACAGTGCCTGGCTCCAGGCCCCTGGCTATCATGTAGAGACAGAGCTAGAACCTACATGGAGACCCAAAAAATCCTCATGTACCTACAGCCCTCTAAAGGTCAATAAAGGGCTTCCTCATGTTTGTTCTGAGAAGGAGGTATCCCCGTTTTAAAGTTGGGGATATTGAGGCCTAGAGACTTACTTGCCCATGGTCACACATGAAGTGTTATCTGGGTATCTTGACTTGAAGTCCAGTGATCTTTTCATTATACCACAGAATATGGCCCCAGGCCCAAATCTCTGAAGTGAGGCACAGAGGAGACTCTTCTGACCTAGAGATTTAGGAGACATGCTAGCGAACTTTGCCAGAAACACTAATTTGTAGAATGGGTAAGATAACAGAAACCCTGGCTTTCTTCAAAGCATAATTCAGATGCCCCTTCTTGTATGAGGCCTTTCAGGTCCTATGCAGTGAGGTGGCACAGCGGTTAGTGCCTGGGACTTAGAGTCAGAAAGACCTGAGTTCAAATCCTGATTCCCACCCCAGTTGTCACTATTTGTGTCACCCTAGTTAATTCTCTTAACCTTTGTTGGCCTCAGTATTCCCATCTGTAAAATGGATATCATAGCAACATCTACCTCAAAAGGTGGTTGCAAATATCAAGAGATAACTTCTGTAAAGTACTATAAATTCTAACTATCAATATGACCTCCTCAGTTTTGGGGACTATTTCCTAATTATTTCGTATATAATTTGTGTTTACTTATTTGTGTCCATGTCTTTATCCCCAAGTAGAATGCAAGCTCAATGCAAGGACCATTTCCCATTTTTGTCTTTGGACTCTCAACAACTGGCAGGTGCTTAATCAGTGCTGGTTGAATTGAATGAAACCTCTTGACCGAGACTGGTCACATCGAGGAAAGTCATTCCCTGGATTCAGTTGGAGCAGCAAGAAGGGAGCCACAGCCCATAGAAGGTTGCCCCAACCAATGGGATTCCACAGTAATGTCATGAATATGGTACAACTATACCCAGCTACGTAACGTGGTGCAGTCCCATGGTTAAAATCATTCAGCCAACTGTTCATTTTATAACAGCATTCCTAAGGAATTAACTGCCGCTTGTGATGTTATTTCACCTAATGTTGCCCTTTTTAGAAGTGATGCACAATATTAAATGGAATCTACTTGTGTAAAGGGCTTTCTATCCAAGGCACACTAAATCTCGGGATGTCTCTGAACTTTAAAGGCTCTCTGAATTGCTCACCTAAATTTTGATCTACTACTTTGTATTCACTTCTGGTTTCTGTGCACACTCTGGCTTCCTGACTACTTTCCTTGCTTTGCCCCCACTGCTTATGACCCTGTGATCCACTCCTACCTCTGGCACCCCTGTCCTTCGTGAGGCTGGCTGGTTCTAGTCGCTACTTTAGAGGCCTTTTTTTACAGAGTGCCTGCTGTCTAGCTTTCCCCGGCATTCAGAACAAGACTCAAATTTAGGACGATGAAAGAATTAACTGGATGAGAAATAAACTTGGGTGAGAAAAGCTAAAGCGATCCACCCACTCAGCAAATTAAGACTCTGCCAGACCCAGAAGACAAACAATTCCATCCACCTCTCAGTCCAAAGAGGTGAGATCACCCTACCATATTCTCCAGAGATTTCTCCCTCCCTGTTGGAATAATCTCCATCTTGTCTGGACTGAACATAATTAGGACAAGAATATTATTACCTATCAGTAATGGAACCACTATGATAAGTGGTAATTTGTAATTTCATGAAGAAGGAGACGGAAGTCTCCAATTTTGCAGCCTATAAGATCTTTGCTAATCTTATAATGCAAGATAAGGAATGCTATTGGGCAATAAAATCTCAGTAGGACGGTCTCTTATTCCTCTCCACACGCTGTGTATCTCTCCTGCCTGCTGAGTTAAAAAGCCTGAACTTGGGTCCTTAACCATCATCATTGCAAGTACCACCCCAATGGTAACCACCCAATGGTACACCTGTTTTGAGAAAGTTCCTTTCACTTGAAGTCAAAAGAAATGATTGACCAAAAACTCAATTTCTTCTCTAAAAGGAGAGGTCTTTTGCCCCCTCTTAATCTTGTGTTATTAACCCCCCGACAAAGGGGCTTTGGATGAATGGATGGCCAAATAAAATATGTGACTTCTGAAGAACCTCCTTCTAGAGCTAACATTCTGCTAACTGTCACTAGGAGAGAATAGACTAAAGGCGAAAAAAGGCCTGCCTGATTCTGCTGGGCCTCCCAGACTCCTATGCCATGGAATAGATTGCTAACATCTTTGAAAGGCATTCATTATGTAACCTTTGTGTCAACTGAGAGCTCAGTCTCAGAGAATTATCAATAATGTCATCGTGGCTTGTGTACCCACCCAGATTCTCTCTTTGGGAAAATCATAATCTGACTCCTTTTAGCTCTCCCCTAGGGACATGAGATTCCACATGTACAAACAACTCAAGGCTTCCAATGAACATTTAAACTGAATATTTATTCAGGACAGCAATGAGACTAGAAAGGGCTAACATCCTTTGGGAAGCAAGAGAAAAATCTCTTCTGTAGGTACTTGGGTCTATTAAGTATATGGAAGGTGGAAGGGAGCAAAACTCCGGGAATCAGGGCTGAGAGGCCACAATCTGCTTGCTCTTTTTCCTAGTTTAGTGTTGTTTTCCGCATTGTTGAGTCATTTTTCAGTTGTGTCTGACTCTTTGTGACCCTATTTTGGGGTTTTCTTGGTAAGCATACTAGAATAGTTTGCCATTTCTTTCTCCAGCTCATTTTATAGATGAGGAAAGTGAGGCAAACAGTGACTTGCCCAGGGTCACACAGCTAGTAATTGTCTGAGGCCAGTTTTGAACTCGGGGAAGTTGACTCTGTGCTCTATCCACTGCAGCGCCACCTAGCTGCTGTTTTCTCCATAGATCAGATTGTCAGTCTCATGTCATTCATCTCTCAGGCTCTTCACGTTTATATCACTTGTACTTTTGTCACTGGCAAAACGGCTTTGTTCCTACATTGTCGGAGTTGAGTTTCTTGGGTGTTTTTGTTTACCAGAAAGGAATGCAACTTCCCCTTTCAATGCTTTACCTCCTGCCCACACATGAGTGGAAGAGACCAATCCCCTGAAGTTTCCAGTTGGATCATCTTTCTTAAAGCCTGGCACATGCTTCCTGAGAGACATATAATTGAATAGATACTAGGCAATCTGAGAAGAAGGCCTGTTAGGCAGTGCAGTGCAGTAGATGGAGTGCCGGGCCTAGAGTCAGGAAGACATCCTCCTGAGTTCAAATGTGGCCTCAGACACTTACTAGCTGTGTGACCCAGGACAGGTCACTTCACCCTATTTGCCTCAGTCTCCTCATGTGTAAAATGAGCTGGAGAAAGAAATGGAAAGCCACTCCAATATCTTTGCCAAGAAAACACCAAAGGGGGTCATGTAGAGTCACACACAAACAACAACAAAAATCTGAGAAGGAAGGAACACTAAGAGCTGGGAGAGAGGGAGGTCAGAAAAGGCTTCGGGGAGGAAAGAAAATCTGAACCATGCAGGAAAACAAAGATTTGGAGAAGCAGCAGTGAGGAAAGGAAGGCATTCCAGGCATGAGGAATGGTTTGTGCAAATGCACAAAGGCACGAGAGAGAAGGTTGAGTCTGGCTGGAGTGTAGAGCACATGAAGGAGAGTAAAGTGGAAAGGTTGGAGCCAGATTAAGGAGAGCCTTGAATACCAGGCTCAAAAGTTGGAACTTTACCCTAGGGGCAAAAGGGAGCCATTGATGGTTTTTTAAGCAGAAGAGAGACATGGGAAACTTGTCTCTTAGGAAAGTGATTTTAATAGCTTTGTGAAGGATACATCAGAAAAGGGAGAAACCACAAGCAGGAAGACCATTTAGGAGGCTGCCACGTGTGTGGTGGCCATAAAAATAGAGATAGGGGAAGAAATGTAAGAGATAATATTAAGGCAGAATAAATAGGACCTGGCAACTGATTGGATATGGGGGCTCAGGGACAGGGAACAGGAAACAAGGCTGACTCTGAGCTGATGTATTCGAGTGACTGGGAGGAGTGGTGCCTTTTAGAGAACTGGACGAGGGCCAAGTTTGGGGCACGGAAAGGAGATACTGAATTCCATTTCTGAGATTTTGAATTTGAGAGACCAGAAGGACGTCCAGGCAGAATGGTTATCCCCAGTTGTTTGGGATGGACAGGTACTCGAGGAGTAAGACAGGAGAAGAGAAACAGGCACCTACTTGCCTGGTCCCCAAAGCTGAAGAGACCACATAGACAATGGATGCAGGTGCTAGGGAAGAGGGTCTCTGACTGTGAGGGGATGCTGCTGCTACCTGAGAATTCACACCGAGCAAGAACGAAGCCAAGAGGAAGGAACAGCAAGTAGAAGCCCAAGTGTTAGTCCCCTGTGTCCTCAGGCTAGGAGGAGAGGGACACTTCTGTATGAGTGTGGCCCACTGTGGCCCCGTGGAGGGAGCCCTGGGCTCAGGCCCCTCTTCTGACACTCCCGGGCTGTGTGGCCTCCCTGCGCCTCAGTTTCCTCATCAGGAAAATGGAGGTGGCAGGGCCCACCACATGCCACTGTTGAGAAGCTCAATGGCACTAGTGTATGAAAGGCGCCGCAGAATGTCAAGTTATTGTTGTTGACACAGCCCCCGATGGACTGAGCTGGTGAGTGTGATCACCCTCTGGCTGTGATCCAATGGAAACAGACACCGACCACCCCAAGACACTGGCTGTCTGGACCGCTGAGCTAGCCCCCAACCCCCTCTTCCTATCTCTACTCTTTCCCTTCCTGCAAATCAAGGGCATTTCTGCAGATTCTCTTCTGAGAAACAGCAACGTTCACCAAAATCCGTCTTTTAGGGATGAAGGCAGCTGGATGGAGCTCTGGGCCTGGAGTCAGGAAGACCCAATTTCAAATCTGGCCTCAGACACTTACTACCTATGTGATCCCAGGCAAATCCTTTGACCTCTGCCTCAGTTTCCTCCACTGTACAATGGGGATAACAATAGCACCTACCTCCTAGGGTTGTTATGAGGATCAACTGAGATAATATTTAAGAGGCACTTAATACAGTGCTAGGCACATAGTAGGCACCTGAAAAATGCTTGTTTCCTTCTTTCCTTCTAGGGCCAACTCTGAAAAGTTCATCTTTGGCATGCCTAGTAATTTTCCCCCTAACTCAATGGTAGCTTCCTGCCCGCCACCCCGCACCCCAGGTACTCTCAGGAAAGGATCTGATAGACTCATTCACAGTGAGGTGTAGATGACTTACAAGTTAACTCTCCCAGAGGTATTTGCATTTTAACAGGGGACAAAGGTTACAGTAGAAGGAATGAAGCTCTAATTGTGTAATTTCAGGCATCATCAAGCAGATTAAGGGAGGTATTCTTGGACTGAGGGGGTGGGAATAACCTTCCCACCTCCCCTGAAATCATATCACATAAGCAATCTCCTTGTAAGACCAACCTTGGGAATATTTCCTCCAAAGAAACAAGGGGTTCAGGGAAAGGAGGGTGAAGCAGGTCACCTTTAATTTCTCTTCTAGCAATTAAAACACTCAGTTAGAGGGTCCATGGAAAGGGCTCTGAGTCAAGCTTTCAAATATTTACATTCTTTCTAGTTTTCTGAGATGATCTGCAATGTCAGGAAGAAGGGAGAGAGGAAGGGAGGGAGAAAGACTGTTCCCTTCCGAAGACAAGAGGTATAGGCAGGAAGGAGAATTTGTCATGAAATAGGAAATTCTTTCTCCTCAAAATATGAGAACATTTCTTCCCCCACTGGTCATTTCAGTGCCCATTTTGCAATACCATTTGGGATTGATGACTGTGAATGGGTACTCAGGAATGTCATTCCAATTTAGCACCATCATCTCTACAAAAGTAGGTGTCTAGAATTCATATTTCCAACGTATTAAAAGACCGTTCTTAAACAGATGGATGACCTAGGCACTGGACAGACTATAAAAGCTATGTATTTGGGAGCCCCACCTCCACCTTGTGGTTTCTGCCTGTCTTAAGAACTTAAAATTGTTTGGATTTTAGGATCTGGCTCCTCACCCCATCCTGTATCTGACTCCTCTGAGCTTGTGGCTTTATCAAGGGCCTGACACAAACCTGTTGCTCCTGTCATGTCCTGGTAGACCATCTATGATGGAAACAGCGGATGGCGTCAAAGGACATGGGTTCAAATCCTGCCTGTACTACATGATAACATGTCACATAACCCATATAAGCTTCAGTTTTTCCTTTGCAAAAAGAGGGGGTTCAAATACTTCCACTCCAGACAGCAAGTCCTAGGGCACACTCAGCCCTATCCCTATTGCCCCCAATGTTGTACCTGAGCTTCTGGCAGATCCTCTTCGGCATGAAGCCAGTGGAGAGTAAATGCCAGCTTAAACCTTGGAGTCAAACTGTTTGTTATAGGCTCCCATCTTTTCTTCCTGCTGTCAGTGCCTGGGGGGCAAGCCACCCTGCCAGTCACCAAGTCTGAGCACTTAGCAGGGTCATCTCTGATGCCCGAGCCTTGTATGAGATGAATCATCCCGTCCACCTGCAAAGTCTCCCTCGTTGGTCTCATCCTCGCCACTCCTCTTACAGCTAAGTTGGCTCCCTAAGACTGCCTCTGCTACCTCCTGCAAAGCCCTGAACTAGGCCAGACCTGAGGGCTAATGTGTGAGCTTCAGAGACAGCTGGGATCCCGGTATTTACTAAAAATCCTAAATGCTTGAACATGGTCTCCCAGAACTCATAGCCTGGGCATTTCTAAGGAAACAGTGAGCAAGGAAATGAGATTCCACCTAGGCCCTCTCCTCTCCTCACAGTTCAAGAGATTACAACTTCAGAGCTGGAAGGAACCTCATTGGCCTTATTTTACAGAAGTGGAAACTGAGGCCCAGAGAAGGTGAAGCAGACTTGTGACTACTGGGGTTAAGCACCATCAAACCTAGCCAGGGAAAGCAGCAGGAAAGGCACTCCCAGATGAGCAGGGGCTGGTGTGTGATGGGGGAGGATCCATCTGCCCCACAAAGGGTGACAGAGACCTCAGGACACGTGCCTGAGCCTGCACCTGGGGTGGCCGCTGCTGAAGGACCCCTGTGCCTCCACAGTCCTTCAGATTTGCTGCCCTCTTAATTCAGTGCCCCACAAGTAAGCCCTGATTGTCCCACCCTAGTTATGGCTCTGGGGTGAAAGGATTTGCCAAAATCACATAAGCAGTACTTGGGCCAAGTTCAGATTTCCTTCTGCTGTGCCTGGCAGGCTCATATCTGCCCAGTCCTAAGGAGTATGACTCACAAAGAATGCTTGCATATGTCTCACACTCAACATAGTCTAATCTCTGCGAGATACCAGGTTTTTAATAAAAATACAGTCAATCCCTTCTCACTGTTGCTGGAAAACTAAGATTGACTGTTTTCATGTACATTTCAATTTACAGTGTATAGGGAGGCCATTGAGGAAATATATAGTCTTAACCGCTTAGCTTAAACTTGTCATTATGTCAATAAGAAATCATTATAGCCAAACACTCCTGTCTGATACATGGTTAAAAGTCTAGGAGTAATTTTACACAAATCTATAGTTTTGCTCTGAAGGAAATTATATGTATAGTTGTTCATTTCATTACACGTATCATGATTATTGGGGGCTAGCAGGAGGAAGTTGGAGAGGTCTGCCTGCCACACACACACACACACACACACACACACACAAGGTAGCCACTTTCTCCTGGTCCTCTAGACAGCTGAGCTGGCGGCACTGTTAGTGGAGTCAGGTTTCTGTGGTGCTAAGGCCCTTATTCCACAGGGAGGATTCTTTGGTGGTGCCAGGTTAGGAGGGGCAGCTCCAGGACTCAGCTGCTTAGGTGGGTATTTTTTCCCTATCCCAGTAGAGCACCATGGACGCCGCTGTATGGTTGCATCATTCCAATAACGAAGCCCCAAGAGGACCTAGGAGAGGCAGGATTGCTCTCGGCAGCATCCACGCTTGCTGGAGTACCAGCCAGGTTAATCCCAGGGCGAGACTCAGAAGGCTGACAAGGAGGCTTTATGGTATTTAGGTCCGGAGTCAAAAGATATGGATTCAAATCCTGGCTCTGCTACTTGCCACTTACGTAACCTTGGGCAAGTCCCTTCTCCTCTCAGTTTCCTCGTCTGTAAGACGAGAAGATTGGACTCTATGTCTTCTAAGGTTCCTTCCGTTTCCAAACCAATGATCCTATGACTGGGTGAATAGTGGCTGCTCAGGGACTGCATCTCGATGCAGCCCATTCCCAGAGGCAATTGCTCCCATTATCTTTTAGCCTCTGAAAGCAATGAGCAAGCATCATTTTGCCAGGCTCAGTACCAACATGAGCCATGGATTCCCCCCACACCCAGGCCCATTTATGAACTTAACTACTTCCCATGAAAACATGCACCATCCCATCCCACGCAAATAGTCTCCTGAATCTTAGAAAAAAGACTGTGTTGAAATTGTGAAATTACAGTCCACATTGTTAATTATTTACAAATTTGGGCTTCCTGGGCCTGCTCATTGCATTCTCTACTCGATGGTTAGTCTCACACTAATGGGCCCACACAACTGCAAATATTGTATAAATAAACCACTTCACTTTGCTGGCTTCCAAATGTCTCCAAAGGTCGAGTTACTAGACAGCACAATGTTGTGCTGATGAGTATTCAGCACAAGTTTAGGCCATAAGCCTGTCCATGACTCAGAATGTGCTCATAGGGCCACTCTCTCCTGATTTCAGAAGCCTCCTTTTGTGGGTGGCATCACCCCATCAGGAATGAATGAAAAAGTGCCCAGGAAGCACGTACTATGTGCCAAGTCATGTGCTAGGCACTTAATAAATTCTTATTGCCAGCAATAGCTTTTCTTCATCCTTGTCAGTTGCCCAAGGCCAAGAGAAAGAGGCAGACAGAGCAGCAGCCAGGCACTCCAAGCAGCAGGGACTCAGAGCCCTGGCGGAGAGTGAGCACAGCACATGGGAAAGCCGAAATCCCTCCCTCTACCAGGCTTCGAGTCCTCAGCTCAGCCTCACAGGAAAGAAAGCAGCCCTTCACTGTTCAAAGTATTGACAGCTTGTTCCCCAGGCTCCCAGAGTCCATCGGTGTAGTAACCAACTTTCTAGAAATAGCCTTAAGCGGATGAGGCTCTGGCGTGGGTGAGCACAGCGCTGATCTTGGAGTCAGGAGGACTTGGGTTCAAATCCTACCTCTGACACTTACTAGATGTGAAGCCCTCAGCAAGCTCCTTCACCTCTTTGAGGATTCAGAAACGGGCAGTGAAGGAAATTCGCACACTGAGAATCCCTGAGACTTCACAGATCTCTGAAGACATAACCAGAGGACCCCCCCCCCGAATCTTTTACCCACCCAACCTTTCCCCTCGCTAAATTCGATTCCACAAACATCAAGTGCCCATTATGTGCCAGACACCTGGTCTGGATTCTGGGGGCAGTCCCACACCCACTTCCAGGTCACTGTCCCTCCTTCCTCAAGCTCACTCTTCCTCCCTGCTCGGATCCTTGATGATATCGACATTTGTGCTGACGTCCCTTTCAACTCTCTGCTCTCCAGCACGCCACCTACTCAGCTGCCATGGCTTCCACATCCATCATCGCCCCCTCGGGTCACTGTTATTTAGAGAATCTTCACCTCCATGACCTTGGAAACTGACACTCCCCTCTCAAATCGCATCCTTCCCACTTCCGCCTTATTCCTCAGAAAACTCTCCTCTGTTCATCTCATGCTCTCTCCTCCCTTCGCAGCTCCAACCACGGTCTTCCCACACCCTCTCCTCCACCTTTGAATCACTGGCCATTTATTCTTCCCTCCTCCTTCCCCTAAACCCCAGGTCATTCTCAGCACCTGCCTTTTTTCTCCTACTGGTGAGCTGCTAGCAGAAGTCTCCCAAGGGTGCCGATGGCATATTCTCAGAGCTAGGCAGAGCCCTTGGTGCTCTACCCAGAGCTTGTTAAACCCCACTGGGGTTGTGACCCACAGTTTAAGAAGTGCTGAAGGGGTCTCGAGTGGAAAAAGTTGAAGGAGCCCCGCCCTATGCCATCAACCCAGCTTCCAGGAAATGCATTCACCTAGGTGGCCTCCACACCTACAATACAATTCTTCCTCATCTCAGCCTGTTAATGTTCTTCTGCCTTCAAGACTCAGCTGCCACCTCTGCCTTGAAGCCTTCCCTGACTCCCCCAACTGAAAGTGTCTCTTCCTCCTTACATTTTCCCTAGAATAATGGCCACTGTCTCTATCGTGATTTACATTTTCTTATACTCAGCCCCCTCCCTCAAGGAGAATGTAAGTTACTTGAGGGCAAGAACTATGTAATTTTCATCAGTATCCTTAGGGCCTCCCATAGTGCCTTGAACATTTTTGGTCTTGGACCTGTGATTTGGTCAATAAAGGAACTCCCGGTATGAAAATTCTCTCTCCCCATTATACGCTCCCATCAAAGAACAAGCTCCCCGCAGGAAAAGGTTGCTTTGCTTTTGAAAGCCTTTGTGTTCTGAGTCCTCAGTCAGTGCCTCCCTAGTCAAGGCATACCCTTGAATCATGGGCTTTCCAGGCTTCCCCATCGTAAAAAAAAAAAACGTATCAAGGAGCCACTACCTGTTTGGGCCACATAAAATCTATTAGTCTTCTCATTCGAGACTGGTTGCTGAGCTGCAGTGATGGTGGATATGATCAGAGGAGGCAGGCCCTGCAACATGCCAAGAACACAACCGTGGGTGCCCAGACTTGGCACACTGCAGACATTCCTCATCCTTCCTAGGCCAAGGGCACTAGTGACCATCTCAGCAGGTCAGTGCCCAAGGCCTGGCCTCCTCCCTGCTCTTTAATTAAGCAACTGTGTGGCCAGGGCCTTTTCTGGTGACAATGGACCTTCCCACAGAAGCTAGCACAATTTCAAGAGATACTGAATTGCCTTTTTTTAAAAGCCAGAAGCAGGTCACAGTTCACTGGGATTACTGATTGCTTAAAAAAAATTCTAGAAGACTTATCTTCTGCCAAACATTATAAGCAATCAATCCATTTGAACCTGTCAGCCAAACCTATCATTAAAGCTAGTTATTTCAGATCTAACTATATCCATCTATCTAATTTTTTTGTTGTTAATCTGCCCCCCACCTCCCCGCCTCTCTCTTTTTTTTTTTAGAGCAAACAAGACAATCCATTCAAACTGGAAAGGCTGATAAGTGCCTTCCCAGCTGAATAGTCAAGGACCCACTCTCTTGCTTCCTTTGTACCAGCCTCCCCCCACATCTAGTACAGGGCTGGGCACACAGTAGGTTCTAATAACGCTGGTCAATTGGCTGATTGTGTCTAATGGTTTGGGTTTGGGTTTTGGCAGGGAGCAATGACTCTGGGTGAGCCAACTTTACAAAAAATCACCAGCTCAACAAGAAAAAAAGGTATAAACAATTCCATAAAAATAATATAAAATACTTGGGAAGTAATCTTGCTCTTCTCTAGTCTACCCTGAATTTAATATAACAATATTATTTTTTATTTTATGGACCCTCATACTATATGAGGCATCATGTTATGTGTTTGTATGTATTATATCTATAACAATTTTTTTAAAAAGACCAAAATTTGCATATTAAAATAAGGGCTATCACCTTGAAAAAAATCACTCCCTCAGCCCACCTTGGATCTAAGAGTCAAAATTTGATGCAATGCACTAAACAGTCACTAAGTGCCTACTATGTGCAAAGCACTATGCCCAGCTGCTAGATATACAACAGGAAAGATGGAACTGGCTTTGCCCCTCCAGAGGTTTACATACAACTGCAAGTCAGGTAAGTACAATCAATTCAGGGAGGCGAAGGACAGGGGCAAAGGAGGATTCCTAGAGGCCCAAGAGTATCTGAGGAACAACGCTAGGAGCTGTGGGCTCCATGGAAGGAAGCTGAGGATTCTAAAAGGCAGAGATGACCAGGGAGGACAATCCAGGCAGCCAGGCAGGGGGATGTACAGGAAATGATGAGATCAGTGGTCCAATCACAGGTTTTGTTGCTTACTACCCAGGTGACCTGGGGCAGTCTGGTTTTGCCTCCCTGGGTCTCAGTTTCTACATCTGGAAAATGAAAGGACTGGACAAGATGGCATCTTGGGTCCTTTCCATCTCTCACCTTGTGTGTGGATGGAAACTGAGTCAGTCAATAAACATTTATTAAGTGCCTACTATGTGCTGGCACTGTGCTAAGTAAGCACTGAGGATAAAGAGAAGAGCAAAAGACAGTCCCTGTGCTCAAGGAGCTCACAGTCTAGCGTGCGTGTGTGTGTGTGTGTGTGTGTGTGTGTGTGAGTGTGTGTGTGTGTGTGTGTGTGTGTGAACAATATGCAAACAACTATGTATAAACAAGCTATAAACAGGAGAAATAGGAAATAATCAACAGAGAGAAAACATGAGAATTCTGGGGGATCAGGAAAGACTTCTTGAAGAAGGTGCGATTTTGGCTGGGCCTTGAAGGAAGTCAGAAGGCAGTGATGAGGAGGGAGAGCATTGCAGACATGGAGGACGGCCAGAGGGAAACACTTGGAGTCAGTTGATGAAGTGTCTTGTTGGAGGACTAGTGAGGAGTCAAGTGTCATTGGACTGCAGCTTTGGAGGGGGCGGTATAAGGTGTAAGAAGACTGGAAAGGTAGAGGAGGCAAGATTATAAAAGGCTTTGGAAACCAGAAGATTTTATATTTGATACGGGAGGTGATAGGGAGGCACTGGGGTTTATTGAGGAGGAGAGTGACATGGTCAGACTTTCACTTCAGGAGGATCATTCTGACAGCTGAGTGGAAGACAGACTTAAGTAGAGAGAGACTTGTGACAGGGACACCAAGCAGCAGGCCGAATCGTGGAAGTGGGAGCTGGTGCATCAAGCGTGGCAAACACGGAATAGGCCGAGTTAGCAGGAATGCACGAGAATGGAGGGGCCCAGTGTGAACTAAAGCCAGAGAGGCAGAGGGAGTCAGATTGGGTGGGGGACAAAGCCTTTGAAAACTGTTGTTTCAAAGTACAATTATGATATCTGCTTGCAAATATTTGCATTTAAAGTGCATTTACACAGATAGGATAAATTATTTTTTTTTAAATAGTAAATTATTTAAAAAAAACCTTCTTGCAGCAATTGATGCACCTGGTCCTTCCAAGTGTTTAATGCCAGGTGGAGATAATCACAGAATGCTGGGGTTTTGACATCTTGGGCTCCTGTCCTGACATACCCCCTCAGGAGAGGCCTTAGCTAGCCTGCCTGCCTGCTCTCTCAGTCCTGCCTTCTCACTGGTTTCTTTGACTCAGCTGCTGGAAAAACAATAAAGAAAGCTATCTGCATTGTCTGGGTATTCACAGACAGCTAGAGCTCTTTGTCTGCTCTAAAATGGAAAGGGGGATTTTTTTAGCTGAAAGAGAATATAAATAACAGTTGGGCAATAGGGTGCACATGTGCCTCTATGGCCAGCCCTTAGTAGGAGAACAGCTAACAGGGAAAGAAGCTGGCTCAGCAAACTCTTGCAGGGTATGAAGGGATACCCTCCAACAGGCGAGGCAGGCTCAGCCTTCCTTTTTGCTATTGTTCTGTTACTTATAGTTCACTACCAAATAAATGCAGGAAGAGGGAGAGTAGGACAGGACAACAGGATCTCCGCTGAGATCTCAGATGTTACAGGTGGGAGATGCCATGCATTGGGGTGAAAGAGAGTGAAGGAGCAGCTGAAGAGTGAGAGTACCTACCCATCCTTTCTTTCCTGGAGGAAGTGGGGGCTATGGGTACAGAATGCTGCATAGAAGGGCAGCAACGGTTGCTGTGTCGGTTTATCTGTAGGGTTCTTCTTTGCAGTAACCAACTGGGATTCCAGAGGACCAACAAGGAAAAATGCCACAGCAGTGATGGACTCAATATGCAGAATGGCGCATACATGTTTGCACGTGGCCCATGTGGGAATTGGTTTTACATAACTGTTTGTTACAAAGTTTTAGGTTTGATTTTGTTTTGGCAGGAGAGAAAAAAAAGCTTGAAAAAAATTAATTAGGAAACAAGGGAAGGCTAATGGGGTGTATTATAATGGAAATAACTGTCCCCAAATTAAAGGCATCAATCCAACTAAATCAATCCTATTAAATAGACTTTTTTTTTTAAAACAAAGCTGCTGCACTACTGATGTCCATCAAAATGAGAAGAGGTAGCGGACTCTGTATGGCCCCAGAGAGGAGAACGGAGGGGACAGTGGCTTGGGGCAGTTTGGGGGCCAGGGGAACCTTGGATTAGTTCATACAGAAGTTCCCACGAATGGCCTTGATTCACCTGCCAGTGTATTCTTGAAGCTGCTTTTACATTTTAGCCATCTTTGCTATGAAAATAGTTGGTAAAGAGCCCATTTAAAAGAGAAGTCCTGCAAACATGAAGGAAAGGTTCTCTTAAGATTTTGCACTTTGGGGAACCTCAGTAACTGGACCTGGAGTCAAGAGACTGGGGTTGCAATCCTGCTTCAGGCATTACAACTAGCTGCAGGACCCTGAGTCCAGTCCCTTCACCTCTTGGAACCTCGGTTCCATTACCTGTAAAATGGGGGTAATAATTCTTACACTCCTGATGCCCCCCCATGTTGAAATGCAAGTGGAGCATAATAAATGAGAGTTACCTGTTTGTCTTTTAAATTACCCTCTGATTGGGTTTTGTCTATACAACTGGTTTATTCGAATTTAGCATAAAGTATCAAGCCTTGCATGTATTCTACAAACCCACTTCATCATCAAAATCAATCAGAGAGCAGCAGGGCTGTTTTAAAAACACATTTGCTATTGAGCCTGTAAAAATCCCTCTTTTCTTGCCCCATTGGCTTTAAAGAACCACAGAACCTCTGAGCTGGAAAGGGACCTTGGTGGCCGTCTAGTTCAGGAATCCCCTCCACAGTGTCCCCAACAAGTGGTCATTCTGCCTTTGCTGGCCAGTGTCCATTTGAGGGGCCACTTGATTCTTCCAAGGTAGCCCATTGGGAAGCAGGCCTCTGCACTGAGCCTAGATCCACCTGCTACTTCATCTAGTACGCTTAGTGTCTGGAATCCAAGGACAATCCTTCCAGGTAACACCCCCTAAAATACCTGAAGACAGCTTGGTCATGTTCACTCTAGCCCTAACCTCAACATCCCCACGTCCTTCGAACAAACCCCCTGCCTTGTGCATATCTCAACAGTTCATCAAATGAAGAGCTCACCACTTTTACTTCCTTGTCCAATCATGGAAAGTGGTCCCATTTTCCTTATAGTTATTCCTCTGTATACGTGCATGGGGGTGACTTTTTAGTCATTTGCTGCCCCATCAAAAACTTGATAAATATAGGCACTTGGGTCAAGCACTATGCGTCAGAGAGGTTGAGCATAACTTAAGCATTTACCTGAAGGGAGATACGCAATTTAAATTCAAGGCAGAGACAAGGAGGAGGAATGTACCAAACCTCTGGGGAAGCAAAGGGAAAGGCCTACACTGAGATTTCATAGGAAAGGGCCTCAAGGTTTTCTGGTGGGTCCATCTAAGATACAATGGGGCAAAGCTAGTGACTATGAAGTTAGGGCCCTTTAGTCACAGAAATCCAAGAATCTCAGTTGCAGAAGAGACCCTGGTGGCAACCTACATGTGAACAAGGATCCCCTCAGCACCATCCCAGATGAGTGGGCATCCAGCCTCTGCCTAAAGCCATCAAGTAAGGAGCAACTGACTACCTTCCAAGAACACTCAATCCAGCTCCAAGTGGCCCCTTCGCAACTTCTACCTACTGCTCCGACCTTTGACCTATGGACAAGTCCAATCCCTCTTCCACAATACAGTCTGTCAAATATTTGAGCACAGTTCACATTCCCTCACTCCCCCGAAGTTTTCTTATCTCCAGGTTAAACATCTGTAGTTCCATCAACCAGTCTGTACAATGATATGAACTTGTGGCTCTTCACTGTCCTGGCTGCCGTCCTTTGATGTGGCTTCAGTTCATCAATGTCCTTCTTCACACGTGGTACCTAGAAGTGAACACAAGACTCCGGACTGGGTCTGTCCAGGGCCGAGTAGAGTAATACCATCCCCTCCTCATTCCAGGAAACTTGGCTTCTCAACTGAGGCCTGAAACCCCATTACATTGCTTGGCTGCTGATACACATCAAGCTTTCAGGGTACTAAAATGCCCAACCAAATTGCCGTATAGTCACACCTCCTCCCTCTCATATGTGTAAGGGTTGGAAAACAATCTACTCCCCCAGGGTCAGGCTGTGGCTGTATGTTTATTCCTATTAAATGTCATCTTATTCAATTCTGTCCAACAAGTTGAAACTGTCATGATCTTTTCGGCTCCTGACTCTGTTATCCAACCAGTTATCCAGCTTCCTGGCACCCACAGAGCTAAGCATGGCATCTATACCTTTGGTCAAGTCGTTGCTAAAAATGTTAACCAGCACTGGGCCAAGAAAACCTCCCTGGAAGGAAAAAAAATAATAAGGGGAATGGGGCGGGGAGGCTCATCCCAAGACCTGGCATGGACACACACACACACACACACACACACACACACACACACACACATACACATGCACATACATACACACACATACACATACACACACACATACACACACATACACACACATACACACATACACACATACACACACATACACACACACACACACACACACATACAGTAAGCCTTTGAACTATGAAGGGCTCCATGACACCCAGAGGGGAAAAATGTACTAATCCAAAAGGTGGCCTGAGATTAGTATTTAAAATATACTCAGTGGATTTTTCTGATACTTTCAGCACTTAGCACAGTGCTTGGAACATAGCCAGCACTTAATAAAGGCTTGTCGAATTGAACTCTGCACCTTTCATCTTTTCTTTAATCTGGTCCAAACGAAAATAACAAAGCTGAGTAATAATGTTTGTTTTCTGAGTAGGAATAAGTGCCTTGAGATCAGAGATTGTCTCCTTTTTGGCTTTATAGCTATAGCACCCAACGTGGTGCCTCCCACATGAGAGGGACTTGATCTGGGGTTTCATGGGTATAGGGAGCTCTCAGGTGAGGAAATACCCTCTACCAATGCAGGTTGGCACCTTCACTGAGACTTCTACGCTAAGAGCAGAAGTCCTTAACCTGGAGTCCAGAAGATGGTTTAAAACACATTTTGATAACTGGATTTCAATATAATTGGTTTCCTCTGTAATCTTTTGTATTTTATTTAATATGTTTTAAAATGATATTCTGAGAAAGGGTCCATAGACTTCACTACACTGCCAAAGGGGGTCCATGACACATAGAAAGGCGAAGAAGCCCCGGCTTAGTTGTCTGGAGAACTTGCCCAGGGCACTATCCACTACTCCATGCTGCCTTAACAAATGTTTGTTGTTGTGAAAGACTTGGCTACTCCGATCAAGACAATGATCCCCGACAATTTCAAAGACACTTTCCATTTCCAGAGAGAGAACTGATGAACTCCGAGTGCAGAACGAAGCAGACTTTTATTTGCCTTCATTATTTTTATTGCTTTATTTTATTTGTGTTTTCTTTTGCAACATGGCTAAGATGGAAATGTTTTGCATGACTTCACATGCATCATTGATATCAAATTGCTTGCCTTCTCAGAGTGGGGAGGGGCAGGAGGGAGGGAGAGAATTCGGAACTCAAAATTTTAAAAAGTGAGTGTTTAAAAAATTCACGTGTAGTTGGGAAATATTTAACAAAATAAATAAAAATAATTTTTAAAAAATGCTTGTTGACTCCCACTGGAATGTCCCGAATGGCTACAAATTATGTGTTCACAAGGTATAAGGCTTTATTTGGTTTCATTACTGTTCTCATTTGTACAACCAAAGAGTAAGCCCTGGGTGTTTGCTTTCCCCTCCAGCTCATGTGTAAGCAGACTGTCTGCAGGGCCTCTAACTCCTCAGCCACCAAGAGGGAATGGGAACCACACGAGAGAGAAGTCACTGCCCACTCTTCCAGTCCAGCTGTCTCCTGGGTCTTTGCACTGTTTCTGTCATACGAAGAGCATTGCCATCAGGCTCTTTTGAAGGGTCTAAGAAATCCAGCATTTCCTTCTGGCTCAGCTCTTCCCTGGAGCTCCCTGTTCTGTAGAAGAACAGGCTTAGCTGAGAACTCCAACCGTGGGCCTTCAAAAGCAGTGGGCTACCAGTATATATACTTCATTGATCCCTACTTCTAACTCACTTCTCCAGCACCAGCCAGTGTCTCAATTGGCAAGCCAGTTCCCGTTCTAGGCTTTGATCCAGCAATTAGGAAATTTGCAAATGAACTGACTTGGGAACCTTGCATCCGGAAACCTCAGCTCCAGCTCCAGCTCCCAAGCTGCGATCTAGGAGCCTGCAAACACAAGCACTCCCAACAGCGACTTTCAAATGGATAGGCTGAAAATCGAAAACATCAACATGGCCAACATCCCGACCTCGGAGTGCAAATCACAACAGCAATTCCCCAGAAGCGCAAGAGCGGTCTTCTTTTCTTTTGTGTAAGATGCTAAAGGGGCTTTTCTTTTCAGGAATATTGAGTGCTGGCTTATGCTAATAGAATCCAAGAGTAGGTATTGCAAAAGTGGAACAGAAAAATGAAAGAAAGCATCCTATTCTTTGTCTGTGGAGGTTACCCTCTGTCAACAGTAAAGAATGCTTTCTGAGTTTCATCTCCAGCAGTGGGGAAGAGCGGATAGCATAGGTGACCACTGGAAAGAGAGACTAACAATGGAGGTCGACATGGAGGGACATGGGGCAGCCTATCCCTTTCACCTCCCCTCAACTGCTGACCCACAACTCTATTCCCTCACCCTCTCCTGGCATCCACCTTATCTGTTCCTAGTTTCTATGGGAGCACAGGCCTACTGTCGCTGAACCATCCCAGATGGAACTGCACTCCTTCCAGATGTCAATGCTTGGGACAAAGCCCCAGCCACCCCCAGCCAAGTTATAGCTCCACTAAGTCACACGTTCTCAACTGGTCCATCTGTGACCAGGTTGGTTCGTTGGTTGATTGCTGTCCTTCATTCTTGAAGAGAACCACAATTATCACTGTGCTAGAGTCAAGATTCAGCGTATCCCACTATGGCTGATCAGACCAATACGAGCTCAGAATGTTTGACCACAGTTCGGGCACAAATAGTCTGTGTGAACATTTAGGGTGGATTCTCTAAGTTTGTGCATCTCGTGTTTCTTTGGAGCTACTGAAATTCTGTTTTGCTCACACTGCACAGCACCTTCTCTGATGAGGGCACACCCTGTGATCTGGTATCTTCACTGGCAAGTCAGCCGGCTGAGTTAGGGGGTACCTCCTGTAGCTATAGAATAGAAAGAATCTAAATAACTAATTTAGAGATTGGGACTTTGAACTAAGGCTCATTATTAGTGTTCACACCCCCCTCACACCCACCACCACTACCACCGCCCCCAAGCTAGGAGGCCATCTAAGAAATTTATCATAGTCATACACATATAAAATCATTACTCTCTCTAAATCATCTGGTTCTCTAAAAGGGAGCGTAGAACCCTCAGACATCAGATAATGACAAACACAATACTCTTTTTTTTTCCAAGAATTTTCTTCTAAATTCTTTTTCAGGGTGAAACTTTGATTGTTAAGGAAGGCAAATGTTGAGTCTTCCCCTATAGATACTGAGTTTCTCCAAGTGCCTCTTTTAACAGATAGCATTTTATTAATTGTATCGAGCCTTAAAAAACAACGAAAGCTTCTTTGTAGCCATAATAATTTAAACATCAGTCAAACCACCCATTAAAAAAAACCAAAGTGAATGAAAAGTTTAAATCGCTCAGATTATAATAGAGAATTGAATGGGCAAGCCATCCTTTTAGACTCTTGGCACATGTATCTTGGCAATGCACTAGGCCCAGAACTGTACTTTCAGTGACCATTAGACGCTTCTCTCAGTGATACTATATGGTTGTGAATCTTGGAAACAATGTATCTTGGGAGAATCAAAATCGCAAATCACTGGAAAGATGCATAGAATGTGTTAGTGGGCTGTGGCACATTAGCAGAAATTATGTACATGCCAGAATGAGCATAAAAAAACAGCATCATACACATGCATGCCTGGAAAAGGAGATGGATTGGCCATATAGCAAGAATGACACACAACATGAGTACAAATGGGGTGCTCCACTCGTACCTCAGAGATGTTCAAGGAAGCAAGGAAGGCCCTCCAGCATCTACTGAAGATCTCTAGGAAGACACAGATGAGAAGGGCCCAGAATCAGAAGGGGTGGAGAGGCTGTGATCAGCGCCAGCGGAAGCTTGGCGCCCCCCACTGTGAAAGCCCACACATTCTTTCCTTGGGTCTCTCATCTAACTTATGCATGGCCCTTTTTTTCCTCCAGTCTATCTCCACACAGTCTGTACTGACTGTGCCACCCAGTACACGTGTCTCACACTTTCTGCTGCCTTTTGTTTTCTTGCAGAGGAAAGACTGACAAAACAGGAGATCAAATGGAGGGGAGAGGCAAAGACAGCTGACAGTTCAGGCTGCTGAGAGAACAGTCAGAACCTTAAGTAGCTTGGCCTTTACAGGGTGAAGTAGGCCTTGCTGCAGAACAGCCATACAACCATCATGGATTATAAGGAACCACATCATGGCTGTCACAATTTTAAGAAAAATAAAAATAAAAACCCCCTGCCCGCTGGCAGTTAACAGTCAGTCAGCCACCAAATGATGATTAAACACTGTGTACCAGACCCTGTGCCAGGACTCTTCCAGAAGGTGGCAACAAAGATGGGAGAGCATTCTAGGTCTAGGGGACAGTCAATACAAAGTCATAGAGGTGGGAAGAGTGGTGTGTGCGAGGAACAGCAAGGAAGCCATCAGAGAGAGATCACAGGGTATGTGGAGGAGGAATAAAGGTTGAACATTGTGTGAAGAAGGGTTTTGAGGGTGTCCCAAAAGTCTTAGTGCAGCTTTAAGCTACTAAAGCTTTTTGGGACACCCTATATTCGATCGCAGAGGTAATAGAGAACCGCTGAAATTTATTGAGTGGGGGAACGATACAGGCATCCCTAAACCTGAGGAACAGGAAGAAATGGCAAAATATCCCCCAAAGGGTACGTGCATGAAATAATCACAAAACATCTACCAACCTCAGGGGCAACCAGATTTGAAATCTCACTGTCAGCCCTGACTCATCTCTTTCTCTTTCCCTTCACATCTAATCAGTTTTCAGGAGTGGTCATTTTGACCTCCTACTCTCTCATATCCATCTCCTTCTCTGAAGCTCGTCACCTTTTGCCTGGACTGTTACAACAGCCTCATAATTGGGCTCCCTGCCTCCAGCCTCACCTTTCTCTAATTCATCTTCCACAGACTGGACTGTTGTTGCTCTGTTCAAGGAGCTCCACTGGAACCCAAGTGCTTCTGGGATAAATGACAGACTCATGTTTTATTTCATGTTTTAAACCCTTCAAAAGGAGGCTCCAGCCCACCTTTCCAGGTTGATTACACATTACTCCCCTTCACATATTCTCTGCTCCAGCCAAACTGGTTGTACCATCCCTCACCTCTGTGCCTTTGCACAGACTGTGACCCATGCCTGGTGTGCTACCCCTGTTCATCTCCACTTTGAACAACTCCCAGCTTCCTTCAAGGTCAACATCCTTCCTTCAACTGTCAACTCTTATACAAGGCCTATCCTGGTCCTTCAGTTGTCAGAATCTCCTTCCTGCTCTTAGAAATTACTTTGCATTTGTTTTGTATATGTCCTGTATTTGCTGAGACAAAGGGTGGTATGGTGGATGGAGAAGCAGCTTTGGAACCTGGACAGCTGGGTTTAAGTCCTTGGACATGCTGATGATTCCCAGCCAAGGCCACCCTGGCCCTGGGCAAGGCACTTGCCCTCTCAGTGTTCTGGGCAACTTTCTACCACTGACAGCTGCAGAGAAGGCACTGACTTCCACCTGGACAAAGCGTTTCAGGGCCAGTCCTACCCCCCTCTATTTTGTGTTTACTTACCTCTGTATGTATTTTTTAATCCCCCACTAGAATGTAAAGTCTGAGAAGGCAGGGACTGTTTCATTTGTTTCTTTACATCTCCAGGAGCTAACACCGTGGCTGGCATTGTTTTTGGTCATTTTTCAGCCATGTCTGATGTTTTGTGACCCCATCTGGGGTTTTCTTGGCAAAGACACTGGAGTGGTTTGCCATTTCATTCTGCAGCTCACTTTATAGATGAGGGAACTGAGGCAAACAGGGTTAAGGGACTTGCCCAAGGCCATACAGCTAGTGAGTGTCTGGGGCCAGATTTGAACTCATGTCTTCCAGATTCCAGGCCCAGTATTCTATCCACTTCAGTGCCACCTAGCTGCCCTATGGATGGCATAGCAGGCGCTTAATAAATGCTTGTTGAGGGGCAGCTAGGTGGCGCAGTGGATAGAGCACCGGCCCTGAAGTCAGGAGGACCTGAGTTCAAATTTGGCCTCAGACCAAACACTTGACACTTACTAGCTATGTGACCCTGGGCAAGTCACTTAACCCCAATTGCCAATAAATAAATAAACAAACAAACAAATAAATAAATAAATGCTTGGTGAGTTGAAATGTCTACTTGAACCAAATATCAGATTGAGAATAGCTTCAAAATGCTCACCAGCTTAGATAGCATTAGTCTCTTATTAATAAAATTGGCTCATAGTTCATGAAATACATAATAAATTGCTACCACTCTCCACTAAAACCCCAAGCCCTAAACTTTCCCTCTACAGGCAATGAGAAGCAAAAGGAAATCACACTGATGAGGCCTGATGGGAGGAGAACCTCATTAACACACTTACTCTGTGAAATAGGCTTCTATATCCCCTTATGTCTTATCAAACAGGGAAAAGTTGGTATGTCCCAGATCTGTCAACATTTGTCCCTACGAAGAAGAAAGACCCCATCCTCAAAGACTCTTATTAAACAGAATATACAAGAGAAATTGGAACAGCAGAGGAGTTTTGGTTCCCACCACTGGCTTCCTTCTGACTTCAGGAAGCAGACTCAAATGTGTTCTGTTCTTGTGATGGCCCTGGAAACATTAACTTCAGACTTCTTTATCCCCCAGAGTGAAAGAAATCTGACCAAGAAACAGACAAACTGAACTGAGAGGAGGAACTGGGTTGATCACTCGCCCACTCCCTGACCTGATCCCACTGCTTGGCTTCACATTGAACGAACATTTTTGGTCATTGGCTGTATGAGAGAGGTCCTCTTTCCGGCCTGGCCTTGGGCCCGGAAGGCAAATGTCAAAATGTAATGTAAATAAAATCCTCTGGTATTTCTGAGAAATGCAATTTCTGGTACAATTGTCCAAATTGATGATATCTGACTAGCTCATTTGAGTTTTGGAACCCAATCTGAAATAAATCTAAACTTTGAACCTGGAGAGCTTTGTCAGGTGTAGGTATTATGGAATCACAGAATGTTGGGGCCAGACAGGGTCTCAGAGATCAGCTAGGCCAAAGGTTCTTAACTCCGGGGTGTGAACTTGTTTGTTTCTTGAAAGATCTTTCGATAATTTTTTCAACACAGTTGCTTTCCTTTACAAACGAAAGCCTATGTATTTTATTTAATGAATTTCCATAACGATATTCTTAGAAATGGCCCATAAGCTTCACCAGACTGTCAGGGGGGATCATGACATGCAAAAAGTCATTAAGAATCCTTGGTCTAGTCCAATGCTCTTAAATTTTCCCCTTATTTTATTTAATCATTCAATCAACAATCATTTATTAGGTGCTTATTATGTGCCAAGCCATATGCTAGGCACTGGAGAACCAAGTGTACAGAATGAAGTAATCTCTACTCACAGGAAGCTTACATGCTAATGCATTTCTTTTGTTTTACATCTCCTTCATTTCCAAACAAATTCTCTTCTCTATCCTACCCAGAGTGGCAGCACTGTCACTGCTCAATAAAGAATATATGGCCATTCAAAGCTTGCTTATGACATGAGTGTTAAGCATTTACCTAGCAAAAGAACCCTGCCCTGAGAGTCAGAGAATATGGGATCATAGAATGTCAGAGAGGGGAAATGCCCTCTGAGGTCATCTAATCTACCTCCCTCATTTGAGAGAGAATGAATGGAGGTCCAGAGCGGATTGAAGAGCTGTCCAAGGTCTGAGTGGCACAGGTGGGCCTTGAACCCCCAAAATTCTGTGCTCTTTTGGCTATGCCATGAGTCCCTAATCTGGGCCTAAATCTCAGCTCTGCCACTAACCCATAGTCATGAGCCTCAGTTTCCTCCTGCGTACCATGCTTTCAAGTAATCACCATTAGCAGAGTGAAAAGGGATTCTTAGGTTCCATTTCTAACCCATAACAAATTTTCCAAGGCTTCCGAAGTGCCTGGTCGTAGAAACAAAGAGAGAGGAAAAAACATAAATTTGTCCGATAAAACTAAACTCCTGCCAAAGTACAAAAAAGAACACATGGGAAAACTTGATATTTAAAAAAAAATAAAAATACAAACGCCCCACACAACACAATAATGAATAGACTATAAAACAGCAATAAAAAGGGAAAGAGATTAAATGGAGGCATTCAGGCAATTGAATCAAAAAAAACACAAGAAAGAAAGTCAAAACTAGTTTCAGTTGTCTTTGAAAAACCAACTGGGACCAATGGGGGGAAAAATCACTTGTGCTGAAATATTGCTGAGAAAAAATGACTGTCAAGGACTTGAAGAACTTGTTTCGCTTTTAAACAGATTGATGTTAGAGTTGGGTTTTTTTTGGTCCTGCAATTACAAATTATAATTAGCTCAAAATATTTCTGTAGTATCTTCAATGCTTGGAATTGAATAGGATCTAAGATTGAATGAAGCTTTGAAGTAAATGCAGCATCTCAGGAGCTGATTAAACATTAAATCTCATCAAAACCAAGGTCCTACTAATAAATTACCATGATTTGAAAGTGATTATTTGGGGGCAGGGCAGGGCTGGAGGGAGGAAATTGGGAACTGTATCAGGGGATCCACGGAAGAGATGGGAGGCCATCAGCCGGGGTCTAAAAGCGATAATGGGGAGCGAGCATTCATCAAAGTCACACTATAGGAAGTGAATTAAAAGGAGACAAAAAACAGATCACCAGATTTACCTGCAAACACTCCTTCCATACAGGAAACTTTTTAGAAAATACGAAAGGCACCTTTCTTTGCCAACCTTAGCATAAAAGAAATAACTGACTCTTTGGGATTTTTCAAGCTTCCCTCTAACACCAAGCCATTGCTTCATTGACCATCTTTGCATGGCTGCACACGTTGTCAGACTGAGGCTGTGTCCGGTCATGGCCAGCCAACTATGCTTGTTGTTGTTTGTGTTTTTCCCCAGTTAAATCCTTTTCTTTCAGCCTTCAGACCTTTGCACGAGATGCCCTTCCTGCCTAGAATATTCTCCCTCCTTGCCTCAGACTTTCCACCTCTCAGAATCTCTAGTTTCCCTCAAGGCTCACCTCAGGGACCATGGCCAACAGGAGGCTGTTCTTGCTCTGACCGGTGGGTAATGCTCACTCACTCACTTGAAATTGCTTTGTCTGCACACTGCCTATATTTTGTGTTACTTGTCAGGCAGCATGTTGCATTCTCCCAGAAAAACATAAGCTTCTTAAGGGCAGGGGATAGTATATATTATCTCTGTGCCCCCAATGCCTAGCACCATGCCTGGCACATTGGAGACACTTAATGGATGTCAAATGAATGAATTTACTTTCTGCACAACCAGGTGACAAGTGCAGTCAGTGAAAAAAAGTATGAATTATATTATTTGTGTATATTCTACATTTACTACCCCCTCCCCCTTGAAAAGTTTGCATAAACAGATAAAGTCGTCAGGATGTTTGGTGGTTGGGCACGCAAAGTCATTGATGAAGTATTGATTGTGAATCCATGACATTCTCAACATGGCATTAAGTAGGCAACAACAAGCATTTAAAACATGATTCTGGCATTCAAGGAGATTACGCTCTAGTTTGGTACATGAGATGGTTACTTAGGAAACAAGAGTTAGAAATTACAAGACATTCTTTAATTTAGCGTCGAATTGTGGGGCACAGATAAGAAAAGATGTTGGAGCTGGCGGGGAGAGGGATGAGCAACTCAGTAAAGGTTCGAATTGTACAAGCAGGCTTCACGGAGGTGGGTGGAATACAAGCTGGGCATTGGAATTGGACAGGAAAAGGGCGGAGAGGGGGAAGCGAAATGAACAAACGCACAGTACCCAAGACAGGCTCCTCCATTTTTCCTTTTGTATCTTCACAGACTAGCTGCTTGGATGTATCTGGGATCTCATACTCACTCTAATCATGCCGACGGTCATCCATGTCTGTCTATCCCGAGTGACTTGTGTCTACATCTTTTGGTCAATCAGTCATAGTGGTGGGAGGTGGAGGGATTCATTTAACGTGATACAGATTTTCCTATGGCCCTAACATTGCAAGGACACCAATGGACCATACCATTTTCCCCTCAATCTCACTCTGACCATCAGATCTTCCTTAGGCACACATTACTCTTATGACATTCTCTCCTCACTGCTTTCACGTAGCTCCTCACTTGTAATGTGCCTTGAGCACATGTCTTGACCACGCCTGTGATGGCGACCTATGAATCGAGAAATATACAAAATGGTTTCAAAAATATTTATTAAGTAGTATTAAATAGGTAGGGCCACGGTTTTACATGAAATGCTGGTTATTCCTGGCCTTATTTCTGGTACGAAGGATCTACAAGGACGAATTAGGCTAGCTTCTTATCATATTAAGAATTCAGACTCATAATAAGGCATGCACTGCTCACTCAGAAATGAAGCAAGTTGTTACAACAAACAAGGCACTAACATTTTTCAGTTATTTTCCCTTCTCTATGAGGGCAATCAGGAGAAAAAGGCAAAATGATGTTGCAGAGTAACAAGGACCAACCGTTCTCTTGGCCAAATATGAAAGCCAAAATAAGGCACATTGGAGTCTTCTTTGTCCCTCAATGGGCCCAAATCTTTTTCTTGATGCTGTCTATCGCATATTACACTATATTAAGGAAACCCTTTCATGCAATGCTTTGCAGTTTATTTTATTTAGACCCCTTCATTAACTTTTCATAGGAAATATGTGTAATTCCCAACTTCAAAGTGCTTTCAAATGTAAGTTTTTGAAATGAAAGTCTTCTGTCTTCACAGACTTGAGTAATATTGGCAGAGGCAAATCAGTAAAATACCTTCACAGAATCCCATGAGTTTTCTTTCTCCTTACTCAAAATATTGAGCTAGAGATAATAGCTAGAGATAGAGATGATGGAGATAGAGAGAGAGGAGATAGGGATGATAGAGATAGAGAGCTAGATATTCTATATTACAAACACATCTAACTAAAAAAAAAAACCTTGTTTTTTCTGGATACTAACTGATATGAGTTGGAAGGCCAAATAGTCCTGACACTGATAGAAAAATTCACGTCTTCTGGTCCAAGTTAAAGAACATGAAATTATATATAAACACGTTATCATCCTGAGACCAGTTGTGCTCGCATCTATTTATTGATATTGGACCACTGCCAGTGATTTGAGATCCCAGCTGTAAAAAGTCAAGAATTCAGGACACCCCAGGCATCCCATTTTGCTTTCATTTATGCCGAAGGGAAATAGCCTTCTTTCTGAAGACTTGAGCTCTCTGAACAGACCCTACTGAGATGACGAAGTTTTGATGTACGTTTCCACTCGCCCGCTACCTTACTTCCCTACATGAGAGCATTTAGATATCTGGAGTCCTTTTGTTGAGAAATTTGAACTGAGTTTTTACAGGCTTTGATGGATATAAGTGACCCCAGATCCAGCTCTTGGTCACTGTGTTTAAAGTTTACCTTTGGAATGGATTAAACTTCAGAGGGTCGGGTCAACAAACATCAAGGGAGGAAGGTAGAAATTATGGGAAAATATCATCTGGAATTCTATACATACAAATAAAGTTAGAAAAATCCACTTCAACTGAAGGGAGGAGATGACTCACTAGGGTGAACCTCTGCAAAGAATCAAGCTGATTGAACTTGAACCTATAGATGAAGATATAGGAAAAGAGAAGTGAGAAAGCTGTAGATTCAATGAGAAAGCCTTATTTGGGTCAATGTCCCATGGAGCCTTGAGCTCCAACATCAGGACTGGATGTGATCAAGCTATTTGCTTTGGAAGGGGAAGAAGGTGTCACCAAGCCAAAGCTATTTGGAAAGATTTTTCACCCAAATCATCCTGGTGAATTAGTGAATTAGCTGTACTGAGTGTCCTAATGAAAAGAAGTAGGAAACTGGGTGGGCTCTGTTTGACTGAGCACCTCCCCAGCTGCTCTAGACATGCCCCAACAGGCACGGGCAAGCTATCAAAAGGAGGACAAGATGGTTGCTGACCTTATGCCATTTCTAGGCTTGTTGGGAAGAAAAGAACAAACACAACACAGTAGAGGATTTGATTCGGTGACCCAGCGCCAAAATGAAAGGGCCAGAGGCACTATGGTATAGCGGATGGAGCAAATGTCACCCTTGTGGTCAAGAGGACCTGAGTTCAAATACTGCCCCAAACACTGATTAGCTGTGTGACTCTGGGAAAGACAATGAATCTCTCTGAACTTCTGTTTCCTCATTTGCAAAACTGACATCATTATAGTATCAAAAGCACTGACCTCAAAGAGTGGTTGTGAGGGTTAAGTGAGAGGGGATATAGCACATTCTGCATTGTAAGTGCTGTGATTCCTGACACATCTTACAGACATGTAACTGACCTCAACCACACAACTATGCCTGTTGGTCAATGGTTGCTTCCTCCCCATGGTGCTGGTTTCTGAGCTGAACTTGGCTCAGGGAGCCAGGAACATGGGTTTGCTTGCCAAGGGGAAAAGGTGGGACCTCAGTCACTGGGGTGCCCAAGCCAGAAGAGAACCAGTAAAAAGCAGCTATTGTCCATGGAGGGGTCAAGCTTGGCTGCACATTCTGGGAGGCAGGGCTGGGCCTAAGGTAACGTGGCAGTGGACAGGGGTGGGAAGCAGGCAGCTAGGAAGGCTGGAGAGGCAAAGGTGCAGTTTCTTTCTCCTTTAAATCACTAAAAGGAAATCTCAGACACATCAAAGGAATTAATAAGGATCCAGAGCTCAAAGATATGATATTGGAAAAGAACTTTCTGAATTGCCAAATAGCTGTTAAGGGCCCATTAACCTTTGGATCAGAAGCCACCTCAAAGGAATGCTGGGTGAGGGTTGCTAAGGTTTAGTTGGTTTGTGATATATAATAGCAAGTCATTATCTTTCCCCTAAGCTCACCCCTCTGCTAGGCTTGGTGGTTTCTGTTGAGGACACCACCATTCTTCCAGACACCTACGTTTGCAACTTAAGAGTCATCCTCAAATCTTCCCTCACTCTCACTGCAACCCGCCAACCCCCTCCCCCTATAGCCAATCAGCTGCCAAGTAGGTGTGAAGGGGGGGGGCAGCATGTCACCAATGACTTACATGGAAGAGGCAGTGAAAAGAGATGAGCCAGTCATATTGTGAAAGCAAGGGATAATGGGACTGACAGCCCAGGGCCTCTGCTGATACCAGCAGAATTTCAGAGATCCAGGGCAAAGCCTCTAGCACATCTTGGACAGAAAATTCATGGGAGGAGCCAGAACAGAACTGCCCCAGGGGAGGGAATAGCCACATCAATGAGATCATAGATGCACAAAAATACTGGAAGTTTGTGCTTAAACCCTAACTGCCCCCTCCCCCACTTCCCACCAACCCCCTCCCCCATCATTTTGATAAGGATAGGACTTCACTAGGGCTATGTTCAGTTATATGTTCTATAGAAGAAATCCCACTGAATGGCTAAGGGTCATTGGTTTGCTTGGCTAGACCTGAGGTGCCTGGCTGTGAAGGCAGAGAGCCCAAAGCCAGGCCTCTGTCTCTGCCTGGTAGCAGCTCCCCCCACCCCAAAAAATAGCCTCTGGAGGAGACTCGTAAACACGAGCTTGGAGCAAGGGCAAATGGCAGAAACATTAATTAAAGAGCTTGTCTGAAGAAAGGAAAAAAGGGAAAAAAAGTAAATGCTAAAGATGGGAAAAGGCTCTCTCCCAGACGTCTTTAGGACATGACAAGATACTCCACAGCTGACTCAGAGATTGTCTCCAATGCCTTTCAGTGGCCGTAGAGATTTCCATTCACCTCAAGCAGGATGATATTCAAGCATTGAAGGTAGAAAAAGGTAGCTAAAGCAGAAGAGAATTCAGCTCTGAAATCACAGAATTCACAGGACAAGGAACAGAGACTGTGAGCCCCTCAACTGTCTTTTGCCTTTCTTTGTGCCTCCAACACTGAGCACGGTGCCTGGCACATAGCACAGGCTAATAAAGGTTTGCTGACTGACTGACATTAGGCTCAGCCAAAGCCTGTTGGCACATCTACAGGTAAAGAAAAACTCGCGTGGAGGGAAGCAGAGATAACAACTTATTATGACATCGATATCATCATCATCGAGAATACATTTCAAAGATGATGGAGTAAAGGCGGGAACTCACCTGAGCTCTCCCCCAAACTCCTCCAAATACCTTTAAATAATGACTCTAAACAAATTCTAAAGTGGCAGAACTCACAAAAAGATGAAGTGAAACAATTTTTCAGCCCAAGGCAACTTAGAAGGTAGGCAGGAAAGGTCTGCTGTCCCAGGGTGAGAAAGAAGCACAGTCCAGCACAGGCTGAGCCTGTGCAGACCAGGCCCCAGCAAACCAGGAGCAGGCCTCGGGGTGACTAAATCGGTGGCAGCAGTGGTGGTTTCCAGACCTCTCACTCCCTAGATGGTAAAGGGATTGGACAACAGATCAGAAGGAGATTTACAGGGGTCCCTTTGCTGGCACCAGGGGCAGGATTCTTTTACGTTGCCTATACTAGGATCTGGGTCACAGGGCTGGGTCTTAGTCCCAATGTGAGGAGGAGAACTAGCACAGTAGAGTTTGTGGCCACAGGGGAGCAGGGACCCTATTCATAGTGCCAGGGCAGAAAAGAGTGCTTGTGGTCGCTCACAAACCAGTGCACAGTACAGGAGAGTAGTAAGCACACCTCTCTCTAGATCATACCACCTTGGAAGAGTCAAAACCTTACAGGTCCCCAGAATTACCTCTGAAAACAGCTGTGCAAAAAATCTGAAGCTTGGGACAGCGCCCCCTCCACTTAGGAAGCAGAGCCCCACTTTAGCATAGAGTTAAAAGTCAAGAAATAGGCTAGAAAATGAGCAAACAACAGCAAAAAATTTTGACTACAGAAAATTACTATGGTGACAAGGAAGATCAAAACACACACTCAAAAGAAGACAACAAAGTCAAAATTTCTGCATCCAAAGCTTCAAAGAAAAATATGAATTGGTCTCAGGTCATGGAAGAGCTCAGAAAGGATTTTAAAAATCAAGTAAGAGAGGTAGAGGAAAAATTGGGAAAAGAAATGACAGTGATGTAAGAAAATCATGAAAAAAGAATCAAGAGTTTGGTAAAGGAGGCACCAAAAAATAGTAAAGAAAATAACACCTTAAAAAACAGAATTGGTCAAATGGAAAAAGAGGTACAAAAGCTCACTGAAGAAAGCAATCCTTAATTCCTTAAAAGTCAGAAATGGGAAAATGGAAGCTAATGACTTTATGAGACATCAAGAAACAATCAAACAAAATCAAAAGAATGAAAAAAATAGAAGAAAATGTGAAATAACTCATTGGAAAAACAACTGATCTGGAAAGTAGACCCAGGAGAGATAATTTAAGAATTATGGGACTACCTGAAATTCATGATAAAAAAAGGGCCTAGACATCATCTTTCAAGAAATTATCAAGGAAAACTGCTTTGATATCCTGGAACCAGAGGGTAAAATAGAAATAGAAAGAATCCATTGACCACCTCCTGAAAGAGATCCCAAAATGAAAACTCCCAGGAATATTAAAGCCAAATTCTAGACCTCTCAGGTCAAGGAGAAAATACAGCAAGCAGCCAAAAAGAAACAATTCAAATATTATAGAGCCACAGTCAGAATAACACAAGATTTAGCAGCTTCAAAATTAAAGAATCAGAGGGCTTGGAATATGATATTTTGGAGGGCAAAAGAGTTAAGATTGCAACCAAGAATCACCTACCCAGCAAAACTGAGTATAATCTGTCAGAGAAAAAATGGATCTTCAATGAAATAAAGGGCTTTCAAGCATTCCTGATGAAAAGATCAGAGCTGAATAGAAAATCTACCTTTCAAATACAAGATTCAAAAGAAGCATAAAAAGGTAAACAGGAAAGAGAAATCATAAGGGATTTGATAAGGTTAAACTGTTTATATTCCTACATAGGAAGAATTATATTTATAACTCCTAAAAAACTTTATCATTATTAGGGCAGTTAGGAGGAGTATACATAGATAGAAAGCAGAGGTGTGAGTTGAATGTGATAGTATGATTATCTAAAAAAATTAAATTAAAGGATGAGAAAGAAGAATGCACTAGGAGAAGGGGAAAGGAAGAGATAGAATGGGATAAGTTATCTGGCATAAAAGAGGCCTGAAAGAGATTTTGCAGTGGAGGGGAAAATGGGGTAAGTGGGGAGGGGAGCACATGAATATTACTTTCATTGGAATTGGCTCAAAGAGGGAATAATATACACATTCAGTTGGATGTAGAAATCCATCTTACCTTACAAGAAAGTAGGAAGGGAAGGGAAAATAGAAGAAGTGGGGGGAAGCTGATAGAAGGGAGGGCAATTTGGGGAGGTAAAAGTCAGAAGCAAAACACTTTTGAGAATGGACAAGGTAAAATTAGAGAGAGAGAGAGAGAGAGAGAGAGAGAGAGAGAGAGAGTAGGATAAACGGGGGAAATAGAATGGAGGAAAACACATAGTTGTTAATAATCACTGTGAAAAAAAATTTATATAATGAGTTTCTCTGATTAAGACTTCATTTCTCAAACATATAGAAAACTGAATCAAATTTCTAGAAATAAGAGCCATTCCTCAATTGATAAATGACCAAAGGATATGAACAGGCAGTTTTCAAATAAAGCAATCAAAGCTATCTATAGTCACAAGAAAAAAAATGCTCTAAATCACTATTGATGAGAGAAATGCAAATTAAAACAACTATGAGCTACTACCTCACATCTGTCAGACTGGCTAATACGACAGAAAAGGAAAATGACAAATGTTGGAGGAGATGTGTGAAAATTAAAGCACTAATGTAATACTGGTGAAATTGTATACTGATTCAACCATTCCGGAGAACAATTAGGAACTATGCCCAAAGGACTATAAAACCATGCATACCCTTTGACCAAGCAATACCACTACTAGGTCTGTATCCCAAAGAGATAAAAAAACAAAAAGGGAAAGGACCTATATGTACAAAAATATTTATAGCAGCTCTCTCTGTGATGGCAAAGAATTGGAAATTGAGGGGATGTCCATCAATTGGAAATTGGCTGAACAAGTTGTTGTATATGATTATGATTGAATGCTATTGTTCTTTAAGAAACAATGAGCAGGATGTTCTCAGAAAAACATAGAAAGACTTACATGACTTGAAGTAAAGTGAAATGAGCAGAACCAGAAGAACACTGTACACAGTAACAGCAATATTGTATGATGATCTACTGTGAATAACTTAGCTATTCTTGGCAATACAATGATCCAAGATGATTCTGTAAAACTTATGATGAAAGGTGCTGCCCATCTTCAGAAAAAGAACTGGTAAAGCCTGAATGCAGATCAAAGATACCTTTTTTTACTTTCTTTATTTTTCTTGTTTTTTTTTTGTTGTCTGTGATTTCTTTCACAGAATGTCTTACATGGAAATATATTCCGCATGACTATACATATATAACCTATATCAAAGTGCTTGTCTTCTCAATGGGAAGGGAGAGAATTTGGAACTCAAAATCTGAAAAAAAAGAGTGTTAAAATTGGTTTTACATGTAATTGGGGAAAATATTAAATAAGATTTTTAAAAAAAGAATACACTTCATTGGTTAAATTTGGTAAAGAAAAGATAAGGGATGAAAAGAGGAAGATTGAAATGATTCCAAAGAGCTAAAAAAATGAAGACGGATTTTCATCAGTGTTGCAGAACAGTATACCTGGAAAGGAAAATGGTCCAAAGTAATGTAACTAGCTGCTTCTTGTATAGGTACACCAGTTGTCAGGGAACCAGGCTCAGCGAGAGCTGATCCCCACCAGGGCAGAGCCTTTCATTAGCCACTTCTGAAGGACTATGAGGGAGTGCCCAAGTCCATTCCTATATGCAGAGAGACATGGAATTAATTATGAATACAATGGGCCAGATAGTCACCTTTTTTCTTGAAGCATTTAGAAAAAGAAATGAAAAAAAGAAACGAAGGTAATTAGAAATGAAAGATCTTACATAAATATCTATCGGCAGAAGGTCATGCCCTTAGAAAATCTTCAATGCAACAATTGAGCAGTCCTAGCTGTATACACTAATACTGGCAGGGTGGAAGGGAAATTGGTTATTGTATTTATTAGACTAAAACCATTTCTGGTGACTTGGGCAGGGTCCTAAGGAAGAAAAAATACCTTACTGGTCTCGTTCAAGTGTCCATGCAGGATGAGAGCACTGACAAGGCTCTCTTGGGTAGAGCAAAGTCTACCTGCCTCCTCCTTGCCAACATTTACCTAGGTCCCTGTAGAAGATGCAATACAGAACTGATCTTATGGCCCGTAGGTGCTAGGGTAGTGTGAGCATATCTAAGGAAGAACTACAAAGCCCAGAGAGGCTATTATTTGGAACATAAACTTTCCCAGTCCAGGCAGAAATATTACTTACTTCAAGCTGTTAAGACTCAGTCTACACAACTGAATGAAACAGAACGCACAGGACTTGACCCCCAAAGCATGGGGACTGTCTCAAATGAGATTTCTCTCAAAAAGCAAATGCCACTTAAAGATGTCATAAGATTATAGAACCAAGAGAGACGTTAGACATGATAGGATTGGGGATTTAGAGCTTCAAGCAACATTAGAGGTCACCTAGCCTGACTCCTTCCTCTTACACAGAAGGAAACAAAAACCTAGAGAGGGGATGTGACTTGCCCAGGGCCAGTAAGTAGTAAGTGGCCAAAGGACTGAGCCCAGACCCTTGAGGCCCAGAGAGGGATTGTGACTTAGCCAAGGTCATGGAGCTACTTCATGCTAGAACCAGGTATGGGAGCTAGCTTGCCTGATTCGAAGCAAGGCACTGTGACAAAAACATTCCTGCACCCTGTGTGGGCAATTCGGGGTAAAAGAAGAATCAGAGACAAGCCCTAAGGGATTGCAGCAACATCAAAGTCAATCCGTGTTCTTTGGAACAAATCCCTTAGCTTAAGGCCTGAATGATCTGGAAGGGCTACAGATGTGACTGAAATTCCCCGGGAATTGATCGTTCTTCCACTTACCGGTGGCTATATTACCCTGGCCTCATGTACATAAAAGAAGTGGGAGCATCACCCAGACCCCCAGCGATATACCTGTGGCTGTACCAAAAGAGGGCATCCTTTATCTTAAGGTCCCGTCGTGAGTCGACAAGCAGTTCCTAAAACTATCACATTTGGTACAGCTTCCTGAAACTGTCTCCCTCCATTAGAAGGGAAGCTCCTTGAGGGCAGACATTATCTTACTTTTCTGTACATATTATTCCCAGCACAGGGCTTTGTATACAGTAAGAGAAAATAGATGCTCATTCCTTTCTACAGTCGTTCTTTCAAAATGGGTACCACTTACCATCTAAACCTCTTGGGCAGCCAGTTTCACACTATTACCTCCCACCCCATACTGTTTTTTACCTGTGCGAGATTCTATCCTAATTCTTGGCCCTGGCTTGTTTCCTGCAGGGGAATTGACTTTTCAGGTATTTTTACTCTTCTATTCCTTTCCCAATTGGAATGGAAGCCTCTTATAGCCCCCTACCCACCAACCTCCCACCCCCAGCTGCCTACTCATCCATCTCAAACATACAAGGCACTCCAATATATGGGCCCCTGGGTGAACGTGAATGTAAATGTCCCCTTGACGCATGGGTGGAAGGCTGGAGCCTGGCTTTGGCACATTGAGAATTAAGACAGACCTAATGGCGTCCCTTGGTTTTGTTGTTGCTTTGACTCTTTGTTACCCTTGCATGCCTAAGCTGTGAGATTCCTGTGCAAACTCCCGAGGAGCTAAGACTACACAGATAACAGCCATCTGCAGGGGTGCAGCAAATATACAGATAAGAGGTGGAGTCTCTGACAGCCATCGCCCAAGGATATGGGAGTTGGCCTCTATGTCTATGTGAAGCAAAATCAATTTGTGGGGCCAACCACAGGCTCAGCCAAATACCCCTGTGTCCCATCCCCTACTTTTTTTTGTCCTTCTTTGCTCCCTCAAGCAATTATAATGTTGAAAGATGCCAAGTGGAGATTTGGAAAAGGAGGCCTCTCCTCTCTGTAGCCCTTCCTCCCTCCACCTTGCTGCTGTAGGACTGATCTCACCATTCACTGTCCTGCTTAATAAAAAACGCCAATGGCTCTTTTTTGCCTCTAGGACAAAGAAGATAAGGAAGAAGATTCCCTTCAGAGAGCATTTCAGAACCTGGACTGCCATAGAATTTGATGTACCTTTGTGATGAGGGAGACCCTGGCATCGAATTGGCTATCCAAGAGGTTTAAAAGGTTAAAGACGAGTGCTCCTGCTCTTGGGAAATACTTCCCAGGCACACCTGGGAATATTGAGAGACAGTTCATCACTTCACCTTTGGGGAATAAAGCTCCTTCAGGGAAATGGGTGGTTCTCACGCTTAATTGTATCCAGGATCTCTCTGATATGGGTCCTACCTCCACCAGGCCATCTGCATCTGGGTTCAAAGATCAGCCAACGGTGTTTTAACAACAGACTTGGGAGCTCTTTTGGCTAAAGCATTCTGCTAGTAGAGACAGGGCTAGCCTTGGAGACAGAAACACTTAGGGTCCAAGTTTGGCTTCCAACATATCCTAGCTGGGGAGCCTGGGCAAACATTTCACTTCAATACCCTAGACCAGAGGTGGAGGACTTGCGGCCTTGAGGTCACGTGTGGCCCTATAGGTCCTCAGGTGTGACTCTTTGACTAAATCCAAGCTTCACAGAACACATCCCTTTCATAAAAGGATTTGTTCTGTAAAACTTGGACTCAGTCAAAAGGCCACGCTTGATGATCTAGAGTACCACATGTGACCTTGAGGCCACAGGTTCCTCACCTCTGGTCTAGACTGACAGTCACAACTGAGGTTCCCATCTGTGTCAATGGAGGAAGTTTCCACACCAGGAGTTCCCCATATTGATGATTTTGTATACATTCTGAGCAGCATCCCAACTTTTACTCAAATTCACAGGTTGGATATCCAAAGGAGTACCTGATGCCTTCGACTATAGGGGAAATCCTGTGGTTGGTTACTTCCCACACTACGCTCACCATTTTCCATCGGACTTAATCAGCCTTTACATGTAGCAGTGGCAAGAAAAATGACATAGAAGCTAGGAGGACACAAGTTCAAAGTTCATTCTGTCTGTGTGACCCTGGGCAAGTCACTCAACCTCTTGCATTCTGGGCAACTCTCTTGAGACCATAAACGTGTAGAGAAGGTGCTGTTTTGCATTGGAAGATGGAGTTTCCTCAACCTGAGAGTTTCTTATACATGTGAAATCACAGGCCCAGTCTTTATCTCCTATGTACTAAGAGAGTACAGTGGGAACAGTAGTGCCAGAACGTTCCCCACAAGATCCTGAGACAACTCACCCAAAAACATCCTCAGGCTCATGTGAAAAGTGCACGTGGAGGGCACGTATGCAGCAAAGACGTACCTCAGGGTCCCTGGCAGGACCCTCCCTACACAGCTCCCACAGCTACGAGGCTCAGTTGGGCTCCTAGGATCTAGCTCTTTCTTCTCTCTGGCCCAAGGCCTGCCAGTCCCTGACGCTATCTCCCTTGGGTGACTAGCTCTTGTATCCGTCTCTGTCATCCCTGTATCTTTGTTCCCAACTAGATGTCTTGTCTCTGGTAAGTGGTCAGTGCAGGAAAGGAGGGAGAATAAGGGAGAAGGAAAGTCTTCACCAAGAGCTCTTTCCTCACAGAGGCCTGGTTCCTCCCACCCCCACTCCCACCCCTTCTACTTCTGGCTCCAACTTAAACACGAATGGTTCCAGTTCAAGCATTGCTGCAATTCCTCCATCACTTAAAGCCCCCAGAGGCACGGTTAGCTGGTTTGGTAAGCCAATCAACTGTCCCCTTCTTGATCCAATCAAAGAAGTTGCACCTCATAGAGGTCACAGGGTACAAACTCATCTTGTTGACCCATTTAAAGCTTCCTCATGTGTGACTGACTCCATTCAGTGATTATATTAGATGAGCTGGGAGCTGGGGGAAATTACCCTGGACTTAGAGGGCTGGACCGTACACTGCTAACAACATTGTACGTGATCCTCCCGTCATGTCGGACTCTTTGTGACCCCATTTGGGGTTTTCTTGGCAGAGACACTAGAGTAACTCGCCACTTCCTTCTCCAGCTCATTTGACAGATAAGAAAACTGAGGCAAAGGGTGAAGTGACTTGCCCAGGGTCACATAGCTAGTAAGTGCTGTGGATGGATTTGAACTAGGGAAGTTGAGTCTTGCTGACTCAACTTCTCTATCCACTGTGCCACCCAGCTGTCCATATGTGATCTTAGAAGAAAGCTGAACAGCCAGGTGGGTGTTTCACAGATGGATTTCAGCTCAAAGGTGAAAGCTGGTTGACATTATTACCATGACACCTTGAACCTTCCCTATACACAGCTTGTATATGCGTGTTTCTGTACACACTGTGAGCTCCTTGAAAGCAGGCATTGTTTTCCCCTTTCCTTGTATCCTGAGCACAGTACTGAGCTGAGCAAATGCTTGTTGACTGACTCACTGACTGACTGAGCGAGTGAAACCGTATTTGGCAAACTCATGTGTCCTACAGCACTCATCTATAAAATGAGCTGGAGAAGGAAATGGCAAACCAGTCCAGCATCTCTGGCAAGAAAACCCCAAATGGGGTCATGAGGAGTCAGACACAACTGAAACGACTGAACAACAGCAATAATACACGCACACAATACATACTATGTACATGTGTGTGTATATGCATACACATATGTACATACACATATATATTTTTTAAAAGGAGAGCAAAAATCAAATCTAATAAAATAGCAGCTTCAGTGTCCGTCTTTTGGTTCACTTACAACCGCCCTCTGCAAACCCCAAAAGCTGCATCAGAGGAAAGTGTCCAGAATCATACAAAAAGAAAAGCATGTAATTTTCTTTTCGCACAGGGCTTCTGTCAAATGGCGCATCTCCAGACCTCGGAGTGTCTTTTGCAGGGCTGAGCAAGTTTCTTCTCCGAGCAGCAGGTTTTTTCATGAACCACTGGATGCTAAATTGTGGGCAGCTTCTTGAAACTCCCCAGGTCGGGCAGGATCAGCTGTGTGCAGGGTCAACAAGCAAGGTCATGTTCAGCTCAGCAAGTAGCTGGACAGAGGTGTGATAAATCCGGAGATCTTGGGCCTTGTGGCAGAGTCAATATGAGCTCTTAGAATGGAGGGCCACAGCCTGAACATAGACAGGTCAAATTTGGAGAAGTATCAGGGAATTTGCACTTGACTCTTCTTCCAAAATTAATTTTTTCCAAGTCTCTTAGCAGACCCTTTCTCCATTTTTTTCAACACCTAATATAACCAGATGCACTAAATGAATGACCCAGCAATCCCTCTGCTGTATAATTATCTTCTCTCTGTCGATAATTACGGAGCTACATATTCAGCTCGGTCTCTCTTCTGAGTTCTAATTCGGTATCTCCATCTTGATATTTTGATGTTTTGAACCGGATGTTCTGTAAGCATCTCAAAATCAACATGCCTGAAACAGAACTCATTATCTTCCCCCACCCCACACACCCTCTCTTCTCCCCAGCTTCCCTTTCTCTAGGTTCACACCCTCCTCACTCTCACTCAGCTCACACATTCAATCAACTGAAAAATCTTGTCATTTCTGACTTTACAACATCTCTCCCATCTGGCCCAATCTATCTGCTCGGATACCTGCCACCCTAGGTCAGGCCCTCATCACCACACAGTTGGACTGCTCCAATAGCTTTCCAATTCATCTCCCACAAGCGCAATCCAGAGCTCAGCTGCCAAACTGATTTTCCCAATCTGACTATGTCACTGTGATGCTCAAGACATTCCAATGGTTCCTTCAATCTCCAAACCCCCATGCAAAGCCCTCTGGCAATTAGAGGCTTTCACATCCCGGCTCCTTCTTCCATTTCTGGTCTTCCCCCATTTTACTCCCCTCCATGGTCCAGAGATACTGGCCTACTTGCTATTCCTGGCACTCGGCACTCCATTTCCCCTGTCTGAGACTTTGCACTGGCTGTCCTTCATGCCCAGAATGCTCTCCCCTTTCATTTCTGCCTTGACATCTCTGATTTCCTTCAGGATTCAGTATGCTGCTCTCTGCAAGGGGCTTTATTGATCCTCTCAGCCCCTCAAGTCTCTACCTCTAAGGTTACCTTGCTTCTCCTGTGGAGGAAGCTGATACTCGCTGATTTATGTACATGTGTTCCCCCCACACACCCCTTACTATATAAGCTCCTTGAAGGCAGGGTTCATGTTGGCCTTTCTTTGTATTCCCAGTACTCAGCACAGTGCTCAGCACTTAAATAAGTAATTAAGTAATGCTTAGTGATGGATTTTGACTTTGAATGACTATGAGGGAGAGGGAGGCCCTTTCAACCCATATCTATAGAGAGCTACACCTGAGCTATGTTGAAATTATACTGAGATTTCCTAGAGAGAACTCTGGGTAAGGACAAATGGAGCCATTAAGATTGAACCTAGTTCCTCTAAGGCCAGAGCTTGGGCTGGGTGGGCCAAAGGATACATAAAAATGACAACTAAAGAATTCTGAGAAACATGATGAAACAGGTTTCCCTTCTCTCAGTACAAGGTTGGGACTACGGATGCAGAACCACACATATGCTATCAAACATGGTCACTACATCAATTGGTTTTGTTCAATTTTTTTTCCTTGTTACAAGAGAAAAATCAATAAGGGAGTATAATAAATTGATTTACATAGATTGGTCACACTTGTGGCTATACCTCCAGGCTCTATCCTAGGTCCTCTTCTATTCTCTCTCTTGTGACAACCTCATCAGCTCCCATAGATTTCCTTATTATCCCTGTGCTGATGGCTGCCCTAGTCTGTCTCCCAAGCTCCAGCCTGGCACCACCAACTGCTTATTGGACATTCCAAAATGAAGGCCCTGTGGGCATCACAAACCCAACATACACAAAACAGAACTCCTTCTCATGCCCGTCCCTCAAAGCCCACTCCTCAGGCACCCAGATATGCAATGGCAGGGTTATCCAATGCCTCATATCTCCCAATCAGGTAGATAATCTTCAGGTTTCTTCGACCACGAAATCTCTCTAATCCATCCCCTTCTCTCCATTCATGTGGCCACCACTGGAATTCAGGCCCTCATATCTTTCATCTGGACTACTGCAATTGGGGGACAGCTAAGTGGCACAGTGTATAGAGCACTGGGCTTGGAATCAGGGAGACATGTTCATAAGTTCAAATCTGGCCTCAGATATTTATTAGCTGGGTGACCCTGGGCAAGTCATTTCACCCTGTTTGCATCAGCTCTTTATCTGTAAAATGAGCTGGAGAAGGAAATGGCAAACCACTCCAGTATCTTTGCTGAGAAAAACCCCAAATGGGGTCACCAAGAGTCAGCCATGACTGAAAATGACAGAGAAACATTACAATGGTCTCTCTACTTGAGGTCTCTCCCCATTCCCATCCATCTTCCACACACCTACCAAAGTGATTTTCCAAAGTGCACGAATGACCATGTCATCCTCTTACTCAATAAAGTCCAATACCTCCCTCTTGCCTCTAGGATCAAATCCATTCTTCTCCATTTGACTTTCAAAGCCCTTCAAGGCCTGCTCCCAATTAGATCTTCCCAATTTTCCTCACTCTCTCTAGTCTTCCTGCTGTTCTTCTCTCCAGCTTTGCCCAGGCTATCCCCCATGGCCAGAATACATCCTACCTCACCTGTGCCTCCTGGTTGCCCTCAAGACTCAGCTGAAGAACCACCATCTCCACAAGGCCTTCCTTTCTGGATGCCCAAACCAGTATCTCATCACTGTGGACTTCTATGATGGTCAGTTGGTGCCTCTGTTATACACTCTCCCCCTCCCTCTCTAGAATGGCAGTTCCTGGAGGTCTAGGCTCCATGTATTTTATCTTTATCTCACCAGGGCTCTGCCTGGCACACTGCCTTGTGCCTAATGATAGCTTGTTGATTGTTGACTGAATGACTGAATTGTCTATGATGTAAAAAGTAGAAGCCAGTTACAGAACATTTAAAAGGAGGAAAAGGCCCCATTTCAAGTAGGGAAGGGCTTCTTGGGATGCTAGAAAAAGTAAGTGGGAAGTGGGGTGAGGAGAAGGAGAATTTTACCACAAGAAACCATCTAACTGAACTGCACTGATATAATGAAAACAACTGAATGGCATTTATTTGCTTTTTGCTCCCTGATAAAAACATCACCCTCTGCTTCTCCAGAATAGGATGCTCCATGGGGCTCTGCCCCAGAAGACCAAATAACTCACTTCTTCCTTGGGGACTGGCATAGAAGAAAACAGTAAAGATTACAGACCTCCTCTACTCCTCCAGGAAGGTGAGAAGGCAGAATTGTATGTTTCTGAAGGAGGAGTCCATAGTAGGTCACCTCTGGAGCCCCCCCCATCTAGGTTCTAGCCCAGTAAGGAACCTTAAAATGATAATGGAGGAAGTCTGAGACTCACCAGAGAGGCCCAGACCTCTCCGACCAAGATCTCAAAGCTTTCTCCCTCATTGGTCCCCAAAGGGCAGCTCTTGATGGGTGGAGAAGCTAGTGAGAATGCCAATCAGAAGAAAGAACACACTAGCAGCTAAGGCCCTAAAATTCTTCAAACAAATGAAGACTCAGTAGGAGGAGATGTAGAAGTCCATAGCAACGAGCACGTCATTGTCTTAATGACTTTTCAGTAAAGTGTGAAAGTCTCAGCTAACTTGTCAACAAAGTGCAAAGTGCTTTGAAAGCCAGGGTTGTCTGTATTATGAATTTCCATTACATTTGTAATCCTGGCTGCCCAAGCAAAAAGTCTTTCTAATCCTTATGTCAGTCCCTGTTCCTGATGGCTGGTGGTCAATTTGAACACTATCAAGGGTACCAAAAGAAGATTCTGAATGCCAAGGTGGAAGTGACCACATGCGTTTTTATCTGGTCTATCCCCTCATTTCCTAGGTGTCCCAGGGAGATGAAGTGATTCGCCCAAAAAGCAGGGCTGAGATTTGAACTCAGGTCCTCTGACTCCAGCCTTAGTGGTTTTTCTCCTGCACCGCAGTCGCTCTTGATTTTGCTCTGGTGACAAACGGAGCTTTGCACAAATGTAAGGACACAAACCCTTAGGGAAAGACCATTCATGCAATGGCATGTCGTTGGCGCTTTGACTTTGGTTCACCTTTCTTTGTATCCCCAGGACTTAGTATAGTGCCTGGCACATAGTAGGTGCTTAATATATGCCAGCTGACTATCTGATCTGGCAAATCCCTGAGCTGCACATCTGCAGCGTGGAGAAGTGTACTGAACGCCATCTAAAGGCCCTTTGTCACATCCCTCAAATGAGAGCCTTGCTCCCTCCACCCCTTCCTCTCTCTGGGGTCATTGATATGGAAGGAGTCAAGAATCCGCTAATGTCGTGGGCCACACAAAACGAAGAACACAATTGAGGCTTCCAAGGTTTTGCAGGAACATTCCAAAGGGAAAGGGAAGAGTTGTCATTTGAGGAATAATGGAATAAGAAGGGAAATATTCTGCCCAGGGAATTTGCCATTGCCAGATGACAAGAGAAAACCCCGCCCTGACAGTGTGAATGAACAGAGGCCCTCTCTTTTCCAGTGGCCTCTTGACCTCCTGATCTCTGACCCTACATCCTTTTGGTGCCTGCCTTCAGTGGGCCAATAAAGATGCTATTTGGTCACAAGGAATATCAGACAGGGACCAAAAATTGAAGCACAGCGAAAAAAACACTGGACTAATAGTCAAGAGGTCTGGGTTCTAGTCCTGGCTCTACCAATAACTTACTGTGTGACCTTGGGAAAGTCACCTCCCCTCCCTGGGCCTCAGTTTACTTATCTGTAAAACCCAGATAACATAACTATAAAACCTAGCTCCTGGGTTGTTATGAGGCTCAAAGGAGATTATGTTTGTAAAAAACAATTTGCAAATCCTCATTAGTGTCAAATGAAGACGTTAGATGAAATCATTCCTTTGAAAGGCCCTTCCAGTTCCAAAACTCTGTGGTGGTATTTCTGGGATCCTATTACCCTAAGAATCATGGGCAGAATTGCCCCATTTCCCAGATCTTCAAAGTGCACAATTCATGAAGCAGGGAAGAACCTTTTGCATTTGAGCTCCATCCCCTTCTCTCCACTCACAGGGCCGCTGTCTCAGTCGGGGCTGCTGCCTTAGTTCAGGCTCTCATCGTCTCAGTCCTGGACAGGTGCAACAGGCCTTCCTGTCTCCAGTCTCTCCTCTCTTTCCTAAGCTGAAAAGTGATTTTGTCTGTTCCTCTTTGGGACTCAAGAACCTTTAGTGGCTCTCCATGTTTTCAACTTGAAGAAGGAAAAGGCAAACCACTCTAGGATCTTTGCCAAGAAAACCCCAAATGGGGCCATGAATAGTCTGAAACAACTGAACGACAAAATGATTTCAACTACTCAAAATGAGCTCGTCTGTGTTAGGACACTTCATCATTAAAACCACCCGAGATGGTCCTCGAGAAGAGAAAAAAAAATGTCTCCCTCCTCTGCAGAGGTGGAGGACTGCACACACTGCTCAGACCTAGGTGACGTGTTGAGTTGCTGTTCAGTCATTTTTCAGTCATGTCCCCCATTGGGGTTTTCTTGGCAAAGATACTGGAGTGGTTTGCCATTTCCTTTTCCAGTTCATTTTACAGATGAGGAAACTGAGGCAAACAGGGTGAAGTGACTTGCCCAGCGTCACACAGCTAGTAAGTGTCTGAGGCCAGACTCAAAACTCAGAAAGATGACTTCCTGACTCCAAGCTCAGTCGGATTGTTTCCCCCACCCCCCCCCTTCTCTTTTATTCTATACTACAAGACATGGTTTGCTGAGTAGAGGACTACATTCTTCAATGAAAGTGAGGTAAGAAAAATGAACAAAATATGAGTTTCACCATTACCTATAGAATTCAATGCAAACTCCTTGGCTTGGCACTGAAGGCCCTTTCTAGCCTTGTTCTAACCTCACTTTCCAGCCTGATTTTACATCACGTCCTCTCACACATATTCACTCGCTGTTCCGACCCAAACAGCCTACTGGCTATTTTCTGTCCTGAATATTCCCTCATCTACCTCACTTCCTTTATCTAAGTTGTTGCCCACATCTGGAACCCTAACCCTCAGCATCTTGTTCGAATCCCTCACTCCATTCAAGGAGCAGCTCAAGGGGCCCCTAGTACACAAAGCCTTTCCTGATGCCCCCTGTCATTCATGCACTACTCAAACGATTTTACTTAGTATATATTTCACATCGACTCCTCTCATGGAGAGTAGGGACCGGTTGTGCTTCTGTCTTTGGACTGTAGCACCAAGCACAGTGCTGGGCACCTAGGAGACGCTGACTAACGCTTTGCAAACTGAATGGAAGAGGCTCCCTTTGAAACTCAGTCTTCACATCCTCTTACACTCAGCCCTTCTCGGGCTGGTCCCAAACTTCCCCAATGTTCCTTGTTGCATTTGGCCAGTGTCAACGATGAGAATGCAGTGGAATACTCAGGACCTCAATTAATGAGGCATTGCGACACTGTGAGGCTTGACGAGACCGCTGAGGCTGCAAAAGCCCCTCCACTGTCGACTCAGCCAGACTTTGTCTTTTTAGCCCCATCAGAGAACAAGGAGCAATACAAGCCGGAGAGTCCGAAATGCCATGTCCCACAGGCCTTTGCTAGCTTCTGCTGCTCCCCAGATGGCCGTGGAAATGGACGGAGCTCGTGACATTTCTAGAGCTCCTGACGTACAGGAACTTATCTGATTATCATAACAATGCTAGGAGGCAAATGCCACAGGAATTAGGAAAATTCCTATCTCCATTTTCTAGATGATGAAAGGGAAGCTCAGAGAGGTAAGCTGACTAGCCCAGGCTACACAGCTAGCGAATGTCAGAGGCAGGATTTGAACCCATTTCTGTTGGTTTCTGAGTCCAGCACTCTAGCTACCATGCCGCCCTATCTTTAACAATGGAGTGACCCTTTGGAACAGGGAAGATATCTGCATTTCAGTTCTAAGTTTCCCACGACCCTCCCCTCAAACACAAAGTGTATGGAATTGAAAGCCTCCCCCAAAGGGGGAAGAAAATTCAAGCCTCATTTTCCCCCAAATTGGGAAAGGAGACTAGAGAGAAGAGGAAAGAAATGCCAGGACCCTTGGAAAGAAAGGCAGACACGTGTAGACATATAACTAGGAATATTTTCTCCAGGGGAGTGAGAAGGGTTGGGGGGTGAGAAGAGTCGTGGGAGGGACAGTAGGCAGTAAAGGTGGAGGGCAGCACTTTAACAGGGGCCTACGGGGCATACCCACCTTCCCCGTCAATGCCCACAGCAAGGTGAATAGGCTGAACTGTCAGAGGCCCGACTAGCACAAATCTTGGGATGATTGGCTGGGACCCACCATGACGAGCAAGCGGCTGTGCTCGTGATGCTGGCTCCTGGGGAAGGCCCGGGTTGCCTAGCCCTTGCAACAGTGCTGTGTGTGTGTGTATCAAATAGGAGGAAATTAGATATTGATAAATGAACCATATGGAAAACAGGAAGGCCAAGCAGACTTATCTTTAAAGCATAAGAGGTGAGAAAGAAACCATGGAGGTCCAAAGATTGTCCATGGGGAAGCAGAGTGCTTCTGCCTTTGCTCCTGGAGTAATTTATGATTGACAGTCAATGCACCCATTAACTGAATCACGGGAAAACATCCTGGATGGGGAATCGAGGTGCTACAAGAAAGCAATGGGTTACAAGAGCATCTTAGACTGGGCAGAGAGGTGAGAAAATGTCTAAACTGCGGCACTTTGGCAAACAGTATTCTATTCCCAGGCTAGCAGTGGGGAAAGGGAGACTTAACTAGCAAAATCAATCTCATCTGCTGGCTGCTGCCACTGATTGACAGCCGCTATAACTCTGCTCCCCAAGTACCAATTGGGGGGAGATGTAAAACACGGTGGCTGGCATTGATTTGGCAGGGAAATATGCCTGCCTTTTGCTGAGCACAGCGAGCTCAGGTGCACTGCTGACATAAACAGCAATTGCAAAGTTAGCCTGGGAACGAGCAGGGACTCTTCTCCCGCAAGAGGCCAGGAGGATAGCGCTCAGTGACAAGTGGCTTCCAAGGACCCTGCAGGAGAACTGGACAGGGAGGGAAGCACATAGCATCTGGGGTATGCACAAGCTTGCTCTGTGTGCACTGAGCTCTCTCCAGGTACAAGGAACAGGCCTCCCACTAGACAGATACCTTGCAAAGCTCTCTTCACTGGCAGCCACCAGCTGCACTGTCCTTTTTATGGAGGTGACTTCCCATCAGTTGGGACAAGTATTTCTCTAGCTCAGGCTCAGTACTCTAGCTACCATGCCATCTTATCTTTAACACTGGAGTGACCCTTTAGAACAGAGAAGATATCTGCATTTCAGATCTAAGTTTCCCATGACCCTCCCCTCAAACACAAAGTGTATGGAATTGAAAGCTTCCCTGGAAGGGGGAAGAAAATTCAAGCCTCTTTTCCCCCCAAATTGAGGAAGGAGACTAGAGAGAAGAGGAAAGAAATGTCAGGACCCTTGGAAAGAAAAGCAGACATATGTTTCTCCAGCAGGAGTGGTAGGTCAAAAGCTTGGGGGTCATAGAAGACTTGGATTCAAATCCTGCCTCTGACTATACTGGCTATGTGACCCTGGGTAAGTCACTTAACAGATCAGTGTTCCAGGACAGTTAGGTGGCCTAGCCTATAGCGTCATGAAGACCTGAACTCAAAGCTGAACTCAGACTTACTAGCTATGTGACCCTGGGTAAGTCACTTTAATCTCTGTTTGCCCCTGTTTCCTCATCTGTAAAATGAGGCTATTAATGTGGTCATTTCTAGCCTTATAACATCTCTCGTATACACCCCCTTCTCTCCTCTGATGCTGCCACCACACCTGTGCAGACCCTCATCCCGTCAAGCCTGAACTATTGTGACAGGCTGCTTGGTTGCCCACCCGCCGCCTCAAGTCTCTCCCCACTCTAGTCCATCTTCCACTCAGATGTCAATCTTCCTAACACACAGATTTGATCGTGTCCAACACACACGCCTCCCAGTCCTCACTCAAGAAACTCCAGTGATTCCCTAACACCTTCAAGATAAAATATAAAATCTTCTACCTGGCATTCAAAGCCCTTCACAACTGGGTGCGTCCCTTCCTACCTTTCCAGTCTTCTTACAATGTATTCCCCACCATATTCTCATCAATCCACTGACCGTGGCCTCCTACTGTTCCTCATATAAAGCACTCCATTTCCCGACTCAGGGCATTTCCCTGCCCGGAATGCTCCCCCTCATCTCAGCCTCCTGGCTTCCTTCAGGTCTCAACTAAAGTCCCACCTTCTGCAAGAAGTTTTCCCCAATCTTCCTTAATCTTGGCGCCTTTCCTCTGTTAATTACCTTCAACTTATCCTGTCTAGATGGTGGCTTCCTTCAGGTGCCAGCTGAAGTCCCACCTTCCAAGGGAAGCCTTTCCCATTCCTTCTTCATGCCCGTGCCTTCCCTCTATGATTATTTCCAACTGATCCTGTCTAGAGCTTGTTTGTATCTAGTTGTTTGCCTGTTGTCTCCCCACTAATTAGTCTGGGAGTTCCTTGAGGGCAGGGACTGGATTTTTTTTGTTTGTTTGCTTGGGGTATTTACCTCTCTTTCTTTCCCTAGGCCCTTAGCACAATGCCTGGCACATGGTAAGCACTTAATAAATGCTAGTTGACTAACTGACTGACCTACCTGCCAGGGTTGTTGTGAGGATAAAAAGAGATAATATTTATAAAGTGTTTTGCAAACCTTCAAATATTATATAAATCCTAGTTATTATTTGTCTTCTTCCAAATTTCAAGTGAGGGGGAAGCTAGGGGATGCAGTGAATAGAGCTCTGGCCTTGGAGTCAAGAGGACTGAGTTCAAATCCGATCTCAGACACATGATATTTGCTAGCTGTGTGACCCTGGGCAAGTCACTTAATTCCGATTGCCTCACCAAAACAAAACAAAACAAAACAAAAAAACAACAACAAAAAAAACAAATTTCAGATGAGCTTTCCATCTACATGAATGAGAGAAAGACAGACAAAAAAAACTAGAAAGTTGTTTTGCAACAGATAAATGAAGAACCATGAGGCTAGACCCATATCTTTGATTACCTAAAAAGTCCTTTCAGCTTGAAATCCGTGGTTCTGTGATCATTCAGATCATTCTCTACCAACAGAAGCACCAAATGGAAACATGACTTAAATATAAAAAATCGTGTCACCAAAAACTCTTTCAAGGAAAATGGAAAGAGGCACCTCACATAGCTATGGCTAGGGGGATGATTCTTAACCAAACAAGGGATAGAGATCACAAAACATAAAAGACTACTTCAGTAATATGAAATTGACAGCTTTTGCAAGAACAGAATCAATGCAAGTAGGATAAGAAGGGAAACCATTAAATAGGGGAAATTCTTTGCATCATTATCTCTGATAAAGGTTTACTATCTAAGATATATAAGGAATACACATAAATATATAAGACCAAGTACTGTTTCCCAATGGTTAAGTGGACAAAGATAGGAATAAATAATGCTCAGAAGAACTGTAAACTATTAAGAAACATGAAAAATTGTTCTAAGTCACTCATGAACAGAAAAATGAAAATGAAAGGTTTTATCTCATACTCTGCAAACTGGCAAAGATGATAAAAATTTGAAATGGTCAATAATTGAAGTGCTACAGGATGAGAGTCACACTAATACTCTTGGTAGAGCTGTGAAATAATTCAAGTATTTTGAAAAGAAAAATTGGAATTATGCAAAAAAGGTGACAAAATGTCCTAGGATCAAGCTGGAAGAACTTAAAAGCTATCTAATCCAGTCCCATTATTTTACACATGAGGAAACTGAGGCCCAGAGAGGTTAAGTGACCTAGACAAGGTCACAAAGCAGAGCCAGGATTTGGATCCAGGTCCTTTGATACCAAATCTAGCATTTTTCCCGCTGTACCCTGGTTCCTCCAGACTTTTGTCTCCTGTCCTACTGTCAGGTATATAACCTAAGGAGCTCAAGGAGAAAAAGAAAGGTCTCCCGTTCATAGCAAAATATTCACAGCAGTACTTTTTTGTGGTAGCTAAGAATTATCAACAGAGCAGGTGCCCGTTAGATGTAGAATGGCTAAACAAACTGAGATACTTCATTTGATGAAATAGTATTGTACTATAAAAAACAGTGAATATGAGAACTTCAGAGAAATCCTTGTATAAACGGATGCAGAGGAAAGCAAGCCGAATCAGGAAAACAATACTCAAAATGACTACAATGTTGTAAACAAAAAGAACAATAACAGTGAATATTGTGTACTTATAATAGCCACATTGAACCCCAGAGGAGAGATGAGGAAATGTGTCTCCTTTCTACAGGTGAGGTGGGGAACTGTGGGTGTGGAATGTTGCATCCAATGTCAGGTTTGGTCTGTGATTAGCTGGGGTGGGGGTGAGGAGTTCGTCTTTGTTACCAGGGAAGACTGACTGCATAGGGAAGGTGGGGAGGGGAAAACTTGTAAATGATTCCGATGGAAGTCAAGATTTATTAAGTGCCCACTACGTGCAAGGCACTGTGCTAAGTGCTGGGATTTGACCTGTCTAGATAGAGAACTGGCTGCCTTGGGAAATAATGGGCTCCTTTTCATGGGAAGTCTTCCAGTGAAAGCTACATGACTATGTATTGTTGTATAGATGTTCTTAATGAGATCTTATTTAAGTATGGATTGGATTATGTGATCTAATGGGAGGTAGTACAACACTACAGTGAGAAGAGTTGGTCAATCTGTAAATGTTCATTAAGGTCCTACTATGTGTCAGGCACTGTGCTAAGTGCTGGGGATATAAAAGAGTCAAAAGATTGTCTCTGCCCTCAAGAAGCTTGCTGTCTACATTAGGAAATAATTAAAAGAGAGAAGGCACTAGAAGTAAGAAGGGTTAGGGAAAGCTTCCCGTGAAGATGTGATTTTAATTGGGACTTAAAAGAAGCCAAAGAAAGCAGTAGGTGGAGACAAGGAGGGAGAGCATTCCAGGCCAGGAAGAATAGCCAGATGGAGGGTCTTGTTTGTGGAACAGCCAGGAGGCCAGTGTCACTGGATCAGAGTACATGGGGGAGTAAGGCAGAAGAAGGCTGAAAAGGTAAGGGGTGGGGGCTAGGTTATGAAGAGCTTTCAATGCCAAACAGTATTTCGTATTTGATGCCTTATATCAAAGCTAAATCTGCTTCTCAGCAACTCCTCCCCCCTGCCAGCCCCCTTTGCTCCAAGTTCTATATTCAAGGTCCAAGGAAAATAAATCTAGTCCCTGTTTCACACAGCAACCTTTCAAATACTAGAAGACAGCTATCATGTCCTGTGCCCTCCTATCCTGAGCTCTCTCTTCTCTAGGCTAAACATCTGTAGCCCCTTTAACTGGCAGTTAATGGGGGAGTTTGCAAAGCTTTTAGACTTTCATTATCAGTAAAGCCCCATTTCAAGGCCCTTCACAATCCTCTTCACCTTCCTCCAAATGTTTTCCAGTTTACCATCGTGTTAGAATCGACAAGATCTGAGTTCAAATCCTACCAAAGACAATTACTAGCTGCATGACTTTGTGATTAGCCTCTGTCAGCTTCAGTTTCCTCATTGGTAAAATGGGGATACCGATAGCACCTACTTCACTCATTAGGGGTATTGGGAGGATTAAATGAGATACCATAAGCAAAACGCTTTGCAAAGATTAAAATGTCATTGCTATCGCTGTCAATGTCTTTCCTAAAACTATGGTGCCCAGTGTGGTATAATGGTAGAATGAGAATAGCACTGGCCATGGAGTCAGAGGACCTGGATTCAGATCCCACCTCTCATGGGTACTGCCTTTGGGATCTTAGGCCAGTCACTTCATCTTCCCGGGCCCCAGCCTCCTTATCTATAAAATGAAGGGGTTGGATTCAGTGGCTTCAGTTCCAGCATTGCAGATGGGATCTGACTAGGGCAGAGAACGGCACTCTAGAACTGTGATGTCACTGGTAGATACCAAATTCCCAATGTGTCCAAGGCAGCCCATGGATTCAGGGCTTCCTGAGTCCAAGGCTAGTTCCACATCTACCATGCCAGAGCGTTCCACTTTTATCCGTACAGACCAAAGTGGCCGCCCTGTTGCACTGATGAGTCACACAGCATCATAGTCTCAAGCCTTTTCATCTGAAAAGTCCAGTCATGTTTCCTTCTTCTACTCAGGATGTTGGGTTTTTGAACCCAAGGGTAAGACTTTACATTTATCTCCATGAAATTCCACGCTATTTGGTGAAGAACAAAGTTCTCCCTGGCAAATCCTTTTTAGATCCTGACTTTTCCACCACAAAGGTTAGTTCCACCTCCCAACTTTGTCCCATCTGCAAAGCCAATAAGTGTGCCACGCATGCCTTCGGCCAATTTACTAGCAGTCTGACGACAGGTAGGAGGCAGGGCTTCAGGCAGGTAGACAGTTGGTGGCACACAGTCAAAAATCAGCAATGGGGCCTGGGAACCAGGAAGAGGATTCTATTCCCCAGCAAGTCAAGGGTGAGCAAGAAAAGACTCTAGCCCAAGAAAAAATAGGTTACAAAGCAGTAAACCAAGATAAAGATCCAGACACAGGTAAGCAAGACAGGGCCTTAGGTGCAAGGCAGGGGCTTGCTTGATCATAAGGAGAAAGGCACAAGCTCTTTGGGTATCAGGACCAGGGATATGTGTAGCAAGACTGATTATGCTATGAGGTTGTGCTAGGCACCTAAGGTTCCTTCCTCTTCCTCTGCCTAAGGCTGGATACTTCTTAGAGCCTGGAATGGATCAGCCCTACCTCAAATGACTGAGGAGCTGGGGGAGCAAAGAACCAGCTGGCACACTGGACACCCTACCAATCTTGACGACTTTGGTTCCATTAAGACACCTAAATTTCATTTTATGGAACATATTTCTTTTCAACTTTAGGGATAGGGTTGAGCCTGCATATTATATAATATGTAATGTAAATGTAATATAATAAAAATGGGAGGAAGGGGAGAGGAGAGTGGGGGGTGGGGTGAGCCAATAGCATTTTTAAAGAGGAACATTTAACAAGACAGATTCTTTAATTTAGTAAAAGCAACTCACTGTGGGCTCTCTATCCACATAGGCCACTTGGTCTTACATTGAGAAAAGCCTGTCGGAGTCACTTGGTGAAATCAAAAGGCCCCCAAGCTGGAACAAATCGAAGGCATTCCTCTTCTAGGTCACAGATAGCCTTGGGACTTTCTTGCTCCAGACAGGTATTTGTGCAGCACACAGAAACATGTGAAGGAGCCCTGCCCGGCCCAGGGAAAAGGAAGGCTGGCTGTCATCACGCATTAGGGCTAAAAGGAGAAAAGAAAGGAGACAGGGCCCCCTTCCTTCCTGTAGAGAGAGGGCATTTCCTAGCCTGACTCTTCAGGGCTCATCAACACAGGAAGGGATTTATTTTAATATCACATTTTCAGTTTTGGGTTTTTGGGGTGTGTCGGGGGGGCGGTCAGGAAAAGAGTAGAACAAAGAGGACAAAACACCGAATGATTACAGTCATCTTAATAAACACAACATTACAAATGCTGCCAACCTCCACTTAGTGTCAAGGTCTGAGGGAAATGAAGAGGAAACATGGCCACCTCCCTCCTCCGTCTTCCCTCCTCCCAACCCCCTCCTCCTGGCTCCCTCACTAGAGAGGATGGATGGAGGCTCCAGGCACAGAATGATGCCCAGCCAGCCTGTCCAAAGCCACCACCTTGTTGGTTGGGCCTTTTTGACGTTTGTTCTGTCATGAGGGATGTTTCAATTGGGGGGGGAGGTAGAGTTATTAGAGAATGATTCTGAGAATTTAAAAAATAAATAAAAATTATCCATTGGGAAATAAAACATGTGGAAGGATTCTTTACCTGCTCAGTTGCTAGAATGAAATGTTTCCTGGTTTGGTTTGGTTCTTTTCCTTATAATTGTTGGAGCCTGCTATGATGCAGCCTGCTCAGGTTTATTAAATGTGCACATGTAGTCCACACAAAATAAAAAATCAAAGTCTTTTAAAAAGGTATCAGATCTGAAAGCCTGTGAAATCCTGCCTGCTTTAAGCCTTGGATGCAGCTGAGGAAATTGTGCTCTCCCTCCATCTCAGGGAATCCTGCAATTGACCACTGTTCGGGGGAGCACCATTGCTGCCCTGGAGGCAGAGCTAGGGAAGAAATTAGTCTCCCCCGCCCCACTCCAGTGCAGCCCTGCCCATCTTCTTCTTCAGTTTGGGTGTGCCAACAAGGAGAATTCAGCCCTGTTCCCAACACCACCCCTGCCAATGGGCTTGCACTCCCTACAGATCTAATAGGAGGGGCCCTCTCAATACGGTGTCCATCAAGTGACAAGAATTTTCTGTTGTCAGTTTCAGAAATACATTGCCTGCTCAAAGGCATGAGGAGAAAGGAAGGCAGCACCGAATTACTTTATCTTTTAAAAATATATGTAAATTGAGAACAAACAGTCTTTGAAAGCAATTGTTTATGCTGCTTTTCGGTTGTGAATAATTTTCTTACAACTGCTGAGCCATCTGTTAAAGTCAGGTCTTGCCCATTCCAAAAGCTGAATTTCAAACTAAAAAAAAAATTCAATAAACAGCTTTTGTTTTGAAACCCCAAAACAACAAATACTCTAATAAATAACAGCTTGTGGGATTCTTGGGTCAAACACAGTGGGAAGGAGAAAAATCTTCCTTTTGAATATTGATTTAAACACTGGTGTCCAGAGAGAGAGGGGACAGCACAGACATATACTTCCAAAGTCTTTCAGCATTGCCATCTGGGTCTGGTAAGAAGCCAGTAGGTTTTGGCATTGCTGTTGACCTTGAAGGACACCAATGACAGAATCTAGAGTACTACAAACCAGCTCCATCACTCCTCAACGGCAGCCTTCTGAGAATCCAATGCCCTGCTGGCTAGTCAGTTCTCAGAAGGCAAGTCTAAACGACATGAAATTTAGAAACTGGATCTGGGTTAAATGACATTCTTATGGCCTTGGAGGGGGGGGGAGGTGGCCATGGGAATTTCAACACCACAATCACAGTACTAACCCCTCGCTACCCAGCATGCACTAGGATAAGAAACAAGAGGTAGGTCCCTGTTGCATGGAATTTAAACTGAAACAGTCAGGTTTTGGCAACTTCCCCACCTTTCCATTGATTGATGGGTAAGCTACTAGCGCCAGGTAGACATTGTAGAGGGGATTTTGTTCAGGTGCGGGTGGACTAGATGCCCTCAGAGGGCCCTTTCAGTTTCTGCAATTCTGTGAAATTGGGGCACTAGGAATATTAGAAAATACTTTCAGGATCAACTGCTTTGCTTTTGAATTGTTGCAAGAACACCGCAGGAAGGCGACCCAGGTTTATTAGAAAAGAGGGTACCATTTAGTCAAGTATCAAAGCAACAAGTTTCTTTTGAGTAACTGCTATTTTTCTCAGTTAATGAGATGCCCTGTTATTCTGAAATAAAAATCCCATATACTCAAATAAAGCCAAAGCCAAAGCTAGGCTCCCGGTTGGATCCTAGATTTGGACTGAGCAGGGACCTTTAAGGTCATCTAGCCCAAGCCCCTCCTTTCACAGATGCTTGTGTTCAAAATGAATAAGATTTCACCAGATTTCTCTATTAGAGACCAAGAGGATGGCCGGTACCATGTTCAAAAGGAGCTGGTTTGAGAATCCCGACTGTGACTATCACAGAGGGTCAGCCAAGTGTTGGAACAGATAGAGTATTGGATCTGAAGTCAGAAGACCTGAATTCAAACTGAGCCTCAAACACTATCTCTGTGACCCTGGGTATGTCACTTAACTTCTAAGTACCTCAGTGTCCTCATCTGTAAAATGGGAATAACAACACCTATCTCTCAGGGTTGTTCTAAGGATAAAATAAAGCACTTTGCAAACCTTAAAACACCATAAATACTAAATATCATTATTATAGTCAATGAACTCAATCAGCTGCCCTCCCTAGCACTGATGGACTCCATGAATATGTCTAGGCCAGGGGTTCTTCACTTTTTTGTGTGTCATGGACTGCTTTGGCAGGCTGGTGAAGCCTCCTCAGAATCATGTTTTTAAATGTATAAAATAAATTGCATAGGATTACAAAGGAAATCAAATATATTAAAAATGGTATAAAAATATATTTTTTAAAAAGATCACAGACCCCGGGGCTCTAGACTGTGATTTTATCCTTTAAGGAAAAATGCTTGCCATTTGCTTGTGGAAAAAAAGGAAACAAAATTAATAAGTAATTTTGAAATTTCTGAAATAATTAATTTGTAATAATTGTTATTTAATTTTATACATTTTTACTGAATCCCCTCTCCAGAGGTCCTAGTTTTGGTCTATTGTTTCACGTGTGAGGGAGGTGAATGCAGGCTCCCAACTGCCCTATGGTGATCCCTGAGCTACAGCATCACCCACTGAGCTGCAAAGGTTTGGAGTGTGGCCCCAGGGATGGACTGAAGAACTGGGGACCTGCCCAGTTACATCGGGAAAGGCTCATCCCCAAGTTGCTCACACATTGATGAATTTTTTGGCCATAGCAATTCTTGAACACCATCTAGCAGATTATCTGAACAGGTGCCCACATCTATAAAATTAGAAAGCCTTAAAGTATTGTTTGAAATTACTTTAGGAGCCAAGTTGGGGAAACTAGGGGAGAAAGTTACTTCATGGTCCCTAGGGGTAAACTAATTGTAAGGTGGAGAGAGGGCAGTCTTTGTAGTGAGGAACGCCTGCATTTCAAGTCTCACCTTAGACACACATAGGCTATGTGACCTTGGGCAGGTCACTTAACTATAAATTACAGATGAGTCACTGATCTGCATTCGTGGCAGTTGTTCGCACACCAAGAACACCCAACGTGGATGAAATCACAGATCCAAACTGAACCAAACAGGAAATGGTTCCATGGTTTTTTGGGAAGTGCAGATCGATGGGAACTCCTGATTTGGAAATGCCTGCCTCTAATGCAAAGCAACTCATCTGCAACTTAGCATCTTCTTTCTAATTACACTAGAGCAAGTAAAATTAGAAATAAATTTCATTCCAAAGGTACATAATTGCACCACTGAACTCAAAATGACTTGATTTGTGCCTGGCCACTGCTGAAACGAACCAGTGGAAGTAGAGGTGAGCGAGGAGGATCATTTTGTAACAAGGTCAAGGACATCAGAATGTGTTGAGATCTACTGTATATTTCCTCTCACTTAAAACTCAAGTTTTAGCTTCCAGGGTGTAACATACAATGGCATCTGCAAATTGTCCAAGAACACACTAACTGTTTGGCCACATGCTTTCAGAGTCTGAGGGAAAAGGAGGAAGATATAGAGGGAAAGGTGGGCTGGGTGGAGAACCCAGCTCTAAATCTATTTATCTTATTAAAGAACAACCAAAAGGTCATATGGAATGTGGGGTAAAGGATAAAGAATCGGCCTCAGAGTTTGGAAGCCCTGACTTCAAATCCCACTGTCTTTGGATGGTTTACTTAACTTCCCTTTGCCCCAAGGTGACCTTAGGTCTAAGGAGCTGAGCAGGTGCAGATCTACCAAATTACAGGCCCACTGTGCCAGCACATGCATGCACACACACACACACACACACACACACACACACACACATACACACACACACATACATGCGCATGCACATGTACAAGTATGGAGAGGGGATGAGAAAGGGAAGTAGGGAAGAAAGAAAGAAGAGAAGCTTCAGGGTAAACTGCACCTCCTCAGAAGGCATCAAAAGAATGAGAGGAGCCATCCCTAGACTCTTATCTCACTCTCCCACTGGATGACAGAACAATGCACATTTGATTGTTAAGAGCATGTTAGCATTCTCTATAATATTCAGACACTAAATGCTCATAGGCCAATTCACCTAAGCAACGCTATTTAATCTTCATCAAAAGTAGAAGCTTAATATTTCTATAGTGTGTGTCCTCTGGGTGGGTGGGGGAGACATTAAAATAGCTCCAAAGCTACTTCCTTTTTTGGTTCTAGAGCTCATTCACCATCAGGGTCTATAATAGAACCAGAACATCCAATGGCCCTGTTTTGGTGCAAATTGGTATCTTGGCTCTTGGCAGATGAGGAGGAGGCCAGGTTTCCTCATTTGGGTCTGTGATAGGCAGCCAGAAGCCTCCTGAGGACACCAGGATTTTTGCTCTCTGCCCATATCATCATCTTCCTCCCAAGAGAAGCCTGAATTTCTTCCCTTGGTCCCTGCACTGTGATAGGTGAGCTTGCCTGTGGGGGCCCAGGCCTCCAGCTGCCTCTTCCTGGCATCTCCTCACCTTCTTACTATGCCACCCTCCCCCACCCCCAGATTCCAATATTCTCTTATGTCTTGTATTCCCCCATTAGAGTATGAGCTTCTCAAGGAAAGGGACTCTTTTTGCTTTTCTTTTGTGGCACAGCACCTGGTACATAGGAAATGCTTAATAAGGGTTCTATTTATCTATCTCTTAATCATTGGTGACTCATGAGGACATGGAGATGACCTTGGCTTCTTAAAGGTTACGCCTGCAAGGCATAATAAGCTCTGACCTGGCTTGCCAAGCTGGAAGGACCAAGTATGGGCCCAGAGACGAACTAGGTTTGTTGTCTGAGGACCCAACTATTCATTTAGAGAGAAACTCGTCACCAGCCAACTGCGGGTAATGATTCCTTGAGCCATAGAGGCCCGTGAAACAGAAATACATTTCGATGGCCCTCAGACATTTGATCAATCAATCAACAAGTATTTATTAAGGGCTTGCTAGGTACCAGTCCTGAGACCTTCTGATGCTTCCCCACTGAGGGAAGACTTGCAGCAAAGGGTGGAAAGGGTGCCAAGGATCACCTGCTGCTAGCTTCTCATATTCAAGTGTGCAATCCTTGGCCAATGATCAAGCTGAAACCCTCCAGGAAGAACAGAGTCACACCAAGGGTGATGTTCTTGCTCTAGGTGAAACCAGAGGACAGCAGAAGGGGGCAGCTGGATGAAAGGAAGCTTCCCAGCTTCTCTCTAGAGTGGAAAACAAAGGCAACAAGAAACATATTTTGGTGGGTTATTTGGCCACCACACGTTGCAATGTTCATGATGAGTATATGCAAAAAGACCATGAAGATACCATAGATTATGTTCTGTTGTTCAGTCGTTTCAGTCATGTCTGACTCTTCGTGACCCCACTTGGGGTTTTCTTGGCAAAGATATTGGAATGGTTTACCATTTCCTTCTCCAGTTCATTTTACAGATGACAAAACTGAGGCATACAGGGTGAAGTGACTTGGCCAGGGTCATACAGCTAGTAGCTGTCTGAGGCCTGCTTTGAACTGAGGTCTCCGGGGCAGCTAGGTGGTGCAGTGGATAGAGCACCGGCTCTGAAGTCAGGAGGACCTGAGTTCAAATCCGGCCTCAGACCAAACACTCGATACTTATTAGCTGTGTGACCCTGGGCAAGTCACTTAACCCCAATTGCCCAAATATTAAAAAAAAAAGTGAACTGAGGTCTCCCTGACTCCAGACCTGCTTCTCTATTCACTGAACCTTTTCTGTGAAGAACTTGGCAAGATCTAACTCTAAGCAGGATCAACGTAGATCTTAAAACTCAGTCAATTCAAGATGGAGGTGGGAACAGGAAAACTTGGTGGAAAACATGTTAGAAAATATGTCTCAAGATTAAGAAATAAAAGAGTCCGAACGCTTGTAGATTATTCAGAAGCCTCACAGTTATATATCCCCAACACTGTCTTCAAGGGGAGAATGAGAAGGTGCTCAGTGTGGTGATGAAAGAATAATGAACACCACTACATTCGTGGGTCTGTGCTCTTACTGCTGTGGGGACTCTAGCCAATCTACTTTCTCATCCTGTGTGATTTGTCTCTTACCTCCCATAAATCCTCCAAAAAGAGTTCATCTAAAACACTGGAGGGCTTCCTTTGCAATTTTTTAACATGACATAGGTTATAGAATAGCATACAAGCCCTCACGTGACTGTCTCATCTCCTTTTCTAGTCAGAGATCGCTAATATTGTTTTATGTTACTTACTGCATGCAACTTAATATCAGTAATAGGCTATCATCTATCACATAACTCTCATTTTCATGTATCATATAATTCTCTATTGCCCTTGGGCTGCCCCACTATTTGAATTCTTTGGAGATTGTAGCATTCCATGATTCACAGCCATATACCATCTCCTGGTGAATACTAGTGTTTACAAGATAAGTTTCTTCTTCAGAGAAAAATTTAAGGTAATACAGTGCTACCCCATTTCCACATCATGGTCCAGCCTGCTCTCTTCCTCAGATTTAGTTATGGATCCAGCTCACTGTCTGTCTTCAGAGTCTGTCCAAGGTAGGTGTGTTGATGAATGAACTCAATGAGTTGTTCGTTGTTCAGCAAAGGCATCCCTCTGTCTCTTGGCTTTTTTCTTCTGTGGATTGTTGGGATGGACTCTTTGGAAGGGTTGTGAATCTCACTTACAAGACTCTGCAGTGATTCCGGGCTAGATACAATCAACAAAGCATCTTCAAAAAACAGGAGTAGCTAGGAGATCTCAATGTATATAGAGAATCCCTCTCTTATTTGGACTCTGTGGGAAACAATCACATGTCCCAAAATGAAACTATAGCTTAATCTTAACTCAGTTTACCAATGTGGAGGCCATTAAAGAAGCAGTTGACCATGCAGTCAGACCATAGGTTAGTTAGGCCAAAGGTCAAAATCAACACTAAATGAAAAGGTAAAGATGAAAGGACACTGGATGTAATTATAATAGCTCTAAGCTGACCTACTTAAACAACTTAGCACCTTGGAAGAATAGGAAATAGATAAAAGCAAAGACATTGGCTCTGATTATCATGATTTCTTTAGGGGCATTTAACGTTTAAGGCAACTAATGCGATGAGGGAAACCAAAGTCTCCAAAACCTCCTTAGACAAAAACCTAATGATCTTGTTGCCCGGTAGAAAGAGAGACACAGAAGCCAAGGACAACACTGGTTCAGAGTACCAACACATAAAACATTACTCAGAGGAATTAAAGAATACTGCAAACAATGCTACCTCAAAAAAATAGCAAAATGTAGTTGAGGAAAATTATATTTTCCTGAAGAAAGTTTGCCACGAGACCTAACTAAGACACATCATACAAAGAGTATTTATAGATAAACCTGGAAGGAAAACAAAAAATACACACAAAATGGAACAGGTATATCAGCATTTCTTTAAGTGATCTATTTTCATCATTAAAAATAGCTGACAGCTAATGACAGCACAACCTCCCTATCTGGACTCCAAACACCTCAGGACCAAATATGCTGTATAAGTAGAAATGGTGCTGAAGCCAGATTTAACCAAATATATTCAGGCAAAAAAAATATGCTATACAAGGAGCGAGGGGCACTGTATTTAAAAAAGGTTTTCATTATATCTCATAGAGATGTTTTTTCCCAAAATATGGAGAAAAAATCATCATTGACAGTACCAAAAATGGCGATCAAGAAGCCATGTGATTGTTTTTTCCTCTCATTTCTATTAAATCTTAATGAAGGTTGTGTGAGTATAACAAGGGAATCTTTGATGAAAATAAAAGAAGGGAGCAGGCAGGCTTTCATAGCCAACTCTCCGCAGCACATTTTCATAGGCAGCAGTTCTCCCATTGTCCCTTTGGTAAATACATATTATACAAAGAGGGAAACATAAAAATTCAATCAGAGAATGTTATGCATGCCAGAGGGTGCCACGGTGTAATGTTGGTGCTTTTCTTCCTTTTGCAGTCACACAGTTGTGCATTACAGTGATTTGTGATTTCGAGAGAAGAGGGAGCCCAGAACAGTTTTTGCAGCAATAAAGTGCTTTTGTGTTGATAGCCTGCTCATCCTAGCCTGTTTACTGATAACCAAAACAACAGTAAACTGGGCCCATAGCTTCCCAGAAGTAAAAAAGAAAAGTTGTTTTTCTTTGTAAAGGGGGTGTTGTGGGTAGGGGGTAGTTGTTCCCACAGTTATATTTGCAAATAAACACACCCTTCTTTCTAATACTGGTTTCTGATGCTGTGGCTTGACAAATGGGAAGTATAGCCATAATTCGGGGCTAATTTGGGGTCTCTGATGTGACCCCTTGTTTCAGTGAGCATGATGATCTGGCTGAAACTCCATTTGTACCACTGAATGTCCCCAAGTTATTCTGTCAAAGAACTTTATAGCAAATTACAAAATAACAACAACAAAGCTTTTTTTATATACATTTGGGCATTTTTTGTTATTTTTTTTAAAATGTGACTCATTAAGAGTATTGGGATAATAGCAGAAAGTAGAAGTCACATCAAAAAACAAAAGCATTTAATGCTAATTGGCCCCAAACCAAACTTTGGTAACTCAGTGCCTGACTGGAGGAAGACAGCTTATAGGTGGGCAGAATCAAGCCGGAGGTCAATCACTTTGAAAGTACTGTGATATGAGAAGGAACAAGAGTACTTTCATGAATGGGGCAGACATGAGTCAAACAGGAAGTGGTGTAGGAAAGAGAGTAGGAAAATGAGAGCGGGGAAGCTCAGGAACAAAATGTGAAGCAAGAACCCGGGGACCAGAGAACCTCTGATGCTTTTTGTATTGGGGGCCAGAGTTTGGTTTTACTGAATGAGCTCTGGAGATGGGTGCTAGTACAGAGACAATGGAGGGGATCAGTCATAGATCTCCTCCTCCCTTCAAGCAGAGCCTTGACAGACAAGATAGACAGACAGACAAACCGTCAGGCCCTTTCCCCACCTTCTTAAGTCTTGAACCTACCAGAAGCTTCTTGGAGACTTTGTCCACTGTCAGTTTCTGAAGGCTCTCCAGGAGGAGCCACTTATTCTAGAACTGGGCTTCTTAAACTTTTTTCCACTCGAGACCCCCTTCAGCGCCTCTTAAACTGTGGATCAATGACCCCAATTTAAGAAAGGCTGTACAGTGCCGATCACCTTCAAGTACCGATTGTGGGCCATTTGGATTGCCAATACAGCTGCTGAATAAGAGACACAGAAGGTCACCTTCTCAGACTCACAAGCATTAGGGGACCCTTTCTTTTACCAATTCTCATGTGCATGCCCTTCTGGCAAGCCAGTGTTTTCCTGGCATCAGGCAGCATCACCAAAGTGGACTATACCAGGCTTTCTGATGATCAGCCCATCTTTAATCAGCTTCCATACATACCGACGGGAGTTGGCATTGGTGATTTCTTTGGTCTCATTGCGGTCAAGCCATACCTTCTTCTTTACATATCAAAGGGTACTAGAGGCCAGGCTCTTCTGAGGCCTGAGCCTATTCAGGGCTGTAGATGCAGTGAAAAAAAGAAAGTGGGCTCTAATTCTTTTTCCAGCTCAGTGTCTGACTCAGTACCTCTTTTTTCACTCAGCATCTCATTCCTTTGCTGAATTTTTTTTTACGCGTCTCTCTTTCAGTGATCCCTGTTCTATTTATTCAACTAAACACCATATTATTGATCATGATCAATAATAATTAGATTGTATGTAACACCTTAAAATTACCGAAATGTTTTACATATAAATGATCTCTTTTGAGCCTCACAACAACCTTGTGAGGTAGGTGCTAGAGGTTTTATTATACCCATTTTACAGATAAGAAAACTAAGGTTAAGAGAAGTTAAATGACTTGCTCATGATCACACAGTGGGATCTGACCCAGATCTTACACTCCAGGCATGAATGAATGTTAGATATTTGATGAACATAGCTAGAGAATCATAAATCTGGGAAATCTAACCCTAAGTGGCCTAGCCACTCCCATGGCAGCTCAAACCCTATCTGAAAGGAAAACAAACCTTCCCAAGTCAGAAAAAAATTTCAGTTTTGGATCCAAGTTACTGATCTCATCAGGCTGCCCATTGGGACTCAGATTCAGGAAGACCTGAGTTTGAATCCTGCCTCAGACATTCAAGAGCTGTGTGACCCTGAGCAAGTCATGTAACCTCTCTTAGCCTCAGTTTTCTTATCTGTTAAGTGGGAATGATTAATAGCACCTACCTCCCAAGGTAGTTATAAGGTTCAAATGGGATATATATATATAAAGGGTTTTGCAAACCTTAAAGTGCCTACTATTATTAGATATCACATCTACTACCCACTATACTACATATAAACAGATTTTAAATACCTCATATTGTCTCTCTTTATCATTCAGACAGTTCAAACCTCATTATGACAAGTAGGACCATAGCAGTAATGTAGTGGTCCAGTCAAGAACTTACTTCCATCATGCAATACTCAATACCAGAAGATTCCAGCCCAGAAGGCTTTGGCCACTCCTTGGAGTCTTTAATAATGGAAGGGGCTGTGAAGGTCACGTGATCACACCATCTCACAGTTGGTTCAGCCCATCCTGGAACAAGGATCCCCTTTCTTCCATCACCTTTGAGACATAGTGATCCCACCTTCACTCCAAGGTCTCCCTGGCCCTTCAACATGCTGTCTACTTTTTGACAGCTCTGCTCCTTTGTGTGTTTGTCCAGACATTAAGTTTAAATCAGTCTCTTTGCAACATCCACCCATTGTTTCTACTTCAGCCATCTGGGTCTAAGATTTGTGCTTCTTCCACAAGCTTAGTTTGCCAAGTATCCAGTCCTTGTATGTAAGCACTTTATGAGCTTCCAGAGCTGGGCCCAAATGAGGACATATATTGGTATACAACACAGCAATTCCTAAAGCCATGTTTCAAAATGCCAGATCATCTTCTGACTTTGCCCTGTGGCTTGCGCAGACTCAAGTGACATTTTTTTTTTTACTTGACTTTCAATTTGAATTTAAATCCACGTTGGTTCTTATAGCATAGACGAAAGAAGAAATATGAACTTAAGGTTTGTAACAACAGTAAGAGCAGCTAACATTTATATAGCATTTACTATGTGCTGGTTACCGTGCTAAGCACTTTACAATTACCAGCTCACTTAGTCCTCACAACAACCCTGGAATGTAGGTGCTGTTATTATCCCCATTTTACAGATGAGGAAACTGAGGCAGGCTTCGGTTAAGTGACTTGCCCAGGGTCAAATAGCTAGCAAGCATTTGAGGCCACATTTGAACTCAGCTCTTCCTGACTCTGCCTGGTTCTCTACCTGCTGTATCACCTAACTGTGGGGGAGACCTTGGAATAAAGAACTGCTAAAACTTTTTCAGTCTATTGACTCACTCCTTTGGTGGGAAAAAATAACCTGTGGACCACTCTTATTTGCCACTGAAGTCAGCCCAGAACGAATGAAAAGATGGACCCATCTCTTCATAAAATGTCAATAATTTCTGGATTTCCTTCAATATTTTAGGGAATCCAGCATGTCCTACTTTCAAGTGATGCCTCTCACACACACTAGCTGTGTGGCCATGGGCAAATTACTGAACATATGAGGCCCCCCAAGTAATTTTCTGAGATTATAAATTTGTAATTTATAATTTATATATAAATGGCCCATCTGCATTGATGGAGGAAGTTAATGACACTGGTAGCTCCCTGCACTGATGAAATCACAGATCTAGACAACCATCTTATCCCATACCGCCCCCCACCAAAAAACCTCGAGTTATTGATAAGTTATTTATTCACCCGAGAAGCTAAAGCACAGACACAGTCACATTTGAAAAACAAATACAGTAAGGATCTAGTCCAGAGACTAGCAGATGACCCAGAGGGACCCAGGAAATGCTGCTTGGGAAATGTTTCTTTGGCTTGAGTCACAGCTAAGAGAGGAGAGCAGAAAAGAAAAGCATGAGCTCAGACACTGGCACTAGAGGAAGTCAGTAAGGGCCTTTCCCTGTGCCCCAACCTTCTTATTTGCCAGGTGTGCCAGATTCTGAGACCAGAAGTGGAACCACGATCAGAAGAAGTAACAATAATAGCTGACGTTGATGTTTACATGACACTTTGTGGTTTGCAAAGTACTTTAGTTATAGCAGTTCATTTGTCCTTCACAATAATCCAAAAATCTCTGTGCCATTAATATTATTATTGTCATTTTACACGCAGACGAGGAAACTGAGGCTAAGAGGGTAAGCCCATGGTTGCTCAGCTGGCAAGGGTCTGAGGCAGGCCTGAGCTCAGTTCTCCCAGACTCCAAGTTGTACACTTGAGCCATTATGCAATAGCAGAGTACACACAATAAGTGTGCCTTCCATCACACCAGGATCAGGATGCATAATCAAATACTGGAAAGACAGCAAGGAGTCCGGGAAAACTATCCATCCATCCATCCATCCACCATCTATCTGTCCATCTATCCGTCCATCATCCATCTGTCCATCCGTCCATCTATCTCCATTATCCATCCATCTATCCACCATCTGTTTATCCATCCATCCATCCATTCACCATCTATCCATTATCCATCCATCATCCATCCATTCGTCACTATCCTGGTGTTCCTGTCTCTCCTTTCCACCTCTTCCTATCTAACCTTTCCTTGGTCATACCTTCTGTCATTTCACTTTTTATCTCTTCCCTTAACTCCTCCTTTACCTTCTTTCCTTTCTTCATGTGGAGCCCATTCTCTTCATGCTTACCCTTGAAAAAGTTGCAAAATAACAAACCCCAAACATGAAACAATAGCAAAGTATGTGGAATCCTCTCCCTCCTCTTTTTATAAGAAGTTTCCTTTCACCATTAAACGGTGTTTAGTTTTTAAGATTGAGTCAGCATTTAACTAGATAGCAAGCCCTTTAGGGCAGGCGACAGAGCTTTTGATTAATATTTTCAAAGTGTCTCCAAGCACCTAATAAAGTGCTAGGCACCCAGTGGGTGCCGAATAGATACGTGTTCACGATGAGGAAGATGGTAACGATGAACCTGGTACATTTCAAGAGAGCCATCAAGCCTGACACTAGAGTGTCATTTAGGTTCTTGCAATGACTCCCGATAAGTGGCTTACACGAAAAGCAATGAGTTTATTAAGATAAAGTTAACATAAGATCCTTTTAAGTACTACTTTTGCACATTTCAGGTTTCCTTATGTCTCAAACCCTCCTTGAGCTATCCCTCTGAGTCCAACACGTGTGATGACAGCTGGCTGAGGATTTCAGAGAAAACTGATCAGTCAAACCGAGAACATTCACAGCAGGTTGGACTCTTCATCAAAATTGATGTCAGCAATCGACAAAAAAATGTGATATCTATCAGAAGATGCTCCTGAAGGTTCAGGGGAAAAGTGGTGCCACTCAAGGCTCCCTCTGAGGGAGCCAATCTCCTTGTTACCACACTCATTAAGGAAAATACAGCTTTAAAAGGTCCCCATAGGTTGAATGGAAGAGACTAGTGAGAATTAATAATAGCAGGTTAGGGGCTGACCAAGCTTGGAGGTTTCAAGGGTTGCTTGCATCTGTAAATTAAGGATTGAAACATTTACTTCCAGACTTTTCTCACCGATTTCTCTCCATTTTGACTTCGTCACATTTTTGCCATTTGGTGTATAGAGTACCCTGTCTACTGTCAGTCCTCTTATAACACTAAAGCATCTTTTAGAATTTTAGTATAATAAATGTGATTGCTCTTGTCATTCGGTCATTTTCTGTCCTGTGTGACACTTCGTGACTTTGTGTTGGGGTTTTCTTGGCAGAGATACTGGAGTGGTTCGCCATTTCTTCTCCACCTCATTTTACAGCTGAGGCAAACGGGGTATAAAGCGACTTGTCCAGGGTCACCCAGCTAGTTAAGTGTCTCAGGCAGGATTTGAACTCCGGGTGATGAGTCTTCCTGACTCCAGGTCCAGCAGTCTATCCACTGCAGCACCACCTAGCTGCCCTCAACGTGATCACTCAAACCCTATTCCTAGGTATATGCCTCAACCTCAGCATTTCACAGGTGACCACTCGACATTACATTTAAAAGCATCTTACTAGCAATAATTTCCCAAGGAATTTGAGCATTGTGCTCACAGTTTCAATACGATCAACATTATAATATACTTCCTGTGGAAAACAAAACTTCCCCCAAAAAATCTTTCTACCAAAGTATCTTTAAATTTAGATTTCTGAGCAGGCCTCCTTTCCAAGATGTGGGTTCTTTATACTACTTTTGGTAGCCCAGGAAACAATATGTGATGAACCAAAGGTCAAAACCTTGAATATCATCTAAGAAAGCAACATCCAGCAGGTAACTGAATAGTTGACATTTACATAGCACCCTAAAGTTTGCAAGTTCTTTATACATCTCATTTCCACTGAGTCTCCCAACCACTCTGGGAGCTAGGTACTAGAGGGATTACTAGGCCCATTTTACAGAGGAGAAAACTGATATTCTGAAAGGAGAAGTAACTTGCTCATGGATACATACAGTTAACATGTGTCAGAGGCAGGATTTGAATAGTATTTTTTATTCTAAGGCTAGAGCTCTGTCCACAGTCTCACTCTGCTTCTTAACACCCTAAAGGTAAAGCTTTTACCCTAGTGGGTATAGCCTGGCAACAGGGCACTCCCTTGTCTATGCTTTGATACCCTGGGAAAATTCTAAGGATTTGTGGGATGTCATCATGTCTAAGGTATAGAGCAGGCCCATCCTGGAAGACCCACTTTGGCAGAACAGTACTGCATTTTTCTGACAAGCAACAGAGAAAAGGAAAATGACATTTGGGATTCAAATACTCAAATGTTGCAAACATTACTTCACACTACACAGATTTAGCATAACCACTCACAATTGAGGAATCTGTATATAAGTGGCTTAGACACTGCACCAGGAAGCATCCAGGTAAATAAGAAGAGGAAGTGGGCCAGTCGCCTGGCCAGAGTGAGAGATAACTGAAGGACATTGGCCTGTAAACTCCAATCGTATCCAAGCAATGTCAAGAGATAGAGGGGCAAGCCCTCAGCACCTTGAGTAAAACTGCTGCGGGATGTGGGGGGAGGGGGGATGAGGAGGGGATCGATACAAGGTCATAGATAAGACATCGCATAGGATGAGAAGGCCTGGATGTGCTTCGATCTATACCGCTGGAGGGCGTGCCCATGTTGCTGGGATTACAAGGCAAGTAACATGCCCGAGTCATGTCCCCTTAAGGCTACATATAAGGTTCAATCAGAATAGGCCTTGGGTAATCTTTGCATCTGAGCTGAGGGCCTAGCCCAGTGCTCCTCATTTAGCTGGTATACTGCATTTGGGGAATTTGATGAACTTTAAAAAGAGTATGTGCTTTAAAAAATTAATTTGAAATTATCATGCAACTAGAATAGACAATGTGTCCAGAAAGTGAGTAAATCATTATTGGCAATAGTATTTGGCTGGGCTTTCGAATGGAATACATTGACATTTATACGTGCATAAATGCATATTATTAAATTAGCATCATTCAGGAGTTAGTGATCAGGAAAGGTTAAGGGTAAAAGCATCTTTGAACATGGAAAGTCTAGGTTTGGTTTCTTCTAGGACTCAAGAGAATGGGTGTGTCCCTGGAATTTCGAACCTTCCATGACTGCCAAGCAAGCTGGAATTCCTTCAAGATGAAGCATTTTCCTAAGATTTCGGCAACTTCCTGATGGGCTGGAAGTAACTTGAGATGAGCTTTCTGTTTTCAGTTCCAGTAGAAACCCTGATGTTGAGGGGTAATACTGAGGAATGATGTACAACATGGAGCCAAACTTAAGACCCTTGGATTCCATCTGGAGGCCTAGGTTCAAGTTTAGGGAGTGTTAAATGTTCTTTCAAACTGGTTCATCCATTCTCAGTAGGGATAGTGCTGTTATAATGAAAAATGTTAAAATGCTCACAACTTTAATGAAGAAATACAATCCGTTGCATACATTTTGAAACCCAGACATGGTACTACGTGCTTTGCAAAATCCTTCAGTTTGTGGGATGTCCTCTGATTCTGTCAGCTTACTTCAGCTTTTCACCAGCACTCTCTTATTTAACTGCAGCTAGCTCCTCTCAAGGGGAAGGGAATGAGCACTTATTAAGCACCTACTATGTGTCAGGCACTGTGCTAAGCCCTTTACAAATATGAGTCATTTGCCTCTCACAGTAATTCTGGGAGGTAGGTGGTATTATTATCCCAATTTTACAGATGAAGAAATTAAGGCAGATAAAGGTGATGTGACTTGCGCAGAGTTACACAGCTAGTATAGCTCAGGATTTCCTGACCCCAGGCCCTGTGCTCTATGCACTGTGGAGTCACCTCTAACCATGGAGAGGTCCTCTGTGCCCTGGCACGAAATGCAGTAGAAGGAGAAGGAAGCAGAGAATGCTTCATTTTTGCTCCATTTCCCCAAAACCTAACATAGTGAGCTACACACAATAGGGAGTTAACAGATACCTGTTGAATTCCATTAGCTCTGGGTATTTGTAAATAACTACAACTACAGGTATTCTAAATTGCTTAACCAAACTTGATCATCATTAGATCATCAATGCAGAGCTGGAAGAAACCTTAGAGGTCATCTAGTTCAACCTCCTCATTTGACAGAGGAAGAAACTGAGGCTCAGAGAGTACAAATGACTTGCTCAAGGTCATAGCGGAAGCAAGTAGGAGAGACGACATTCTAAACCAGGCTGATTGACTCCAAATCCAGCACCACCCTGTTATTTAAACATTTCTATTATGCAAAATTTGTTCGTTTGTTTGTTTGTTTGTTTGTTATTACCACCAAACAGATATAATTTCAAACCAGCTGGGCTGGGCAGCAGGGGCTCCTGCAGAGGAGAGTGGCAGTTCTTCCACCTAGTTCAGGGCCATGTCTTCATTACTGATGCTAACTGTACCCTCTAGCCCTGCTGGGTAAGGGCAAGCTATTGCCTCTGTGGCCCTGGATCATTTGGAAATCGACTGTGACGATTTTAGACAATTTGCAAGTATTCTACTGAGTGAACAAGGTCGAAAGGCACAAGCCTACAGCAGGGCTTCTCAGATTTATTTGGGCACTCCTCCAGATCCTACATCAACCCTCCCTAGATACCAAAAATCTCACACTTAGACCAAATATATTGACTTTTTCCTATCCCTGATGTTAGGAATGTATGTGATGAACAACTCTGGCCTATGAAGTGTGAACAGATCATTAAATTGACCAGTCAGTCATTGGGTATCTTCAGGTCCCCACTCATGTGCCCCAGAGAAAAATGTCACCCAGGGAGTTCAGAACAACTTGAAACTATGGCAAACTTTGGATTACTGGCTCAGCAGGAATCTTCTTTTCTTTAAAACCATTAAAATAGTATGGTATCCACTACACCAGTATAATAGTCCTTCCAACTGGCAGGCCACAGTCTTGTTAAGGAAACCTTGTATCTATCTTCATGTTCTGACTAGTAGTAATCATTGGGTGCAACATGGAGAAAGAGGATATGCTCGGCCCTAGGAGTAAATATGCTGCCTTAGCAAGCATCTCTGGACAAGATACGCCCAAGGGAAATCTAAGTACCGATGGAATTAGGAAAATCGGCACCTTATAAATTCAAGCCAGATTCATACTACCCAGTGGTATGAGTTCACAGGATGAATGCTAGCCCAAAAAAAGAATACATGAAAGTTTTGCAAGTATTATATCAAGTGTAAGGCCCTTCTCTGTAGCACCCTGTGAGTTACTTATGAGTTACCATGAGGCCTTCCCAGCTCAGAGAACATCTGCCATTCTAGTGACTGAAATAACAAGGAATCCAATCAAATGCCAAGCAACCGAACGTGGGATGGAAATGCAGTGTATGGGACCTGTACTTCTTAGCATGGGCTACCCCAAAGGTCGCGAATAAACGATCAACTGGCATTATTTTACAAAACATAGTCCCCAAAGTAGTGATGTCTCCATTTTCAGTGATTTCTTATCCTCCAAAAGTTAGATTAAATTTCTTAGATCGTAGGTCACTAATTGATTGGGAGAGCTGAATTGCTCCTGGTTGCAACTCTCTTTTCTGAATGCAAGGATACTTGGTGCATTTGCCTTTTAAAAACCATTTTTAAGGTCTTTAATAAAAATGGCTGATTGTCTTTATTGATCTTTGTTTTGCCTGGCTTAATATTTCTTTCTGTTCTTTTAATATTGAATTTCCTTGGAGCCCCTTTCCTGCTCATTATTCCACATACTGTCCATCTGCCTAATTCTCATAGAATTCAACTTAGTGCCCACGAGAAAGTCCTTCTTTCCTAAATCTGATCATTGGAAGTAACTATTTCCTTTGTGAGACTGTTTGGTGAGTGAATGACAACGGAGGAGAGTTCTTTAGAAGAAAACCTCTATAAATGCAAGTACGAATTCATGTTATTATAGATTCTGTAGCCCCTTTCCCCAGTAATTTGCCCCGGGACCTGGCTGAACACCAACAACTTATGTCATCCCGATATGGAGATGGAACAGAACCTAAGATACAGTTCCCTGCAGGTTTCACCCACTCACTCACTCACTCAGCAGGAGGGAGGCTTACATTTCCCCCAACTCCAGCAGCTAGGGGCTCTGGCTGGGCTCTCCTCAGGCAATGGAGCAATGCAAGTTAGAGTTGGGATCCCAAGTGGAACCCCCTAAGACAATTAGTAAACAGAACACTGCTTAATCTGTGTAACCCACCACCTAGCACAGTGCCCTGCATACAGTAGGCATTTAAATTCTTCCTGAATGGAATTGATCATTTCATCATCTTTACTAAAATTGGATTTGCAACTGAGTTATGCCACCATGACATGCAGCAGGGTTGTCTTTGGTGGTATTTAACCCAATGTATTTAACCCTTACTTTCCAAAGGCAAGAAAAGTAGCACGAAGAAAAGGATGTGTGCAGGAAATGGACTGCTAGCAGTCCATTAATTGATGCTTCCTTGTTTTTCCAAATTCTAAATAACTCCCATCTGTCTCAACTGCTGCTAAGCACATAATCCAACTCCCTTCGTGACAGAGGGCGGGAATCTGCAGCCTTGAGCCGCTCCTTCCCCTGAGAGTGTGTGGGGTCAGAGCAGCAAAAGACTCCTCCAAATATCCGCACGGGCCCCAAACACAATGCGTTTGCACCGTTAAGAAGAGTCTGGGCTGCCCCAATTAGCCACTCTGCAGGCACACATGTGGGTTTGTTGTGTGCAAATATTTTCTCCCAGAAATGCTGCAGGTGCGTTAGCCTCTTGCTAGGCCCTCTAAAAATAGCACCAAGACCCTGTGCTTCAGTGACTGTCTAATGTTCATATGTACAATCTATGCCCTCCATTCATAGGCGATTTCCCCACCCAGTAGCCCCAGGCCTCCTCCCCTAGAGCCAACAGCTTGCTTTATCTTGCTAGGAGATGGGATCTTGGACACGAGTCTGTTGCCCGGAAATCACTTCTTTGCTCCACTGTACAAAAGGTGGGACTCCTGCACCCCAAGGAGATTGGTTCAAACTCCTCCTTTCTCTGTGGGGCCCCAGATCAGCTTCTAGGTCCCCCAACTTAGTACAAACTGCTAATGACCCAGAATCACTTTACAAGTCATTACAGATGAGCTCTAAGTATTCTAAGTGGGTGGGGCTTTTTTCATTCTCTTTTCATCAGCTCAGTCCCTAATGGTTCTACCATCCCAAACTTGATGGTCCACAGCCTTTTGCCTCTTTTATTCCTTCACTTCTAACAACAAACATAAAGAATAATTCTCAAATTCTAAACATGTCCATTTTAAACAAACTCTTCTGCTGCAGTGGGGGAAGGAGATGGCTCCAGATTCTTGCTGCCCAAAGGAACTGGAACAGGTCTATTAAGAGCGCATGCATCTGAGGACTTTATCGGACAAGTCAATGAGAGAGCAGGATTCTCTTTCCTGGCCTACTGTATGCTAAGGACATATGGCAGAAAGGTATCAAGTAGGGTCTGCAAAAAAGAGAGAAGACAGGGAGGAATAAGCAAGCCATGGACACGAGGAAGGCCAAGAGACGTAGGAAGAGCAGGGTACCAGGCAGCACAGTCAGCAGCAGAAGCCGTAACCGATAGGCTAATACCTAAGGTTGTCTTAGCTAAAGAGAAAGCTGGAGTTGTGATGGCCTGTCTGGACTGGGATATGCAGAAAAATAGGCTCAACAGACAGAGACAAGTTGAGATTTCAAAGGGAAATCAGAGATAGGAAGGATGGAGGCCAGGAGTAGATGCCAATATGGGCTTCAGGGAAGATGCGACAACTTCACCCACATTTCAGGGCCTTCCCTGTTGATGCTTTGAGTTTGTATTTGCTACTAGACTCAGGTCCAAGTTTCTTTTCTGTTCCTATAAGTTTTGTAATAAATATGTTCTTGTGCAAAGTGCCCATGGGTTGCCTTGGCTGCAAGCAGGTGAATTAATTCCAATACTATAGAAAGAAGCCAACCTAGATGTTTCCTGAGAGGAGAGCCTCCAAGTGAGGGCATGAGCCAATATATATGTTATTATACTGCTAAATGTGGCACCATGGATAGAATGCTGGAATTGGAGTCAGAAAGATCTGCATTCAAATCCTGCCTCAGGCTTGTAGTAACTGGAAGGACCTAAGCAAGTCACATCACTTCTCTAGGCCTCACTTTCTTCAGAAATGTAAAATGGGAGGATTGAATTTGATGGCCTCGAAGTTCCCATCCAGCTCTGGACCTCTGAGCTGTGATTCTAGGTCTCCAGAATCAAACCTGCACACACACACACACACACACACACACACACACACACACACGGGTTAGATTTCGATTTCCTGAAATCAGCAATACTTCCCCCGCCCCCTCCCCCATGAAAAGTCTGGAGATTTGGATTTCCTTTGTGCCATCCAGTGGACTTTTTGGAGTTTGTACTTTCAGCCTTCGATCTGAACACAAGAGAGGGTAGTGACTTTCTGGAAACCCAAGTCATTCTAGTCCTCTGTACCTTCATGTCATGTGGCTTTTCCTCCTGCTCCCATTTTCTTCCTCTATTTCAATGTCGTCTTGCTAAAGCTGTCAAATTCTATGCTCACGACCGAGCCGGTGAGATTTCTCAGCCCCCACCTGCAGAAACACGGCAGCAGCCAAGTTCTCCCAGAGCTTCAGGCAGATGCCAGCTCTCCTCCTTCTCAGCGGGGCCGAGGGAGGCTACCTTCCACAGGTCTCAGCAGCACAGGCTCAACTCCACAAGCCCAAGAAGTGAGCTCCGGAGCAGGCACCAGAGAGGAAGGAGGCAGAGAGCCAGACTTTAGTCTAGCACAACATTGACGCGATTTTCAATTTCATACCAGGCTCTGTGCTAACCACAAAGTCAACATGAGGAGAATCTGCAAAGGGAAAATCCAGGGCATGGAGTACCAGAGTATCGACAAAAGTGTGGATGAGCTGAGGTCCCACTTCTCTGGGGAAGGCCAGGGGCCCCACCAAACACTTCCACAGAGTGGGGCTGACAAAGTCTCACTTGTTGGGGGTGTCTGTGTCACTGCTCCTTTTTGGTTTCTGGGTGAAGAGAATTCTGAAATAGATGGGGACAACAAGACTTCAGATCAAGACAACAAAGACCTTGGGGTAGCTAGGTGGCACAGTGGATAGAGCACCGGCCCTGGATTCAGGAGGACCTGAGTTCAAATCTGGCCTCAGACCAGACACTTGACACGTACTAGCTGTGTGATCCTAGGCAAGTCACTTAACCCCAACTGCCTCACCAAAAAAAAAAAAAAAGATTGAACTTAAATACCATCTTCCATATGAAGTTTTCACCAGTCCCCTAGCTTCTAGTGTCCTCTCTCCCCATGCTGTCTTTCACTGATTTTTGTATTTCTTCCATATATGTTTATTTACATACACGCCATCTTCACTGGTGGAATGTTAGTTCCTTGAGGGCAAGAGGTGCTTCACTTCTGTCTTCGTATCCCGAGTGCCTAGCACAATGCTTGACACATAGCAGACTCTTAATAAATGCTTGTTGATTGACAAAATAACTGGGCTCCCATCTTCTTTCATCCTCTTTTCTCCCATACAGCTTGTAAAACAAAGCATTTTTGTTGTCTGTGGCTTTCCTCTCCAACCTCTGCTCATTCCCAGCTTTAGCATTCCTGACGTTAATTTTGCAGTATCATGTCACTCCATTATATTTACCTTTTGTTCCTTGGCCTTCCTTCAATCTTCTGTGCATTTCATTTTAAGATTGGAATTGGTTGGTAAGTCCCTGCATATCTACATTCAGAAAGATTCCATGATTCCTCCTCAGTGTAACTGTTTCTCTCTGTGTCTTCAAAATTTCATTTCTGAACAACTCCTTCCCTTCCCGGACCGACCTTCCCTGTAGCATTGTACTCCACAAGATAACAAATATTCTGGATCCCTTTAAATCTACTTTCCTTAAATCTAGGGTACAAATATAGAGTGGTCTACAGCTTTCAAACTCTCTTCTTTCTTCTCTCCATCTCCTTCCTCTTCTTCTTCTGGGACATACATCTTTCTTCCGTATGACATACCTGTCCCATTCTCTAAGATCTTCAAAGATCACCAACAGGGTCTTCTCAGCAACTACATCTGTCAGTTCTTACAAGCATTTTTCACTAGCTGTCCCTCATACCTGAAATACTGGTCCTTTCTGCCTCCTGACTTCCCTGGCTTCCTTAATGTCCCATCTAAAATCCTACCTTCCACAGAAGCCTTTCTTGATCCTTCCTTTTTTTTCTTATGACTTATCATTTCCTTTATTTGTACAAAATAGTGAATAATCATTCCCTGGCTCAGAAAAAAAAATAGTGGCTTAGGGTTTAATTAAGTCCTTCTATCCTGAAGCATCTGTTGTGAAGTCTTAGGACTAGTCGTCTTAGCCCCAGCATCTTCTGTGGGTGGGTGAGCTCAGCAGGCTTGGGGGTAGTAAGCTTAGCAGCCTTGGAGTCACTGAGCTTGGATACATTGGAATTACTGGACTCCATTAAAATCAGACTTGGTGACCTTGGCTTCAGCTTGGTTGCCTTGGTATCAGTGGTTCTGGCAACCTCAGAGCTAGACTTGGCAATACTGTGACCTGGGCATTTAGTACTGACTTTACAGCCTGGATACATGGGCCAGTGAATTAGGAATTGGCCTTAGGGCCTGTGGGTTTGGTGACCTTGGGCCTGAGGAGCTTGGCTTTGGAGGCCTTGATGTTCAGGGCCTTGATGGTCTCTGCTTAGTTTTGATGGCTTTGGCATTGTTAGCCTGCATCTTCTTCAGTATCTTCTTGGCACTCACATGCTTCCCAGAAACTTGGGGGCAACCCCTCTAAGAGATCTCTATGACTTAGGTTTCTTGATGCTACTTCTGTGTCATTTTCATGATTAGTTGTGAGGAGTGTGGTTCTCAGCTTTAGCCATTTTTACATTGCCAGACATTCCATGGAGCAGAAGGGGGGGGAGGGGGGAAGTGCAAGGCAGTGTGGAAAATATGGTCTGCATGGGAAGAAGATTTGCTACGAACCTCTTGATCCCCCTGAATTGTAATGCCTTCCCTCTGTTGGTTACATTCAATGTATCCTATCTATAACTTGTTTGTACCTAGTTGTTTTAAGCTATCTCCCCCATTAAACTATGAGCAAGTTGAGAGCAAGGACTGTCTTTTACCTTTCTTTATATAAGCAGGGTTTAGCCCAGTGCCTGGCACATAGTAAGCTCCTAAATGCTTACTGACTGACTGATTCTTCCTGCCAGGTGGAGAGATCTGGCAGCCAAGGGTAATACTGGTCAGAAATATTAAGTCATTTGTAAAATTAAACAGAATAGGATGGCAGAAGATTGTGAACAGTATTACCCCAGAATATATCAAGAAGCAGTACAGAAGAAAACTCAGTTGAAAGAAATCTTGGCAAGAGAGTATATCTAGTTGGAAGCTTCAAAGATGATAGGCAACTGTCCCCAAAATTTACTCATCAACTTCTTAGTGAATGTGACAGACAGAAAGACGACATTCACTTAGTGACTTTGTGTAGGACAGAATTATATGATCAGGAAGAAAATGAAAATCACTTTCCAATCATTTGCGGGATTGCTAGAAACGATGAAAATACAGAGATTTTTCAGAGCTTGATTTTCTGACACCTGGAGGAAAAATGGTGCTATGCTCACTCACTAGAGGACCACTAGTTAACAATTATGATCCAAATACAAAGCAATTTAATACTGACCCTTATTTCTTGATGATCTTTTCTCATGTAGATTTTTAGCTACCGCAAGATGATAAACAGCTATCAGAGATCATTTCCCGTTAATCTCTTGCTGAGCTATCCTCCTTTTTCTTAAACGCCTACCTTAGTGTTTAAAAAAAACCACCTCATTTCCAGATAATTTACTGTTTCCTAGAAATAAGACTCTAATCTTTTTTATTTTTAAAGGAGTATAATGGGCAAAGGTTTCTTCCCTAGGAAGCTAAATGAGGACATTAACAAACAAAATAAAAGAATACTTTAACAAGTAGACTTCAAATGACATAAGGGGAAATTGAGGAAAAAGATGGAGAGGCAAAATGAATAGTTACAATGCATCGGAGTCAATGGTTCAACAGGAAATTGAACCCAAGGATAATACTCCAACATTTCTGTATGAATACTCAGAGCCTTTCTATTCTTTTCTCAAAAACAAAAATTTCTCTGTCTCAGAATTCCTGTTTTCCTTCAAAACTCAGCTCGGGTACTACCTTTGCCATGAAGCCTTTCCTGTATCTCCCAACTTGCTAGTGCCTTCTCTGTCAAAAATGACCTTGACTTCACTGTGTATGTATGAATATACACAGATAGCTATGTATACTCACACATACATAAACGTATATTGTCTCCCCTAGTAGAATGTAAGCTCCTTGAGGACAGGGACCTAGTATAATGTCTGGTCCATAACTGGCACTTAATCAAACATTCACTTGTTGATTAAGAAACTCATCTAAGCAAAACCATCCAAAGTGTATTTAACTGTGAAACTGGAAGGAAGACAAGAAGATGAACATTGAAAAAGAACCTCAAAAATTTGGATTGTAACATCACCATTCCACATGTGAGCATAAGGAAAGTAGAAATCCATTGAAAGGAAAAAAATACAAAGAAGGGCTGGAGAAGGCCAAGTGTACTATACAAAGTCTGTGCTGAGAATGATGGAATTTTAAGAGTATTATGAGATTGATTGCTAAGGCATTTAAGGGAAGGAAAGATACCAAAGTATGGAAAAGCTCTTGAACTTTATTATTTTAAAAAGTGACAGAAGACACTAATAACTAAAAACCCTAAACACATACTTTCCCAGCTCTCCAAATTCTTGTGAGAATACTCTACACATTCATTGAGGGTACCCTTGATGAAGTTATTAGAAAGAAACAAACAGGTTGTGGAAAGTAATATTCCACAGACCACATTTGGATCATGTTCCTCAAACAAGACATGCCATCTCTCAGTTCCAGGCATTTTCTCTGGCTGTCCTCCCTGCCTGAAATGCTTTCCCCCTCCTCATCTCTATCTCATGACTTCCCTGTTAGTCAATCAATAAATATTTATTAAGCATCTACTATGTTCCAGGCAATATGCTGAGCGCTGAGGATACAAAAAAAAGGAAAAAGACTGTCCCTGTCCTCAAGGAGCTCACAATCTAATGGGGGAGACAACATGCAAACAAACAGGTATCCACAAAAACTCTATATAGGATCAATAGGAGATAATTCAACTAGGGAAGGCATTAGAATTAAGAGCCGTTGGGAAAGGCTGCCTGTAGAAGATGGGATTTTTCTTGCTGTTCATTCATTCAGTCACGCCCAACTCTTTGTGACCTCATGGACCACGGCGCATCAGGCCCTTTTATCCTCCACTATCTCCCAAAGTCTGTCCAAGCTCATATTCATTGTTTCTATGACACTATCTTTCCAGCTCATCCTCTGCGGTCCCCATCTTCTTTTGCCTTTAATCTTGCCCAACCTCAGAGTCCTTTCCAATGAGTCCTGTCTTCTCATTATGTGGCCCAAGTGGTTAAGCTTCAGCTTTAGAATTTGTCCTTCCAATTAGTAGTCTGAATTCATTTCTTTAAGTACTGACTGATTTGACCTCCTTGCTGTCCAAGGGATTCTCAAAAGTCTTCTCCGGCACCACTATTCAAAAGTGTCAGTTCTTTGGCTCTTAGCTTTCCTTATCATCCAACTCTCATAGCCATACATTGCTACTGGAAAAACCATAGCTTTGACTATACAGACCTCTGTCAGCAAGGTGATGTCTCTTCTTTTTCATATGCTGTCCCGATTTGCCATAGCTTTCCTTCTAAGGAGCAAGCATCTTTTAATATCATGGCTGCAGGTGCCATCTGCAGTGATCTTTGAGCCTAAGAATATAAAATCTGATACTGCTTCCATTTCTTCTCCCTCTGTTTGTCAGGAAGTGATGGGACCAGTTGCCAAGATCTTAGCTTCTCTTTTTTTTTTGAAACTAAGCTTCAAGCCAGCTTTTACACCCTCTTCTTTCACTCTCATCAAGAGGCTTCTTCATTCTTCTTCACTTTCTGCCATCAGAATGGTATCTTCTGCATATCTGAGATTGTTGATATTTCTCCCAGCAACCTTAATTCCCGCTTTTGCTTCATCCAACCTGGCATTTCACATGAGGTGCTTTGCATGTAAGTTTAAATAAGGTGACAATATATAGCCTTGTCATGCTCCTTTTCCAATCTCAAACCAATTGGTTGTTCCTTATTTGGGTCTTACTGGTGCTTCTTGACATGCATACAGGTTCCTCAGGAGACAAGTAAGATGGGATTTTAGTTGGGACTTCAAGGAATCCAGGGAAACCTAAAGCAGAAATGTGGAGGGAGAATATTCCAGTCATGAGGGACAGCCAGAGAAAAGGTCCAGAACTGAGAGATGGAGGGTCTTTTTTCAGGCAACAGCCAGGAGGCCAGTGTCATTGGATTGAAGAGTACATGATAGAGAGTAAAAGTGTAAGAAGACTGGAAATGTAGGAGGGGGTTAGGTTATGAAGGGCTTTGAATGCCAAGCCAAGGATTTTGTGTTTGATCCTGGAGGCAATAGAGAGCTGCTGGAATTTATTGAGTTAAGGGTGAGGAGAGATGTGATGTGGCCACATCTGTGTTTTAGGAAAATGACTTTGGTGGCTGAATGGAGGATGAGTTAGACTAGGGAGAGACTTGAGGCAGGCAGACCCACTAGCAGGCTATTACAATAGTTCAAGTATGAGGTGATAAAGAATTGCACTAGAGTGGTCACAGTATCAGAAGAAAGAAGGGGGTGTATTTGAGAGATATTACAAAGGTAAAATCAATACACCTTGGCAATGGATTGGATTGGGGGAGGGGGTTGTGAAACAGTGAGGAATCCAGGATAACATCTAGGTTGAGTCTGAGAAACGGGGAGGATGGTTCTATAGTAGCAGGGAAGGTAAGAGGGAGGAGGAGGGTTTAGGGGGAGAGATAATGAGTTCAGTTTGGGCATGTTGAATTTAAGCTGTCTACTGGATATCCACTTCAAAATATCTGAAAGGCAGATGGAGATACAAGACTGGAGGTCGACAGGAGAGGGCGGGGTAGATAGATTTAAGAATCATCTGCAAAGAGATGGTAATTAAATCCATGGGAGGTGATCGAGCTCACCAATGAGAGGGAGAAGAGGCCTCAGGACAGAGCCCTGGGGAATATTTATGGTTGGAAGGCATGATCTGGAAGAGAATCCAGCAAAGGAGATGGAGCTTCCTTCAAGTCCCAGCCAAAATCCCAACTCCTACAGGTCTTCTTTCCCAATATCCCTTAATTCTAGTGCCTTTCCTCTGTTCATTATTTCTGATTTATCTTGTAGATAGATTGTTTGAAGAGAGTTGTTGCCTCATTATACTGGCAGGTCCTTGAGAGCAAGGACTGTCTCCCCATCTTTCTTTGGATCCCTGATGCTCAGCACAGTGCGTGGCACATAGGAGGGAGGTGCTTAATAAATGTTTACTGATTGATTATTGACTAAAAGATGTAGAAAATACCAAATTCCCCTTGTTTGTTGACTATAAAAAAGGCATTTTGAACCCCTAGAGCAAAATGGCACCTTAAAGGTTCTCTTCCAACAAGGTGTCCCATATACATATTTTAAGATTACCCATGATTGCTTGAAAGATAATAGAGAGAAGCTTTTTCAACAACTCTCTGATCATCAATGTCAAATAAGGCATGAAACAGGGAGACATGCTCACTAAAATTTCTGGCATTGGAACGGAAGAAGTGCAGTGGAGAGTGCAATTTGGGAAAGGATTCCCTTTCAATGACAAGGTCCTCCAAATGCTCCTGTGTGCAGATAACATTATGCTAAATGCATCAAGCACCAGATCACTACCAACCTTCCAAATACCGGAAGGGAACTACCCTCATCAGCAGAAATCAACGAGGAGCAGTCTTCCCAGGTCACAGCCCAATTCTCTTTGCCCTCCAGGCTTGCTCCAAGCAAAGACCAGAAGCCTTTATTTATTTTCCCAGAGTTCTCTTGGCTAGCCCTCATGGCTGGCTAACTACTGAAGCAACCTGACAATCTGCAGAATGTCAAACTCAAGACGTGAATATAAGAAGCTATGCTGGTTTCACTTCACCTTGTCAGTGCTCTCTGGATCCTTCCTTCTACTTCAAGAGTGCCAGGCTCTCTGGTCCAACTGATGCCTCAGCCTTAATCTGTTTAGCAGACAAAAACACACCGAACACCAGACACAAGGAGCGAAGACAATGGAAGGACACAAGAGGAGAGCTCGTCAGCCACAGAAATCTACACACTTCATATTTCACCTCTGTGCCAGATCCCAAGAGCTTTCATTCACGTCTCTGGGCCAGGATTCTTTCTCTTTCTGTAGTTCTGCTGTTTGGTTTCTAATCACCTATGTGAAGACAAAGGAGGGAAAATCAAAATCAAAAATCTCTGTCTTTCTCTTTGTCTCCCTCCCTCTCCTCTTTTTTTTTTTTTTTTTTTTTTGCTATAGTTGCAGCGAGAGCCCTCTTAAGCTCTCATATGCTCAGTGTCATTGGACATCAGCTCACTAGCACTCATCCATTTCCTTCAGGGCTGGCAGAGCACACAGCAACGTAGTCCTTTCTTTAGGGAAGCAAGCAGAATGAATGCAGGTTATTTGCCACGTGAGGCTAACAGTGAAAATCACAATGGGAGACTGAACTCTGATTCTAGAGCTTTCCAATCCAAGTGATGATATCATACTGATTCTGAATTAGAGAGTCTCAGGTTGGAAGGGGTCTCAGAAGCTGTCTACTCCAAACCGTACCCAAGCAAAAATCTCGATGACACCCAAATGTGGCATTTGAAGAACTCTAGGCAAGGGGAGCTCACTCACCACCTTCCAAAGCAAACCATTCCACTTTGGGACAGCTCTAATTGTTAGGAAGTTTTTCCATGTACTAGGCCTAAATATGCTTCTTTCTGACCTCTGCTGAATGTGCCTAGCTCGGCCTCTTGGGGTCAAGCAGAATAAATATAAACTTTCTATATGACAAAAGAATGCCTTTCAAATACCAGATCCTGTCCACGCATCAGAGGATACAGCAGGAGGAGGAGTTGTGGGGAACTCTTTCTCCTGCCAATGTTTCTTTCCCCTTTCCCCATCTCGGCTGGACCCTGAACCACCCCACCCCTCGTCTCCACTTCTGCAGGAGGGAATTAACAACCTTCAGTCCCCATCTTCCCCACAAACTCCAGGCACATATGGCCACTCACATCCTTAAACCTCTCGGATGAGCTCACGGTTACCAAATATAATCCTGGAGATGGAAGACCACTGGACCTTACCATCTACCCTGTCCCAATGCCCTCTAGGCCCCTGAACATTATCATCTAACCTGCTAATACAACCTAACGACCCCTGTCACTCATACGTTAAGAAACAGCTCATGTTACCCAAACTCCTCCTTTCTTTTGACTTTCTCTCAGTTTCTTCAACCAATCCTCCCGGTGTGTTCTCTAATGACCCAATCCTTACTTTGGTCACTCTCTTCCTCCAGACACTCTCCAGTTAATGCCTTTTATAAAATGTGGTCTGACTATGCCATCTTATACCCTTCAAGATATACCAGTGACTCTCTATTACCTCCAAATTCAAATCTAAACTTCTCTCTTGACTTTTAAGGCTCTCTGCAACCTGCGTCCTTCTTATCTTTCCAGCCTACTTATCTGTCATTCTTCCCCTCCACACACTCTATGGTACAGCCAAGCTAGCCTCCTTCCTCACACATGATGCACCATCTTTCATCTCTTTGCCTTTACCCTGGCTGTCCTTGATGGATAGGAAATGCTCTCCCTCCTGCCCTCTGCCCCTTAGAATCCCTGACTTTCTTCAAGATTCAGCTCCAAAGCCACATTCTGAAAGAGGTCTTTCTTCTTCTCTAGTCACTGCCACTACCAACCCTTCCCCACACCCAAGTTACCCATGGCTTTCCCTCTAGGGTGACCTTCTATCTACTCTGTAAACCTCTTATATGCTCCATTTATGTTCTTCAGGGTTGGTTTTTGTTTTGGGGGGGTGGTTTGTATCGCCAGTGCTTAGCACGATGCCTGACACATAATAAGCACTTAATAAATGCTTGTACACTGAATGATAAAATAGGAATTTCATCTCCCTTGTACTGGACACTATCTATCCATCTCAGAACGTAGCCTAAGAACTCAGCAGTTTTGGAGGGTAACACATTGCACTGCTGACCCATATTAAGTTTGTGGTACTTTAAGACCTACAGGTACCTCTTCAGATGAATTGCTGTCTAGTCGTGGCTCTTCCATGTTCTATTTGTGAAGTTGACTTTTTTTTTTCTTTTTGGTGAGGCGATCGGGGTTAAGTGACTTGCCCAGGGTCACACAGCTAGTAAGTGTTAAGTGTCTGAGGCTGGATTTGAACTCAGGTTTTATTTATTTATTTATTCATTTATTTTGGCGAGGCAATTGGGGTTAAGTGACTTGCCTAGGGTCACACAGCTAGTAAGTGTCAACTGCCTGAGGTTGAATTTGAACTCAGGTCCTCCTGACTCCAAGGCCGGGTCTCTATCCACTACGCCACCTAGCTGCCCCATTAAGTTGATTTTTTGAATCCAAGTGTTTGTAAGCAAAGTTGTCCTCTTACACAATGCAATGAGATGTCTTTCAGAAAGCTGATGAAGTTCTATATTTATTACATTCTTAGAAGTCTGTTTCTATATCTGTACAAAAAAGATGGGCCATTGGTAAGGATAGCTAATTAGCACACAGTGTGTTTTACCGCCACACTTAAAATTCATCTCTTTTAACTTTTGCATGTGGCTTTGGGGCAGTGAGTGGGTTATACTGAGCTTTTAGCAGAGAGGGAAGGTGGGAAAAGTAATTGTAGCAGTTAGTAGGAATATCCCAAGAAGTGTCAAATGAAACCATGCAAGTTGAAATAGTCAATAACATTGAAGGGAAACCCAAGGTGCTTGCTGGTGTAAGCCACTTCTGTACAAAGCCCAGTAAGAGACACTGTCTATCTCTAGTACCTGCTGTATAGGATAAGTACTTTGAGCACACAGTAAGAGGCTGATTAGAAGCCTTGGGTCTAGTTGACATTATCTCCAACCCCTGGGTAATGTGCTGTTTGCAAGAATGGAAGGAAGCTTTCAACCTGTCATTGGGTGCTCCATACACTGATTTTAGACAAAGAAGGACCATTTAGGTCTCATTTCACCAGTGGGCAAGGGCAGAATAAGTTTGTGGCACCAAGAGAAAGGTCAGGACAGATCAGCAGGAGGAAAAGATTTCTGAACTTTCAGTGGAAGCCTGATTCCTTAAGATTTGCAGAAGGCTCGACTTTGGCCCTTTTCTCAATATATGGCCTGTTCTTCTTCGTGCTGCATTATTTCTGTCTGTGCCTCCTCAAATAACCCTGACTCAGAGCAACAGCTTCCTTCCCGTTGGCATTTCATGCTTTGTTCTTCTTAACGGCTATCTCTGCTGGATTTGTTAGAACTTTCACAGTCTCGCTCCAGAAATGTATTCAGAGACAATGGGTCAGTCATCAAAAAAGCTAAAGATCAACAGTCTAAAGTTTGTTGAAGTTTGCAAAAACACTAAAGGAAATAAAAAGAGGTTTTTCAAGGCTTGTTTGGCAGAGGAATCTGACCGAAGAAGGAGTAAGTTCTCAGCATGGAGAAGATGGTATATGTTAACAGATGACAAAGTGAAAACAAAACTACTCAAACCCTATTTTGTTTCTTTTTCTTTTTTTTCTTTTTCTTTTTTTTGGCTAGTCAATGGGGTTAAGTGACTTGCCCAGGGTCACACAGCTAGTAAGTGTTATGTGTCTAAGGCTGGATTTGAACTCAGGGCCTCCTAGCTGCCCCTCCTATTTTGTTTCTTAAGGAGACTGATCTTCAGCCTGGAAAGAGCAGGTCAGATGTGGGAAGGATGAACTCTATTCCCTGGAAGCCTAAGGTGATGGTATGATCATAGTTTAGAACTGAAGAGACCAACAAGGTCACTGAGTAAAACCCCTCATTTTACAGCTGAGGAAACAGGTCCTGAGAGCTGGAGTCACTGGCCCTCAGTCACACAGAGTAAATGGGCTCTGGTTGTCTGATGCCCAATCCCACATTCTTTCCAATGTGCCATGCTGCTTTACCAGCTAGGTGCTGGTCAAAGTGAACCAGTGATCCCCTAAATAAGCTCAAGGTCCCTGGTCCAGAAGAATGACATCCCAGGGGACTCAAAGTGCTTGTACCTGTGACTGCTCAACTGCCATTAACCATGGTTATTGGATTAAATCTTTGAGGAACTGTGGGTAATGGGAGAAGTTCTAGACAACTAGGCAACTATCAATGTTGCCCTGATTCTCAGAAAGAGGAAAAAGTCAAAGGCCAGAAAACATGAGCTAGTGGGCTTGATACTGATCCTTGACAATATTAAAAAATGTATTGTAAGTGAGTCTTGAGTGAGTATGCAATGGGGAAGTGGGGATCACTAGGAGCCATTATAGGACTCACTAACCAGTCACATCACACTGCATTTCCTCTATCGGCAAGGATGAAAGACTGGAAGATGAGGAGGATGCAATGGACACAATGTTGCTGAATTTAATCAAGGCACGTGATAAAATCTTTCATGATGCCTTTGGGAACAAAAATGAAGAAACGTGGGGTGTAAGATTTTATAGTTACATAGATTTAAGATCGGTCAAAGGATTTTGTCCAAAGAGCGTCTTCCCAAAGACTCCATTTTAAGAAGGCTCAGAAGGTCAGACAACTCCATTTCCAAACAGCTGCACTGCCTAGATTCGAATCCCTCATCATCATGCCCCTGTGCCAGGTACCTGATACCCACTTATCCCACCCCCTGCTCTGCTTTTCAATTTCCTTTTGTGTGTTGACTTCCCCAATCGGATTGTAAACTCCTTGAGGGCAAGGACTGTCTTTCTTTTTCTTATTTGTATCCTCAGTACCTGGCTCATAGAAGGAACTTGGGAAAATCTTTATTGTACTGTATTGGATTAATGAACTAATGATAAGCTGAAGCCAGTATCTAGTAGAGTAGCAAAGGACTCTTTCCACATTATATTTTAATCTATGACATGGATAAAGATATGGATGGCATGCTTATCCAACGAACAGATGAAAAGAGAAGCAATCTGTCAGATGCCGGAGCCAGGAAGGTGAAAGATTCTGACGAGGGCTAGACAATAAGACAAATCTAACAAGATGAAACCAATAGGAATAAATGTAAAGTTGAATACAGCTTCAACAAATTAACTGTGCAAATACAGGATTGGGAGAGACATAGTTGGATGGCAGTTCACATGAAAAACACCTTTTTTTTTTTAACTGACCAAAAAGGTCAAGATGATTTACCTTCGGCATTAACAACCATGCATTAAGCACCTAGCGTGCAGAGCACTGGGCTAGACATTGGAGGGGGGGAAGCAGGAGGATGTAAACATTTCATATTTCCCAACACCCAGTCCCTACACTCACAGTTTCTGCCCTAGTCATTCAGGTGATGCTCTTTTCTGATCAGACCACACTTGGAAGCATTATGTTGATTTATAGATGCCAAACTTTAAAAGAGACACTGAGAAAAGCTAGAGTCCCCGTGTTCCAAGGAGGGTGACCACGATGGACCACAGGGTCATAGACAAAGAGAGGGAAGGGACCGAAGCCATCCAGTCCCTTCCCTTCCTTTTCCAGAGGAAGAAGCTGAGACTTACCCAAGGACACACAGGTAGTAAGTTAGCAGAGTCCTCTGACTCCAAATCTAGAACTGATTCCAATAGTAGAGGGGAGTGAGAAACCTGTCACAGGAGAGTGATACAAGGAACGAGGAGAGTTTAGACTGGAACATGGGGGGACATGCATGAGAGCTATGTCGCTTCAAAGAGCTAAAGGGCTATTTGTTGAATTAAAATAGATTTTGATGTCACAAAAGAGCAGTCATCTCCAAATGTTTTTGATCCTCTGTCTACCCCACTAAAAATACTGAGCATGCACCACTAGGATTTGGCTAGGTACTTATTTACAAGGTATATGCTCCCCAGATGAGGTGCTGTTGGTTGACCGCCTCGGAACCAGTCAACCTGAGTAAGGGCCATGGGTACAGATGCTCCCAACTAGCCCTCCCACCCTAGCCCCTTCCAGGGTACAGGGACATTCCCCATCATGAGGAAGCCCGGGTGCCCCTCGTCCAAGCTCCACAGTGTCCAGCAGCTGGGGGGAAAGTTTTCCAAGGAGGTGGATGGTACAGTGGCTAAAGTGCTGGACCTGGAGTCAGGAAGAGTCATCTTCTTGAATTCATATCTGGCCTCAGACTTACTAGCTAGCTGTGACCTTGGGCAAGTCACTTCACCTGTGTGCCTCAGTTTCCTCATCTGTAAAATGAGCTGGGGAAGGAAATGGCAAACCAATCTAGTATCTCTGCTGAGAAAACCCCAAATGGGATCATGGAGAGTTGGACACAACTTAAAAACAACTGAACCACCACAACAAGCATCTACTGTGAGCCAGGCTCTTTTGTACTTTTGTACATTTTAAAACTTTATGAAAATGGAATTTTTTTTTAAATGATGAAGGTCTTTTTTTAATAGAGTTTATCGAGTGGTAGCATGACACAGGACTTTGCTTTAGGAAACTTCACTTGGGAGCCTTGTGGAGCATGGACTGAAGTAAGAAGAGACACCAATCAGAAAGCTTTTGCAACAGTCTAGGGGAGAGATGATACGGACCTCAGTTAGGGTATGGGCTGCAGGTACAGAAAAAGAACACATATAAGAAATGGGGAAGTAGAATCAACGTGATTTGGCAACGGATGGGATATATGGTTACGGGGTGAGGAAAGTAGGAAGTCAAAGGCACCAATGAGGTTGGGAACCTGGAATGTTTTGAAGATGAGTGGGCTGGGGGATAGATAATGTGATGAATTCGCAAGCCAGATAACAATCCATCAAAGCCTGCTCATCCAGTGTGACTCACTCTGTTTCACCTAAAATAAGAGTGGAGGTAAGGTTCTTACTCACACCTCATTGTCTCCAAGTGCACATCCAGTCCTCCATTCTCTAAGGGGTGCCTACTGCAGCCAGCAGGGGAGCTGAACAGTAGGGAGTGGAAATGTAATTTTCCCAATGGTACCGGCCCAATCCCTATGGGGAAATTGAAGCTACAGCTGCCCTGAAGGGCCAATACCGAGCTCAGAAGGAACAAGGTTGGCAGCTTGTACAGCAGAAAGATAGGGAGGTAGATTAGTACAGTGCTTTTTTTTTTTTTAAAGCAATTGGGGTTAAGTGACTTGCCCAGGGTCACACAGCTAGTAAGTGTCAAGTGTTTGGTCTGAGGCCGGATTTGAACTCAGGTCCTCCTGACTTCAGGGCCAGGTGCTCTATCCACTGTACCACTTAGCTGCCCTTTACAATGCTTCTTATATGGGGTCACAACCCACAGTTTAAGAAGTGCTGAAGGGGGTTGTGAGTGGGAAAAGTTTAAGAAGACTTGGGTTAGAAGATAAGGGTCAGTATGACTGCTTTAGAGACAAGGCCCACAGATGGCTAGAATAGCAGGGGTGGGATGTGACCTGTCCTCTCCCCCTCTAATTGGTTGCTCAAACACCTCTTGGGATCATGCCCCAACCCTCTGGGGATAAGCTATGACTCCCAATAAGGAGACTGCTGCTGTAGAGGATGAAGTAAGGACAAATAGGTGAGAGTTAGAGATTTTAGAGGAAAGAAGGCTAAAGAACTGGGTTCACATCTAACCATGGACACTTTCTGGCTTGTTAACCATTAGCAAGTCACCTAACTTCCCCAGGTGTTTCCACATCTGTAACATGGGCATGATGTGATTCACATTACTGAGCTCGTAAATTTGCTTAAAGGAAGGTATTATTGTGCATTACATGCTATATACATTTGAGTTATCATTGCTTCGGGTATATTTGACTCTGTCAATGGTAGGCTTGCCTTCTACCATCAGAAATCCTATCTCTCTGCTATTTAATGAAGTCCCTAGGAGTTGCTGTGTCTAAAAAGTCCATCACTCTCTGCCCTGTGGACACCCTACTCACTGGTGAGCCTCCCTCCACTGAGCCAGACTGGTCCTCCAGCAACACAAGTAGGCCCATGCTTAAAGCTTTCCCCACTTTCCAGAATTTGTACTTTGCTGCCAGGGACTTGGAGATCCCAGGGTCACCTCCACACCATAGTAAGGCCTCAAAGCAGGGCGATAGTTTATTGTTCACATTTGGCCCAATATAGGAAGTTTTCCAAATATGGAAGATCCTACCTCATAAGAGCAAGGATTAACTTGGGGACCATGGATTCCCCAAAGGGCCTATGAACTTGGATGGGAAAAATCACATCCTTCTTTCAACACAATTGGTTTCTTTTGGAATCCTATGTTTTTGGTTGATATGTTTAAAAACATTATTCTGAGCAGGAGTCCAGAGGGTTCATCAGACTTCCAAAGGGTTCCATTACACAAGAAAAGTTAAGAATCCCCACCCTAGATGTATTCAAGAAGATGTTAGATAACTACTTGTTAGGAATACGTCAGAAGTATTTAACGTATTAGGTCAGAGGATGGACTCAATCAAGGGCTTTTGACCTAGGGTCAAAGGAAAGATTTCAGGGGATCTGTGAACTTGAATGAGAAAAAAAAATGCACCTTTATTTTCATTCACCTCTACCTGGAATTTAGAATTTCCTTTAGTTATGGAAAAATATGATTGTGAGAAGGGAGGTCCCCAGCCTTCACTACACTATCAGAAGCATCCATATCATCAAATAGGGTAAGACCCACCTTGGGCTATAAGGTCCCTTCCAACTCTAAGATTCTATGACTCCATAAGTATCATGGTATCAGTTAAAAATCCATTCACCAAATATCTGATAAGCACCTACAGATTCTAAAGCTATCCACAGACCCCAGGTTAAGAGCCCCTGATCTAGCCCAGTGTATGCAGGGCACTTATCCATGTTAGAGTCTAGTATGGAGATGAGACACATACACAAATAACTCTGTTAGGCCTCCTGCCTTTACAAAGACCCATTATCCCAAAACATTTGTCTGTTCAGTTCTGAATTTTCTCTTATTCCTGAAAGGGCTGACCTACACAGAAGTGACCAGAACTTCAAGAAGTCATGCCGAATCAGACTGCTCCCAATTCAAATCAATAAATTCTAAGGGCAGGGTCATAGAAATTGATTAGAGACAACAGATTTTGCGATAAAGTGACTTGGGAATTGAGAGCTAGTTTACATCTGCGGCCTAAGACGAGGAGACAGCACACAAAGGAAAACAGAGCTAAGTTTGGAGACCAAGTTCCAGGATTGGAAACTTGGCCCTACTACTTGGTGAGACCCTTCCTCTGTCTGGGCCTCAGTTTCTCCATCTTTTGAGTGAGGAAGTTGGACTCAATGATCTCCAAGGTTCTTCCCCATTCTGAACGTTGGCTCATTCCTCTCTTTGGCATCGTTATCATTTACAACACTCAGCCATTTCCATTCTCCGCTTTTCTTGGCCCCTCCCTGAAGTCCTAAGAGAGTATCTAAAGCAGGTAACTAGCTTCCTGCTTCACTGCTTAGTTTCCCTGAGCATTCACTTTTAATTGAGAAATCTCTTCTTTCTCCCCTGACAAGAATTGTGATAGACCTCCCACGAACCCTCCCACGCTGGCACGCAGCTAACACGCTTCACGCCTCACACCACAAATACACTGGCATTAATGCTCCTCAGTGACACACACTTTACAGCTGGATCCCTAGCCCTTCTGCTGACTCCATACCTAGATGAAAATGGGAAATTTCTGTGCATAAGCCAAATAGAAACCGCCAATGTTTACACAGCTGTGTGTTCTCCTTTTCATTTCATTTATACTTTTCTACCCTCACACCCCCACTGGAAGGGAGGCATTTGGCTGGCTAATCAACAAAGCCACTCCCATAACTTGTGCCCATTCATTCTGACGCACAGTCAGATTCCTTCATTTTCAGCTCATTTCTGAATTCTTTCACCTTCCCTTGCCCCGTTTTGATCAGTTCTAATCATCTAAAATAAAGTCCCATCTTATTAATGCCAGTATTAGTATCAGGCAGCTGCAAGGGATGGAATGCCACAATGTCCAAAGAACTGAAATTGAGGACCACCCAAAGGGCAATGGAGGAAAGTGTGTTGAGAGGAGGGAAAGGGAGGAAAGAGGTGAAATATGAGCAGGCTGCAGCACATTGCAAAGCAGGAAATGAATACCAGAAATGAAATAGACAAGGCCATCCAAGAAAACCAGATGAGCTGGGAGAGGAGAGATAAGTGATGGGGAGCCCATGCACAATGTAAGGTAAGGAAGGCTATAGTCTATTGGGTTGAGACCCCGTGGCAGATGTGTAGGAAAATGTGGACAAGAATCATACAGAATGGGCAGGCAAGGTAAGTAGCAATCAGTACCAATGGAGGAAACACCCACAGTCATGAGTTGGCACTGAAATCATTCTCTCTCAGTTCAGTCGGGCCCCAGCTCACACTAAGGAAGCCCCTGCCTCAAGGTTTCTGTGATGGTGCTTTGCACAACATTGTCCCTATCTTCATGTTTCAAGTTTACAAAAGGCCCCAGTGAGTCCATCAGAAGACATTCCTTTGACCAACCAAAGACATCGAGCTGTACAACTGGCTCCTTCACTATTATTCAGGCCACACCACAGCACGCTCAATCAATCAGCACACATTTATTAAGTATCTACTGTGTTCCAGGCTCTTTATTAAGCTCTGGGGGATACAAAGACAAAAGTGAAATTATCCCTGCCCTCACGGAACTTACATTTTAATGGTATAGAAAACACATACACACACAATTATGTACAATACAAACAAAACAAATATAAGGGAATCACTAGGAGTGAGGGATGGTACTAGAAAGTGGAGAAAGGAAACTAGGGATTCTAAGATTCCAATGGTTCTATGATGTCGGTAATGTGGAGACTCTCCTCAATCATACAGATCAATCGATTAATATACATTCATTAAGTGCCTACTATATTCCAGGCAATGTGCTAAGATCACAGCGCATCCATTGTGTGTCTCTTGTCTATACCCTCTCAAAAGTCCATCATGGGGAAGTAGAATAAGGAAGCTACACACTAGGACAGGGGTGGGCAACCTGCGGCCTCGAGGCCACATGTGGCCCTCTAGGTCCTCAAGTGTGGCCCTTTGACTGAATCCAAACTTCATAGAACAAATACAAATGCCACGAGGCCATAGGTTCCCCACATCTGCCTTTCTTTATTTTCTCCCAACATCATGAGCTCGTCAGTAACACGGATGGCATTAGTCACAGGAGAATGTCGTTACTGGGGACATGTTAGCACTGGTATCGAGCCTCCTCCTTCCTCTCAAAGGCTTCCGAACACCAACCTAACACCAGGCTTAGTGGCTGTTTTTGTCTGAGTTATTAAAAAAAAAAAAAGAAAACTCCAGTGTAATATAAAACATGTTCTAATCACTACATCTCATTATCAACAAAAATAAATCACTACCAAATTAATTGCCTCATGCATAACAAAAGGAATAATGAACAATTATACAGACTGCTATTTAGACAAACACTTGTCAAGCAGGATTGAAGCCAATGAACCATGACTTCAGGTACCTGCTTCCTTAAGCTTCGAGATCCTCATGGAGAGGTGGAGAAAAATGCCACTGGCCATTACCCATCTCCAATAGGATTTGATGGGATACGATTTTACGAGCTAGTGTTTTCAATTCCTACTGAAATCTTCATTAATGTAATTAAGCCTCCCTGATCTTTTTTATACTACCTTCCCCAATACGTATATACACAAAGAACCAAAGAGACAAAAGAAATTTATATATGGAATTCGCTGACAAGAAGAATGGAAAGGTTGCTTGTTTGTTCAGTATTCAATGACAGGACGAGCTTGAGAAGTCTGGCACTGTCCCTGGGAGGTGGCCGACCGCCTCAAGATCCCAGCCTAGTGACAAGCACTAAGCAAAAATGTTGAGAATTTGAAATGTAGACATTTCTTCCATCATGACATATTCCTCATCCCTCAGCTCACTCTAATGAGGGGGTACTTTTAACTCAAAGGCCCTTCTCTGTCTAACTCTCCTAGTCCTCCTTCAATGCCACCTAGTCGGTGACCTATAAACAAATAGCTGGCAAAGGAAACAAGTTGGTAACTTTCACTTGTCTTCACCCTTTGCCCCAAGCACAGTCTTGGTGGGGCTCATTCAAAATTCCTCCAAGTTCTAGTTTCCACAATAGGGACTGGCATAAAGCAGTACAAGAGCCTCTTAATTAGAACCCCCATTGCTCTAGGCCTGGAGGCAGTGTCGAGCCTCTAGTGAGTAAACGTTTCAAGAGATAATGATATGGAGCTTTAGAGCCACCATTTGGACATCTGCATCTCTCTTCAGTTCTTGTCAAGTACTCTTCTTCTGGACATAGCCATGACCCAATGGAACAATGGTCTTTTCTCAAATCAATTTCACCTCAAGGAATTTTCCACTTTCAGTCTCTAATTTGTTTTCATTGCCATAAGCCCCAGTAGGTAGGGTTGAGGAGACACTGGGTAAAATTTTGTTTAAAAATGGTTCTGTTGTGGTCAAAATATATTGCAAAGGCTTAGAAAAGAAAAAAGTTTTTAAAAATTTAAACCCTTTAAGAGGTCTAAGATTAGAAATAGAAAGAAAAAAGAGTTGGTTTCAGGGGGCTGGGGAAGTGGTGGGGCGAAAATTTGTAATTTATTAGAAAGAAGTGGGAAAGGAATCATGTTACCAGTAAGATAACTGAATAGTTGCTTTCTACTAACTTCTCTAAGCCCCCAAGATCAAAAGAAAGGAATGTGGCAGGTATACAGTAATTATAGCTAAATCCACGAGAGAAGAAGATAGAAACCTCATCTCAGAACCACCCTGCCATAAGGTAAAAATCTCATGAAATAGTACATAAAAATGTAGAGGTCTAATTCAGCAGCCCTCCTCCAGCTCCAAATGCCCACCTCAGTAAGCCTAAGCAAGCTCCCAGGCTCATGACTTAGGCCTGAACTGTAGGCATCCCCCACAACAACAACTCAGCCCAAACCCCCCACCGACTCTACACAAAGAAACAGAAATTGATTATAATCAGCCATATGGATGAAAGGATGAGAGAAGGAAGCTCAGACAGGTCAAACATGTCCTGTTCAGAGCCACAGGTTAGAGGGGAACACAAGCATTAGGACTGAAGGAAAGGGGACTGAAAACTCAGCTGAGAAATCCAATCAAAGAGGTCTAAAACAAAAGGAAAGGTCCCATATGTATAAAAACATTTACAACAGCATATTTGTTACAGAAAATTACTGGGAACAAAAGTGGGTGCCAGTCAATTAGGGAATGCCTGAACAAATTATGGTTCTATGAAAACAACAAAATATTATAGTTTATATCTTATTCTAAAGGTAACAGAGCTACTGGGCTAGAATCATTTTGGCAATGGTGTGGAGGATGGATTGGAATTGGAAGAAATGTAAGGCAGGGAGACTAAGTAGGAATCTATTGCAATAGTCCAGGTCATAGGTGAAGAGGGCCTAAAGAAAGGATGGAGCTCTGTGACTGCAGAGAAGGGCTCGCATGTAAAAGATGCTGGGGAGAGAGAAATCATGAGATTTAGTGCCTGATAGGGTAAGCAGGGTAAGTGATGTGGAGAAAAGGATAACTCCAAGGCTGTGAAGTTGGGTGACTGAGAGGATGCTTGTACACTTCCCAGTTGCATCTTTCCAACAGGGAAGTTTGGAAATGGGGTGGTTTGGGAGAAAAGATAACGACTTCTTATGCTGAAAAAGTCAATCTACTACACTTCTGCTTTGAACCAGAGATATCATTAGACATGTTCCCTAAAAAGATCAAAGAAAGAGGCCCATAGGCACAACAATATTTTGTACATGTACAACTCTTTCAATTATAGCAAAAAAGTGGAAGCCAAGGGGATGTCCATCAGCTGGGGAATGGCTGAACAAATGATGGTATACGAATGCAATGGGATATTATAAGAAATTATGAAAGGGACAGTTTTAGAGAAACTTGCAAAGACTTGTATAAATTGATGTAGAGTAAAGCAAACAGAGCCAGAAGAGAATAATTTATATAACAACAGCAATATTGTAAAGATAAACAACTCTAAAAGACTTAGGTGCTCTAATCAATGCACTGAGCAACCACTGTTACAAAGGATTGTTGATGATGCATGCTGCCCATCTGATGCCAGATAAGGAATGGACTCAAGATGCAAAATGAGACACACGTTTTTGGACACGGCCATTACAGGATTTTGTCTTACTTAACTCTGCATATTTGTTATGAGGGTTTTGCTTTTCTTTTTTCTTGTTTTTTCCACTTGGGATATATGTGGGAAGAAGAAGAGGGCTAGGTATAAGATATGCCCCCTGCCCTCCAAGGAAAAAGAAAAAGAAAACAAAGTCACAGAAGCATTGCTTTAAATGTACAAAAAAGGACCAAAGGAATGTTAGAAAGAATCACAGATAAGCAGAACAGCTTTGAAAGTTAATATTTTGAACAAATCTATTTACAAGAAAAATAAGTTGAATATAATAGAGTTCACCATTTCACATATATGTCCCATTCCTCTTTTTCTGCTTCTGCTATTGATATGGAAAAGCTCGTTTTATTTGGTGTTTTTGTTAAATTCAGAATAAAAAAAGTTAATATTTTAGACATTTTGATTTTGAGATGTCCCTGAGATGTCCAATTAGAAATGTCGGATATCAACTGGTGATGCAAGACTAAAGCTTAGGGAGAGATTGAGACCGGATATATAAATCTGGGAGTCATTGGTATGGAAATAATCAGTAAGCCCGTGACAGCTGATGAGGTCACCGAAGTCAGAGAGTGAGAAGAGAGAGGAAGAGAGGGCCTAAGACAAAGACTTTGGAAATAACTACAGAGAGAGTGATCTGGCGCTCTCGGATAGGTAAAAGAAACATCAAGACAGAGCAGTAGCATAAAAGCCCAGAGAGAAGAGACGAAGAGGAGAAGTAATCAAAGGCTGAAGAGGTCAAAAAACACCAGTATTGAGAAAAGCCAACTACATTTGGCAACTCAGTGATCACTGATAACTTTGGCGAAAGCTTATATAAATTCACATAACTTCCTAAAATGCAGTTACAAACTACTCTTTATAGAAGAAATGATTTAAATAATTAGAAGGATAGTCATTGCTTATGGCTGGGCTATATTAATATAATAATAAAAAAGGGCAATGCTACCTCAATTAATTTATAGATTTAGTGCTGCGCCAAACTACCAAGCATTTATAAAACTTGATGAAATAATAACAAAACTTATTTGGAGGAACAAAAGGGCTAGAATCTTAAGGGATATAATGAAATGAGCAGCAATGAAAGTGGACTTCCAGACCTCAAATTATACTATAAAAGCAGTAATTATCATGACTATTTTATACTAGTCAAAATTTTTAAAACATAAAACAGTAGAAAAAACTAGGCAAGCAAAAATCAGAAACAATTTAACTCAAGTCAATGTTTAATAAACTGGAGAACATTAATTACTTAAGGAAAACTCCATATTTTAAAAGAATCGATGAGAAAACTGGAAAACTTTGGCAAAAAAAAAGGGTTGGACCAAATTCTTATACCATAAACCATAATAAAATCAAAATGGATAATCAACTTGATATTAAAGTTAATACCATAAAAGAAAAACTACCTAGGGCTAGGAGAAGAGTGCTTAATCAAATGAGGAATAGAGGAGATTTAAAAACATAAAAAAAATATATAGTTTGATTACATGAAACTAAAATGCTCTTGTATAAAATGAATGCAATTAGGATGAGAAGGGAAGCTTTTTATTGGAGGAAAATCTTTGCATAAAATATCTTTGATAATAATTTGCAACCTAAGCTATATAGGGAACTATCACAGCTACATAAGACCAAGAGTCATTCCCCAATAAAACAAGAGATCAAATAACATGAACAAACAGTTCTCAAAAGAACTGCAATATTAACTGCTAGATTAAAGTCCACTCTGAATTCCTAGTAAGAGGAATGCTAATCAAACTAACTCTGAGGTTACCCCTCAAACTCTGCAAATTGGCAAGAATCAATACGTCAATTAACAAGTATTTGTTAAGTTCCCAAACGATAAAAAATAAAGTAATCCCCACTCCCAAGGGAGAATCATTCCCTCAAGACATACAAAAAGGTCACAGGAGATATCAATACTGAATGGACTACCTGAAGATAGGCACATGGAGACACAGTTGGTGGAGCTGTGAACTGGCCCAACTGCACAGGAAAGCAATTTAGAATGGTGGGAAGAAAGCAATTAAAATGTCTATGCCCTTTGGCCCAGAGATCCTACTGCAAGGTTAATACCCCTAAGGAGTTTAAAGACAGAAATGAAGGTCCTTTATGCACAAAAATATTCATAGCAGCAATGCTTTTTTTTCCATAGCAAGGAACTGGAAACAAAGCAGGTACTCATCAGTTAGGAAATGGTTTAAATTGTGATACGTAAATAGAATGGTACATTATTGTGTGATAAGAAACCATGAATATGAAGAACTCAGAGAAGCATAGGAAAAGTATCATGAACAGATCCAGAGTGAAATAAGCCAAACCGTGACAATAATGTATGTATAGGGAAAGAAAATTTTAATGGAACACGGCAACCCTAATGACCAAGCTTGTCCCCAGAAAAGAGATGAGAAAATATATTTCTCTTCATTTTTTGCAAAAGAGGGGGATTATGGATATGGAACATTTCATGTACTATCAAATTAACTGAATGATTCCTCCTCCTTCTTATTTATTCTTTGTTATAAGAAATGGTGCGCTCATTAAGGAAGGGGGAGAGATATTTTCAGAAATGAAAATAATATACAACAAAAGATATCAGCAACATTTTAAAATTAAAAATAAAGATTTTAGAACTCTGATAAATCATGATTTCAGAGGATTTGATGGTGAAATATGTCTTCCATTTTCAGTGTAGGCATGATGTACAAAATGTGTAGAATGAGGTCTACAGTTTTAGATGCAACAAATGTATTAATTTTGTTTTGCATGACTTTATTGTTGCAAGGGAAGTTTAAGAGGGCAGTTAATGGGAAATGACAGTGAGATAAAAAAGGAGCATCAAAATATTTTTTAAATGTAAAAAAGAGAGAACCAAAGGTACCCCAAGCTTCAGGGTTGAGATGATAGAGTAAGCAGAGTGACTTAACATAAAAATGATAAGTAAAATAGCATTTTCTAACTATTATAAGTGATTATGCTTGCTATCTGGTTATCATGTTGATCTTTGAGCTTTAGTTCAGTCTAAACTAAACAGAAATTGAGTAAGGAAGAAGTTTCCAAGGAGGAAAAACCATTGGCTTAAATTTAGCAAGAGGAACAGGGGTATTCAAGGTGGCAGCTAAGGGTCATTAAAGACTGGATACCAGAGGGTAACTTTCATACCAAATGGTCAAATTTGATACCTGAAGAGTAGGAACTAAAGTCAAGAAAATAAGGCAAGTAACTTGTGGTAGATATGCACAAGGTAAGATCTGACACTGAAACTTTGATGTGAAATAAACCCTATGTGCTTAGGTGGTCTGATTTCCTTAAATCTTGCTTCAAATGGTATTTTTTTGTAATGTTGATATGAAAATGTAGGTAACAAATATTTAAGCAATAGGGGAGTATCATGTATTAGTAAGAGAACTGGACTGGAAATGAGAACCCTCTGTTCTCACCCCAGCTATGCTAACTAGCAGGATGACTTGGTCACTGAGCCTCTTTGAGCACCTCAGTCTTATCATCTACAGAATGAGGGGGATAAAACGAGATTAGGGGTTATTAACCTGGAGTCTGTGAACTTGTTTTTTTTTAATATTTTGATAACTGTATTTCAATGTACTTGATTTCCTTTGTAGTATTTTATTGTGGGCGTTTAAAAGCATTATTCTGAGAAGGGGTCCATAGGCTTCACCAGCCTATCCAAGGGATTCGTGACACAAAGAAGGTTAAGAACCCTTGGATTAGATAATCTCTGAGGCCTCTTCCAGCGCTAACATTTTATAATTCAATGCTGTAAAAAGGAAGAGAAAGATTCCATGTTTTCTGTTTAAATACACTGTCTCACCAAACATATTATATTACTCACTGGCTGATGCTGCCATCCAAAGTCAACATCGGTGCCTCAACCTCCCCCTCCTATAATCCACTCCTACTTCCTCCCATCTGCCCAAGAAAGATTACTCTGTAAATCAAACCAAAAGAGCAGAACTCTTTGTGTAGGGACAGACTTGCTTATGGCTTGTCTTTTACCTACTCGGCTTGTAGTCATTCCACAGCAAATCTCATACATCAATCACTTGGGGATCCATTTTTCACATCCTATGTGAAGGGGACCATCCCTCCCATCTCTGCATGTGATTTGGGCATTGATGATACAGACATGCCAATTACTATTCAGTTGAGCTCATGCTACTGGAGAAAATGTTTAAGAAATCAAATATGATATCTGTGACAAATCAAAGGAATGGAGTCAGAGCTATTTCAAGGGCAGACTCAGGTTGGCATTTGACCTCTACCTCTGTGATCCTTACAAATGTTTATCGTTTGTGGATCCCCACCTGCACCTACCCGTTAAGTCTCCAAACGTCCTAGTTGCTTTGTTTCCACCTGTGAGGGTAGCTGGGCTAGGATTTTGCCATCTGCTTTTCAGAGGGTACAGTGGAAACAGACGCAGCAAGGAACATAGAACTCAGAACTCAAGTCCTCATCAACCTGTATTCACAACCACTGTTGAATACTTACTACAAGCAAGAATCTACACTGGGACCTAGGGATATTGTGATTTTTTTTAAATGGCAGAGTCCCACCCTTGAGGAACTCATATTTTCTTGAGGATATAGGACATATAAATCAATAAATACTTATTTTTTAAATTTATTATGCATTTATTTTAAATATTTTTTAAATTCTGAGTTCCAAATTCTCTATGTCTCCCATCTTTCTCCCATCCATTGAGAAATCAAGCAAAATAATACCAGTTCTACATGTGAAATCATGCAAAACGTATTTCCATATTAGCCACATTGCAAAAAAAATTAAAAAATGAAAAAATTATACTTCAATCTGCACTCAGAGTTCATCAGTTCTCTCTCTGGAGGTGAATAGCATTTTTTCATCATAAATTCTTTGGAATTGTTTTGGATTGCTGTATTGATCAGAGTGGCCAAGTCTTTCACAGTTGATCATTATTACAACATTGCTGTTACTGTGCACAAGGATCTCCCAGTTCTTTTCACTTCACTTTGTATCCGTTCATTTAGGGTTAGGGTTAGGGTCTTGCCATGTTTTTCCCAAAACTACTCCATCACAATCATATGCCACAACTTGTTCAGCCATTTCCCAATTGATGAGAATCCCCTCAATTTTCAATTCTTTGTCACCACAAAAAGAGCTGCTAGAAATATTTTTGTTTCTGACCACTGCCTCCCTTAATCTGTCCTCTCTTCTATCACCCTCCCTTATCCTCTTCCCCTCCTATTTCCCTGTAGGGTAAGATAGATTTCTATACCCAACTGAGCATATATGTTATTCCCTCTTTGAGCCAATTCTGCTGAAAGTAAGGTTCAAGCATCACCTGCCATTTTCTTCCATTTTTAAATTCTTTTGTCTTTGTTTTAGCATTTCTTGATTTCTCATGGAGTCATTAGCTTCTATTTGCCCAATTCTAATTTTTAAGTAATTATTTTCTTCAGTGAGCTTTTGTACCTCTCTTTCCATATAGTCAATTCTGCTTTTTAAGGAATTCTTTACTTTGGTGAATTTTTGTGTCTTTTACCATCAGGCCAATTCTGTTTTTTAAGATATTAGTTTCTTCAGCATTTTTTGTGCCTCTTTCACCAAGCTGTTAATTCTCTTTTCATAACTTTTTTGCATCACTCTCATTCCTTTTCCCAATTTCTCCCCTACCATTCTTATCACCTAAAAAAAAAAACAAAACAAAACAAAACAAAAAACCCTCTTCCATGAATTCTTGTTGGGCTTGTGTCCAATTTGCATTTTTTTTGGAGACTTTGCATGTAGCTGCTTTCACATTGTTGTCTTCTTCTGAGTTTATCTCTTATCATAATAGCATCATAATAGCAGTTCCACTTCCCTGCCACTGTAGTAGCTTTTTATGGTCAAGTTCTTTTTTCCCAGTCTATTTCTTGACTCTGAACTTTATGTAAGAATTGGGCTCTGCTCACCTGGGGCTGGGGAGGCACTGTCCCAAGCTTCAGGCTTTTTTGTGCTGCTATTTTCAGAGCTAGTTTTGGGGGTCTGTAAGTTTTCAGTGCTACCAAGGTGGTATGTGGGGAGAGGTGTGGTCACTTCTCTCCTTTTTTTTTTTACCTAGGTGCTCTGGTATTTACCTAGGAAAGGCCCCTGCTCCCTTGCAGCTGCAAGTGCTAGTGCTCCTCTCTGCCTTGGAACTGAGACCAGGGCCCCTGTTCCCTTGTGAATGACCACGAGTACTCCTCTCAGCCCAGGAACTGCATCCTAGAACTAGGTAAGGGCAATCAAGGTGCCAATTAATGCCAGTTGAACCCAGTGTCAGCAAAAAGTCCTCTGTAATCTCTTTCTGATCAGCTGTCCAACTCCCTTACCGTTTCTGGGCTGAGAGCTTCTGCTGCTGTTGCTATCATGGCCATCTCCAAAGCCCACCACCTGTGCTGCTCCTGCACTGTAGGCAGGCTCCCACCACGTGTCACAGACCTCTCCTGCCACCCTCCCGGAAAAATGTCTCACTCTGACCTTTCATTTGTTCTGCTGCTCGAAAATTTGATTTGAGGAATTATTTTCAAGTTGTTTGGAAGGGAGAGTTTCTCTGAGTGGCTGCTGTACTCTACCATCCTAATAAACATTTCTTAAGTGCCTACTATGTACCAGACACTGTATGCAGAGAAGTAGGACCCAAGGGAGGCAAAGAAGAGATCCAGATAAAGTCCACTTAGAAAAATGGAGGAGGGAAAGGACATTTTCAGCTGGAGGGAGAGGGGAGAAGAAGAAAAAGGGCTATTTGTTTCAATTCGACAATCAATGAAGTACCTATTATGGGCAAAGCACTGTACTAAATGCTGGAAGGATGAGGGAATGGAAACAAAGTCTCTATTCCTTAATGGAGAAGGAGAACAAGGAGATGATAATTACTTGACATTAAAAAGAGTTTTAAAGTGCAAAATACTTTACATACATTACCTCAGTTGAACCTCACCATCAAGTGAAATAGGGAAAGCAAATCAGCCAGTCCACAAATATTTATTAAGCACTATCTACCTACTACGTGTCAAGCACAAAGATGAAGAAATTGAGGCTCGCAGAGGTTGTGACTTGCTCTTAGTTATACAGTAAATGTCAAAGATAGAATGATTCGTCCTGTCTTCCATACCTCCCCACCCAGGCCCACATTCACTCCACTACACCATGCTGATTGTCACTCTTGAGGATTCTAGGCAGCTAGGGAGCACCACAGTGCACAGAACACTGGGTCTGGAGTCAGGGAGACTTGAGTTAAAATTCGGCCTCATCCACTTACTAGCTGTGTGACCCTGGGCAAGTCACTGAATCTCAGTCTGCCTCAGTTTCCTCAAGTGAAATAGGGAAAGCAAATCAGCCAGTCCACAAATATTTATTAAGCACTATCTACCTACTACGTGTCAAGCACAAAGATGAAGAAATTGAGGCTCGCAGAGGTTGTGACTTGCTCTTAGTTATACAGTAAATGTCAAAGATAGAATGATTCATCCTGTCTTCCATACCTCCCCACCCAGGCCCACATTCACTCCACTACACCATGCTGATTGTCACTCTTGAGGATTCTAGGCAGCTAGGGAGCACCACAGTGCACAGAACACTGGGTCTGGAGTCAGGAAGACTTGAGTTAAAATTCGGCCTCAACCACTTACTAGCTGTGTGACCCTGGGCAAGTCACTGAATCTCAGTCTGCCTCAGTTTCCTCAAGTGTAAAATGGGGATCATAATAGCAGCTACCTCCCAGGGTTGTTGTGAGGATCAAATGAGGTAATAATTGTAAAGTGTTGTGCAAAGCTTAAAGTGGTGGAGAAATGCTAGCTAGGATTCTTATTCTCATTCTGAAATCACTTGCGTTTCTTAAGATGATAAGACTTGGGTTGCCAGCTAGGAGGAACCTCTGAGGCCATCTGATCCAACCTCCTCATTTGCCAGAGGAGGAAACTGGGGCCCAAGAAGATGGAGTGGCCTGTACAAGGTCACAGAGCCACATTCAGCCTGAGAGATGGGATCTGGAGCCAAGGCTTCTCACTGCCCGCTACTCTGCAGTCTCCCTTCTTGCCACTGGGCCAGGATTCTGATGTTTGTTTCTGGAATTCAGGAGGGTGACTAAGGCACCAAGCCTCAGCCCAACAAACCTGGTCTTCTCCTTTTACTTGAGTGGTAATCACATTTTCTTCCTTTGCCTTAGGCTATGATGGATCAGACACAATGTACATTCGTGCCATATGTAGCCACCTACAAGGTTTTCTTTTCCCAGACAGGTATACACCTGTCCATTGGAAGACTGCACCAATTGGCCATTATAGCAATTAAAGAGTGACTCAGTTCTGTAACAGGCAAAAAGCCCATTAGCAATGTATTTTGCATGTTTAAGAGCTATGATTGCTGATAACCAAAGTTATTAGAACTTTGTGATTCTCAAATAGCATGGCTCTACCCATGCCCCTTAACACTTGGTGTAAGCAGAAAGAGCATCTATTTAAGCACTAAAGATACCTTTGCATTGAGTCTCACTGATGACAGCTGCCCCTTCCATGATCATTTGGTCAGTTAAGACTCTCAGGAGGACAGATTCTTTTCCGAGGAGTCATTCCTTTCGTGCTGGCCTATAAAAGGAAGGAACTAGTCCTTCCCTTTTGGGGGGCTTCTCCATTTCTTCTAGCACCATCCTGAGAATATAGTAGGTTGGGAGGCACTCCCAATTGCTACTTGACCGTTGCTACTAGGAGCTGTTAATGGCAGCTTTGGAAAAACAAGTGGTGATGCAGACATATGCTTCCCCAAACAGCCCAGTCAAGGAATTCCTGGGACAGTGTCATTTGTATATCCTAACCTCTTAAAGGAGAAAGGGGTTTTCTGGGGCAGCACAGTCCCTTCTAGCCAGATAGTAGGGATTTTTAGGCAGTGACACCACTCCTCAGGGCTGCCTTCTGACTCTGAGAATGTGGGGAGCTAGTCCTCTATTGAGAGATGGCTAATTTCCTGAGCAGTGCGGCTGTTGACAAGTGAGGAGGATTCCACACATGAGCCTCAGTGCTAGAGGAAACCACGGTGAGACAATGAAGCCATGATGTGCAGGGAAAAGGGGCCAGGACACTGTGCTCCACTATTACAGGGAATGCTTCAGAATCTGTTGGTCTGCTAGGAAAGCAAAGAAGGCACTGCCTGTCTGGCAGCCCCACATGTATTGCTATTCCAGGGAAATATATGCCCTCAAAGGCTCTCTAAGGGTTTGAAGAGGAACTTAGTGAGTCTAGAGGACTTTCATAGGACCAGAGATTTAGAGCTCTAAGGGACCTTAGAGGCCAGAGGCCAGTGATGAGGAAACTGAGGAAGTGAGAGAGGTTCATTGAGGTGCCCAGGGTCACGCAGCTAGTGTGTGTCTGAGGCAGGATTCCTACTTGGGTCTTCCTGACTTCAAGCTTAGTACTCTATTCACTATGCTCACCAGGTGCCTAAAAGGCATGAGTATGGCTCAGGATCCTGGAGAAATGTAGGAGCCACTTAAGAGAGAAGAAAAGTCTACTGGTGGTACCTGGCCTCCCCGGGGTCCTTGCTAGGCTTTCTGCACTGTTTCTCAATTGCTCTTCAGTCCTTTGCACTTTTAAAAATTATCTGGGGGGGGGGGGGAGGAACAAGCTTATCTTGTATCCAACAAGTGCATTTGCTACTTGGAGTCCTTATAAAGGAGCTGGAGATACCTTGTACCCACATTATTCAAATAAAATGTGTTTATATATTGTTACTTTCCATCATTGGGGCAGGTAAATGGCACGGGGCACAGAGCACTGGGCCGGAAGTCAGAAAGTTTCATCTTCCTGAGTTCAAATCCAGCCTCAGACACTTCCTAGCAGTGTGACCCTGGGTAAATGATATCACCCCGTTTGCCTCAGTTTCCTCATCTGTAAAATAAGCTGGAGAAGGGAATGCAAACCACTCCAGCATCTCTGCCAAGAAAACCTCAAATGGGGGTCACAAAGACTTAGACACGACTGAAACTACTGAACAACAACTTTCCATCACCAATTTTCCATTGGAGCAATCCAAACCCAAAAGAGAGCAGTCTTTTGGAGGAGTCCCCAAAACCAAAGCCATGCTGCATGAGCCCAGAGCTTGAGGATGTTAGGCCATGGATTCTATCTAAAATAAGTGGACTGGACTAAATGATAATAACAACAAATAACAGTTAACTATACCTTATTTCATTTGAGTCATACAATTCTGTGATTTAGGTGCTATTATTATCCCCACTATATAGAGGAGGAAACTGAGGCTCAGAGAACCTAACTGATCTGCTCAGAGTTGCCCAGGTTGTAAGTGATGGAAAGATCTGACCTCACATCTTCCTGTCCTAAGACCCCCACACTTCCTACTGTACCACTCTGCCACTCGCCAAAGTCAAATAAAGCTTGGAGGTTCTTGGGGCCTATGGTTCAATCTCCAAACAGACTATGTGGAAGAAGGCATTTTATGTCACCAGGCTTTAACTTTTCTCCTCAAAAAGATAAGAACAAAGTGAAACAGAGCCTCGTCCTCAGAACAAGTCCTACATGCCAACCTTATGTAGGGTTTTTAAATGCAAAGTAAAAAATTCATCTTTTTTGATGCATGTACTGTCTAAAAGCAGGAAAAGCTGACATTTTAAGATAGACATTGATTCCAAGAGGAAGAAACACATACTACTGTCCTTATTCCTTTAGAAACTAATTTCATTCAAGGCCGCTTTTTGCCCTAGAATTTGGCACCAGAGTTCTAAATGAATGCTATCAAAGATACTATTAAATAGGATTGTCTCCAGTTGACCAAAGTTCATTCTAGGAGCTGGTTTTAGAGATCTCCTAACAGGGAAAATGCAATTCTTCAATTATACTTCCTAGATAAAATGAAATTACCTTGAATGCATGGTCTAGTGGGCTTACTTCTGATAATGCGATGGCAAATGATGAAATCTGTCCGAACAGCAAAGTGTATCTGATCAAAAAATTTAATGCATCATAAAAAAGGAAAAAGCCAAATGAAAAACAAAAGACCCAGGAACTGGGAAAATGCCATCTCTCCAGCAGTTTGCCACCTAAATAGTGTCACTGCCTCTTTCTAACTATTCCCTATTTTTAATAGTATTTTATTTTTTCCCAATTACATGTAAAGACAATTTTTAGCACTCAGTTTCACAAGATTTGGAGTTCCAAATTTTTCTCCCTCTCCTCCCCTCTTCCTAAAATGGTAGGCAATTTGATATATGTGCTATCATGTAAACATATTTCCATATTAGTCACAGTTGTGAAAGAAGAAACAGATCAAAAGGAAAAAAAATGATGAAGAATAAAGTAAGTGAAAAAAGTATGCTTCAATCTGCATTCAGAGTCCATCAGTTCTTTAATTGGATGGGGAGAGCATTTTTCTTCATGAGTCCTTTGTATTTGTCTTGGATCATCATATTGCTGACAAGGGCTGAGTCCTTCATGGTCAAATCATCACACAACGTTGCTGATACTGTGTACAATGTTTTCCAGGTTCTGCTCATTTCACTTTGCATCAGTTTGTACAAGCCTTTCCAGGTTTTTCTGAAATCTGCCTGTCCAGCATTTCTTATTGCGCAATAGTGTTCCATTATATTCTTATACCACAGAATGTTCAGCCATTCCCCAACTGATGAGCATCATTTCCTCAATTTCCAATTCTTTGCCACCACAAAAAGAGCTGCTATATAGATTTTTGTACACACAGGTCCTTTTCCCTTTTTTTAATGATCTCTTTGGGATACAGAACTAGTAGTGGTATTGTTGGATCAAAGAATATGCACAGTTTGGACATAGTTCTAAATTGCTCGCCAGAATGGTTGGATCAGTTCATAACTCCGCCAACAGTGCATGAGTGTCCCGATTTTCCCACATCTTCTCCAACATATATCATTTTCCTTTTTTGTCATATTAGTCAATCTGATAGGTGTGAGGTAATACCTCATAGTTGTTTTAATTTGCATTTTTCTCATCAAAAATTATTTAGAGCACTTCTTCACATGCCTATAGATAGCTTTGATTTCTTTATCTGAAAACTGCCTGTTCATATCCTTTGACCATCTATCAACTGGGGAATGGCTTGTGTTCTTTTACATTTGACTCAGTTCTCTATATATTTTAGAAATGAGGCCTTTATCAGAGACACTGGTTGTAAAAATTCTTTCCCATTTTTCTATTTCCCTCCTAATCTTGGTTGTATTGGTTTTGCTTGTGCAAAAGCTTTTTAATTTAATATAATCAAAATTATCTATTTTACATTTTGTAATGCTCTCTATCTCTTGTTTGGTCATGAACCTGTAACTCACTTAACTTCTCCTTTAAGAGTTTGGAAACTATACCACTTGGTCTATATATGTTTAGTATTGACATTACTTCGTTATCTATGGTACCTTTTAGCAAAATATAGTTTCCTTCTTTATCTCTTTTAATTAGGTCTATTTTTTATTTTGCTTTATCTGAGATCAGGATTGTTAACCCTGCTTTTTTTTTTTTTTTACTTCAGCTGAAGCATAATAGATTCTGCTCCAGTTCCTTACATTTACTCTGTGTGTGTCTCTCTGCTTCAAGTGTGTTTCTTGTAAACAACATATTGTAGGATTCTGGTTTTTGATCTACTCTGCTATCTGCTTCCATTTTATGGGGGAGTTTATCCCATTCACATTCATAGTTATGATTACTAACACCTATTTCCCTCCATTCTATTTTTCCTCCTGTTTGTCCTCTCTCCTCTTTCACCCTTTCCTTCCTTGACAGTGTTTTACTTCTGTCTACCACCTCCCCCGACCCGTCGTCCCTTCTGTCAGTACCCCCCCCTTTACTTAATCTCCTCCCCTCCTATATTCCTGTTGGGTAAGATAGATTTCTATATTCAATTGATTGTGTATCTTATTCCCTCTTTGAGCCAATACTGATGAGAGTAAAGTTCAAGCAATGCCTATCACCCACCCTCTCATCTTTCCCTCCACTGTAATAGGTTTTTCATTCCTCTTCATGTGAAATAATTTACCCCATTCTACCTCTCCCTTTCTCCGGCACCCAGTGTACTGCTCTTTCTTATCTCTTAATTGTTTTTTATCTCATTCCCTCAAATTCGCCTTATACCCATACCCACTCTGTAGATTACTTCTAGCTGTACTATAAGTGGAACAATTTTTTAAAATTACAGGTATCATCTCTTCATGTGGGAAGTAAATTGTTCAGCTCCATTGAATCCCTTATGTTTTCTTTTCCCTTTTTACCTTTATAGGCTTCTCTTGGGTCTTGAGGATCAAATTTTTTGTTCAATTCCGGCCTTCCCCTTATGAAAGCTTGAAATCCTTCTATTTCTTGAATGAACTTTTTTTTCTTTAAGGTATTATGCTTAATTTCACCAAGTAGGTGACTCTTCGTTGTAGTCCTAACTGCTTTGCCTTCCAGAATATCATGTTCCATGACCTTTGGTCGTTTAATGTTGCAGCTGCAAGTCCTATGCAATCTTGACTGTGGCTCCACAATATTTGAATAATTTCTTTCTGACCACTTGCAGAATTTTTTCCTTGATCTGATAGTTCTGTAATTTGGCTATAATGTTGCTTGGAGTTTTTATTTTGGGATCTTTTCCCTGAGGTGTTCGGTGGATTTTTTCAATACCTATTTTGCCTTCTGGTTCCTGGATGTCAGGGCAGTTTTCCTTGATAATTTCTTGAAAGATAGTGCCTAGGTCCTCCTTTTGATTATGGCTTTCAGGTAGTCCAATGATTTGGACGTTGTCTCTCCTGGATCTATTTTCCAAATCAGTTGTTTTTCCAATGAAGTATTGTACATTCTCTTCTTTTTTTTTCATTCTTTTGAATTATTTTGCTTGATTCTTGATGTCTCAGAGAGTCTTTACCCTCCACTTGCCCAATTCTAACTTTTAAGGAGTTGTTTTCCTCAGTTAGCTTTTGTACTTCCTTTTCCATTTGGCCAATTGTACTTTTTAAGCAGTTGTTTTCTTTTTCCAAGATGTTGACTCTGTTTTCATAATTCTCTTGCGGCACAATCATTTCTTTTCCTGATTTTTCTTCTACCTCTCTTACATGATTTTTAATCTCCTTTTTGAGCTCTTCCATGAGTTCTTTCTGGACTTGAGACCACTTCCCATTTTTCTTTGGGGTTTTGTCCATAGGTGTTTTGACACTGTTGTCCTCTTCTGAATTTGTGTCTTGATCTTTCCTGTCACCATAATGTTCCATGGTCAGATTCTTTTGTTGTTGTTGTTGTTGTTTGCTCATCTTTTTTTGGCCTTTCTTTTAAATTTGAGCTCTGCTCCTGGGGTGAAAGGCTTCTTGTGCCAGGGGCAGGCCCTGGCTGTTTACCTGGTGCTGCACTGATGTTGCCTTAAGGCTCACGGGGGACTCTCATGTGTGGTGCTGTGCTGAGGGGGTGGGGTGGGGATGGCCGAAGCTGCTGGAGGCTTTAGGGGGTCTGGCAACTTACCAGGTGCTGAGCTGGGTTTTCTAGTGCTGGTGTCTGGCATGTGCTGAGGCTAGTAGGGTGTTTCTGCATTTCCCCAAGGCTACACTGAAGCATGTGGTGGTGTTACTGCTGGTAGCTACCTGTTTGCTCAGGGCTATGCTGAGGCCCATGGGGGGTCCTGGTGTTGGTGTTTGCTTGCTGCAATGCACTGGGGCTCAGGATCTCCCAGTGGCTTGCTAAGGTGGGGCTTGCTGCTGGCTTACTGGGATGCTTCCTATCCCGGACTGTGTTCTTCTTTTACCCGAGTGAGACAGACCTTTCCTGCCAATCTTCCAGGTTTCTTGGGCTAAAAGATTGTTTCACCCTGTCTTTTTGCTGGTTCTACTGTTCCAGGTTTTGTTTTGGGGCACTATGTGATGGCTGTTTGGAGGTGAATATGGGAGAGTTATAGTGATTTACTGCTTTCTCCACCATCTTGGCTTCCGAAAGTCTTCCAACAAGGGGAAATTTAATCTGATGTACGCTCCAGTAAAATGTAAACTTCTTGAGTGGAATAATTATTTAAAGAGAAGAGAGAGAGAGAGAGGAAGGTAGTAGACAAGAGGGAGGCAATTCCAAAGAGCTAGGCCAGGGGGTAAAAAGAAGGACGCCACAGAAGTGCCCTCTGGGGAGCAGGATCGCTGGAGTTTAGCACAAGCCTGTGAAGGCCCATGAGTCATGGGAGCTGTGATCTCCAGAAAGCCATCAGCAGGAAGCACCATGTTCCTACCTCACCCAAGGCAGCATGCTCCACGCCCTCCCTCAGGTTGGTACCTTGGGAAAAACTCTCTGACGGTCCAGCCTAGATAAGTCTCTGCTCAAGGAAAATGCACTACATTTCTCTCTAGAGTAGATAGGAGCTGAGGCTCCCCAAGAGGACTCAGGCATATGAACAGCACATGGAGGGTTACCACAGCCCCACTTCTAATTCCAGAATGTCTAAGTGGGAAAGTCCCTGGAGTTACCTCAGCTGACCCCTTCTTTTACCAGAACTCAGGATGATCTGGGGTTGCAGCCTTGTGGGTGGGCACCCACTTGAAACTAGAGAATCTGGGTTTCTACATCCAGTCAACCCTCGCCTCTGGCTTTGAATCACAGCAAAGAAAACAATTACAGCCATTTGTGACATGGCTTTGGTAACGAGGACAAGTTTATAACAGGACCTGGATTAAGACTCCTAAGTGACATCACACAAATTCAAAGAGTCATCAGAGTACAGCTGGCAGTCATCCTCAGACCAGTGCTCATGATTTACAAAGTTAACTACCTAAGAGGCACCACTTCAAGGAATCCTTGGGCATAATCATCAGTCAAATCAGCAGAGGGTTCAACTGGCTAATCGAGGGCCAAATTCCAAGGGGTCAAAGCCCAGCCCTTCATTTGCTTCCAGGATGTGGGAGCCACAGCTTTGATTGCCCAACTGTCCACCTACAGAGAGAAGGCTCAGCCCAAACATTCTCACAAAGCAGCCCAGCCTGCAAGCTGATTGTGCTTCTCCAGCAAGGGGGAAGGGAGCTCTTTTCTTGTGCCAAAAGCTGTTTTTCAACAATGAACATATGTCTTAAATCTTTTTTTTCCTCCTTAAGGGTGATGATTGAGTGAGTAGGACTGAACAGAAACCCACAAAAAGTAAAAGTTGCTGCAGTTTGGAATTGTTATGGCGATATCCTATATCGCTTGCAAAATTCAGTTCTGGTTAGTCATCCATTTTAATCCTCTTTTTCTAACTCCTCTCAATTCTGTTCCCCTCTCTCTGTGGCTGCCAAACCTTTACATTGTGACAGTTTAAATTCATGTTTTCATGTTTCTCCCTTCGTAAGAAGGCAACAAAGACGACAACTGCCAAGTAGACGACAAAAGCTGTCCAAATCGAGGACCCAGGGCCCTAATAAAGTCAACAGGAATCATGTTCATCTAATTACCTTGCTAATAAGGTTTCTCAGCAATTAATACAGCAGATTTTATTATCACTCTGAAAAAGAACTTGTGATCTACTTATGATCATACCTTTCTTATACTCAATCCAGTCCAATCTCAATGTTCAATTCTGGGCCCAACTCATCATAGATCTACAGTTCCCATCCAAGACACGGCTACTAATGGATTAAAACAATGACCTACTGGGTACATGTCATACTTTGAGCAAGACAAGTTCATAATCCACTTGGTTTTTCCTGTGTGGATGACTAGTGAAATGAAAATTATGTTAGAAAATATAGTTCAGGGTCAAGCAATGAAAGAGGCCCAATGCTTGTAGACTAATTAGAATTCTCACGCTTGTAATTTGTGAATACTTAATCAAGAAGAGAGTCAGTACGAATGCAGATGGAAGCAGACTATTTGCTCCCCTTTTCTTTTGTTGTTTTGCTTTCATCCTTCTTTCTCGTGGTTCCTCCCATTGTTTCTAATTCTTCTTTACATCATGACTAATGTGAAAATAGGCTTACATCAGGGATCCAGGGTTCCACCAACACAGACTGTAACTACTTTACACATTGGTAGATGGCCTTCAAGAGTGTTTGTGGTAGACAAAAAATGCATATAGCCAACTTGTTGAACTTATTCAGCTGTGCCTAGTCTGGTCATCTGACAACAGACATCCAGTGTACTTATTGACAGGCCCACACTCAAAGCCTTCTAACCATGTTAGGTCATGCCCAGTATTGTGTTAAATTGGTACAGCAAACCCCGGATCAGTCAGTCAGTGAACTCAGCATTCATTAGTGCTTATTATGTATCAGGCACTGGGGATACAAAAAACGAACAGAAAGAAAGACAGTCCCTTCACTCAATAGTTTACATCGGGATGGAGGAAGCTGAGAAAGGGTGGGGGAGCAAAGGTGCCCACGTGGGGGGAGGGGGCCTGGTAGAGGAAGCCTAGATCATTCCAAAAAAGATTTTAATAGAAGAAGTATGGGGGAACTCAGAGTTAAATGGGGAAAAGCATCACAAAGAACCCTTAAGTTAAAAGCAACCTTGGAGCTCATCTATTCCAACCATAAGCGAAAAAGGAATCCATTCTATACAGCAATGTTAAGGAATAATCCAGTCTCTACGTTCAGACCTCATCCACCAAGGAAGGCCACGCCCCTTTTGGGCTAAATATCCTCATATACTCCAGTGATTGTCCCATAGCAAGGCCACCAGACCCTTCACCACTTGGGTTGCCCTGCTCTGGCCCCACTCCAGTGTATCACTGGCCATCCTAAATCACAGCCCCCATAACCAACCCCAGTATGCTAGATGGGGGCTGATCAGAGGGTGAGCCTAGGACCCTGACAGCCCTCATTCTAGTCATTCTGTCCAGATGAATGCAGCCTAATATGGCATTGCTTTTTTGGCTGCTGCTGATTCGCATGAAGATTGTGGTCACTAAACCACGAAGGTCTTTTCTCTCAGGGCCTTTTGTATAGAATGGCTAGACACATACAATTGATTTTTTGAACCCAAGTAAAAGGCCTTACATCTTATTAATTACATTTCCATGCTGCAAAAGCTTCAAGCATGGCTATGGCAACAGATTATGCTTGCTTTCTAAGGAGCAGCTAACCAAAGAAAACTCACTGCCATTAGCACAGCCGCCTGGTAATGAATGAATTCTTTAGACACAGCAACCCCTGAAATACAGAAAAACACAAAATAACCCTCAGTCCTGTGTGGCCGCTGCCTTCCACTTCTGCAGTAATTAGGGCCTAGTGGCGGACAGGAAGGCAGAGAATGCTGAGATTCATGCAGCAGAGAGAGCAAGCCTTGGAATCAGGAAGATTTGTTATTGTTGTTGAGTTGTTTCAGTTGTATATGATTTTTCTGTGACTCCATTTGGGGCTTTCTGCTTGAGGAAACTGAGGCAGACCGGGTAAAGTGACTTGCCCAGAGTCACACAGCTAGTAAGTGTGTGAGGCCAAATTTGAACTCAGGAAGCTGAGTCTCCCTAACTCCAGGCCCTGCACTCTATCCACTGTACCACCTGGCTGCCTGGAATCAGGAAGAAATTGAGTTCAAATTCTACCCTGGACACTTAGTAGTTGTGTGACCCTGGCCAAGTCACTAAACTTCTGTCGGCCTCAGTTTGCTCATCTATACAATGGGGGTAATAATAGCACCTACCACACAGGGTTGGTGTGAGGATCAAGTGAAATAACAAAGTTCTTTGTACATCTTATTATTATAGAAATGCCACCTATCATTATGATGATGATGATGATGCTGATGATGATGATGATGATGATGAACTTCAATGTTGGTAGACGTGAGATCTTTGTCTAACAATGGACTAGATGCAGCACTGGAAGAGATATGCTGATGGGTCAGGCTTCACATTCTGTCCATAAACTAACCCAGAAGCCAGGAGGGAAGGAGAGTCAAAGGCGAGGACCATTGGTCCTCCTTGGAGAGACAGAAGAACAAAGAAATAGCATTTCATGGAAAACCAAGCCATCACGTACTGAAGTGCCCTGAGAGGACTTTACAAAAAGGCCACCATGAAGGTGACCGTGGTGGTCTGCCAACATCTGTTACAAGGGATCGGGAAGTAGGAAAATTCTACAAGATCCTTATTCTGCTCTTCCAAAAGAAAACAACAGATTCATTAACACTGACTGATTTCAAAGCAAAGGTGGCCAGCCACAGGCGACTGGCTGGCCCCTATGTATGGGATGCATTCCCTCTTTGAAGGCCCAGCTTTCTTCAAGGCTCAGCTCAAACACTATCTTCTCTATGCAGTTTTGCTGGATTTCCTCTGCAGCTAGTGCCTTCCCCTACCCCCAACTGTATTGTCTCTACCTTCCTTCCTTGCTGGATTGCAAATGCATGTGACTGTTCTCAGATTGTGCTTCACATCCCATCTAACCATAGACCCGATTCATCCTCTTACCATGTCCCCTGCCACCTCAGCACATACCATTCCCGACCCCCATCCTCCACCCCTCTCTTGCTTTTCCTAGCAATCAAACCAATCCTACCACTGCTTCTGGAAGGTGCATGTCCATACTTTTCCCTATGACTCCACTCACCACCCCTGGGACTTCCCCAAAAAAAAACTCTCTTTTTTCCCCATATTCCCTTATATGTGGTGCCATCTCCTCTACTAGAATGTAAGCTCTATGAGGGCAAAGGCTGGTTTGCTTTTGTATTTGAACACACAGGGCTGGGCACAGTGGTTGGCATATATGAAATTTTTAATAAATGCTCTTCATTTATTCATTTCATTCATTAATAATTGCTGGATTGCTTGACAGCAAACAGTATGTTGGAAAATAGATCGGGGCAATAAATGGGAGTGACAAAAAGTTTAACTCGTAAGCTATACAGAAGGCTTACACCTGTATATGTAATGAATATTTTCTTCCAGAAGAGGGGTGGGAGGCCCTAGATATGGCAAGCATCAATATCATTACACAAAAGAAACAAATTACACTTTAACTGATGGGAAATGGTTGGCTACTCTTGCCACAGCCTAAAGGGGAGTATGAGGCACTCTTTTGATGTAGTGGAAGACCACCTTCATTTTCTTGCCTGCAGGTTACATGGCAGACTCATGCTGGATTTGTAGTTCAGTAACCGCCAGGTCCTTTTCTCATATGCTATTGTCACCTAAGATGGTATTATTTGTCATCTTCTAGATCAGCCACTGAACTCAAGCCAACAGTCTGATGATCTGACAATCCTGAGACCTGTTTTTCTGTGGAGCATCTTTGAATTTTTGTATCCTTTGACATATAATTCATTTAATGCTCTCCAGAACCCTGAGGTGGAAGCCCTCGCTATTCTGGTTAGATCTCCTGTAGAGGATGTGTGGGAGTACATGGACAATAATCACACAAGATAGGGTATGGCTAGCTGGCCATTCGTACCTTTAAAGAGCCTCTCACATTGTGCCCCCTCGCTGTCTCTTTGGACAAGGAGCATGAACATTAATAACTAGTAAGATGAGAGAAGGGTTCCCGTGAAACGTGGCACCTGAACTGAGTCCTGAACAAAGCCCAGGTATTCTAAGGCTGAAGCCAGATTGAATTTGAGGCAAAAGCACAGAGACCCAAGCTGCAATGTCAAGTGTGAGAAACAGAAAATAAACGGAAATGTCGAGTGTGAAAGATATTTGAAAAGGTAAGGCAAAGCCAAATTATGAATGTCAAGGGCTTTACATGCCAGGCTAAGAAGTTTGCATTCTGTGCTAGAGGCAACAGGGAGTCAATGAATCTTCTCAAGTAAGAGAGGGACACGATCAGACCTGTGCTTTAGGAAAATTATTTCTGTTACTATGTAGAGGATGGATTGGAGAGAAAAAAGTCTAGAAACTGGGAGATACCAATTAGGAGCTGAGCATAACAGTCCAAATGAGAGAGGATGTGGAGCTAATCCAGGAGCGGGTTGCTGCCTTGTCAGTGGGGCCTTCAGAATGGATGCCAAAGATGTCGTGGAGGGAGAACTGTAAGATGTGGCAAGAGATTGACTATCGAGGGTCAGGGAGAGAAAAAAGGACGACTTGAAGTCTGCAAACCTGATTGACTAGAAACATGATGGCACTCAGTGGGTTAGGAGTGGTGAGGGGAAGGAGGAGATCGTGAACTTTGGTTTGGATACACTGACTTGGAAATGCTAATAAGACCTGCAGGTGCAGATGTCCAGCACGCCATCAATGCCGTAGGCCTGGGGATCTGGAGAGAGATGAGGGGGAAATATGGAGATTTGGGACTAATCTGCATAGAAGTGAGAAGGGAGCTCATGCAACCTGAGATCAATGAGAAAGGGAATACTATGAAGAGGAAAGAAAGGAGCCCAGGAGAGTCTTTGAGGGAACCTACGGTTAAGGGGTCAGGGCATGGAGGGCAATCCAGCAGTCAGATAAGCAGGCAGGAAACCAAGCCAAGAATCTCCAGGCGGAGGAGGTGGTCGACAAAGGTAAATTCTGCAGGGAGGCCAAGAAAGAAGACGACCGAAAAAAGCCATCAGATTTGTTAGATAAGAAAACCTCGTTAAACTTGAAGAGAATAGCCGCAGCTGGTTGGCTGGTAGGCACACACATGTGTGCGTGTGTGCATGGCATATATGTCATATACATAAGTTTACCAATCAAGTGCAACTGTTCCCTCCAAGCTCAGATATACAAATTTATAGATATCAACATATACACACATATACACATACATACATACAGGTCCTGTGGATTTTCATTCTACTCTATTTTTACTGCAGCTAGAATTGACTTTTGGCAAATTTAATTAGCTGCACATACCTATAGAAATGCACATTTTTATGTTGCAAACACCATATCATTCAACCCAGCTGAACAAACATTCACTGCAGGTTCACTGAGTACAAGGCACTCACTAGGCACTGCTGAAAGGAAAAAGATGAGAAAGATATGGTCCCTGCCCTCAAGGAGCTTATAGTTTAGAATAAGAGACAAGACAGGTCCACAGGCCACTATGTAATTGATAATACAAATATGCAAAATGTGTTTTACTCTATAGAGGATGGCTGGCAGAACCAATGACATCTGTATTTGAAAAGGGTTTTCTAGAGCATAAAACTATTTTGTGTAGGTTTCCACAGTTTAATCTATTAAGTGATAGGTGGTAGGGGTGAACGTTAGGGAGCAGATCCAGATAAAACTATTTTAATGAAACTTCCATAGCTAATTAAAAACAGAGCAAATTGTATGATACGAGTAACTCAAATTAAAGTCTATTTTCAAAGCGGGTGACATCTGTTGTAATTGAAAGGAAGATTGTTTAGATCAGAAGACAAGAACCTCTCCTAAGTACTCAATGTCTTCTTCAGGAAGTGGACCACCAAAAGGAGGAACTCTCCATCCTGTTCAGCAAAGCTGTGACCATCTCAAATCAAGACCTCCCAAAGGCAGGTCACTTAAAGAGTATGTGCCCCTTGTGCACTGTGAGCCCCTGACAAGCTACGTATGTTTGTGTCTGACCTGGTGGCAGTCAACTTCATCACTGCCCATGGGACAAAACAAATTTCAACTTGTGTCACTTGCATATGTTTATATAAGATTAACCTTCATTAAAAGTCTGAAGCAGATGAAACTGATCTCCAGCATGCCTTCACCAGCTTCCTTACCCTGCCCTTCCAGCTTCTGCCCTGGCCTTGGTCCCAGTTACTCCCTGACCTCCCCCTTTCCCATTGCAGCAGCAGCCCCAGCCTGAGTTCACAACTTTCCTCTCCACCTCTCCCTCTCCTATCCTCGGTTGCTTGATATGTCATTCCCTTGAGACTCATAGGCAATTGAAGCTAGCTTTATAAACTAATTCGAGTTAAAGTGTTCATGGCAAGCAATGGCTTAATATGGCCTCCCTTCCTCCCTTCTTCCTACCCTGTAGGGTGTCTCAAAACCCAGCAACTGGAGAGTGAGCCCCCCCCCACTCCACTTAGATGTAATGATGGATGGAGAGATGGTCAATCTTGTTCTTGTCTCCCAAATATCAGGGCACCTCTATTTCAAAGAAAGCAGCATATCAGGCCTTCTAGAGGTCATAAAAGATCACAGATTTGGAGCTGCCAGGGACCTGCAAAGCCATCTGTTCCACATTCATTCATTTTATAGACGAAGCAACTGAAGTTCAGAAAAGTTAAGACTCGCCTTCCATGAGGTCCCAAAGGGAGTGAGTGAGAGAGCCAGGGGAAAACCCATGCCTGCTCATTCCAAAATCAGTGCTTTCCCTTTCACTTACAATTTGAGTAGAGATACAGAAAAAGTCTCATGAGGAAACTCAGGAGGCTTTTAAAATAATTTCCCTACCCATTTTTTTTCAATTGTTCTTCCTCTGAAACAAAGATTTCAACAGTGTTGAAAGTCAGTGACACTGCCTGGTAACTCCTCTGCACCTTCGAGCCTTCGGAGCTGGCAAAGGACACTTCGAGGTAAATGACTTGTCCAGGATCACGTGGCTGGCACGTGTAGGGGGTAAGAACTACAAGATCTGCCCTCACTCTACTCTAAAACAGTGACTTTCACTCTTACTAACATGTGACAGATCACTGGATGCTGCCTGGCATGAACCAGAAGTCAGGTTCAATTTTTAGAGAAGCCATGTTAGTGATTACAAAGGTGCAGTGTGTCCATGGCCCCCAATTTGTCTTTTCTCTTCACAGGCAATTTTAGCTTATGTTTCCAAGTAGTCTTTAGAAATCAATGAGTGATGGTGACATTGGATTATCAAGTAAAGTGGAAAAAAATCATCACATGTCAAGTTCTGAAAACCTACTTGACCTTCCTCTAATAGCCTGATTACTTAGAGGGTGCCGAGAATGAAGATCTTTGCATATCTTAAGGAATCGTCTATGATAACTCTTGTCCTGGTGACAACAAATTCCCCACAAAGAACGATTCTCTAAAACCAACCCTTTTTTCTGGTCCTCTGCCCATAACTTTTTTCTAACAAAAATATCTGCCCAGATGCACCACAGAGAGCTACTGAGGTATAACTCTAATCTGACCTGTAAGGAAACATGGCCCTTCAATGGCCCTTTTATATAGTTCAAATTTTCTATACCTGCAGAGTCTACCTCAATTTTCCAACCACTCATCAAAATCAAAGCAAACAACATTACACATAATAAAATTGGAGAGCTTATAGGAGGAAGGAAATAGTGGATCAAAATCCTTGTGAAACAAACCATTCTTTTTCTTCTCCTTGTTCATCGGCCAACTGACCACAGAAGGCTGGGCAATACTTCATTTCCTCTCCAGTTCCTGTCTACATGTAATATCTTTCTGGTATTATATATGCATATATATGCACACATATACACACACATATACACACACATATATACATAGACATATACATATACATATACACACTTCAACACTTCAGTGAAGAGAAGAGCTCATCAATGGTGGTGTAACCTTCAAAGATACAGATTACAATCTACTCAGTTAGCTGGTGGCACAGGAGCTAGAGCACCAGGCATGGAGCCAGGAAGACCTGAGTTCAAATCTGGCTTCAGACACTTCCTAGCTATGTGACCCTGGGCAACTCACTTAACCTCTTTTGGACTCAGTTTCCTCATCTGTAAAATGGGGATAATCAAATAAGCTAATAATTGTAAAGTGCTTAGTACAGTGCCTGAAGCATATTAAGGGTTACATAAATGTTAGGTATTATTAAATTAGTTATTCTTACAATCCCATCATACCTTCTCATCCTGTGCTATCCCTGTCCATTTCTTCTTTTAAATTCTCCATAAAGAATCTACTCAATGCCCCAGAAGGCTTCTTTAACATTTTATGAAATGTAAATAGTAGCAATAAAACAAGAGAAAAAAATTAAAGGTAAAAACATTGGCAGATAGGAGACAAAACTATTTGTATTGGCAGATGACATGATGATTTACTTAGAAAACTTAGAGAATCAGCACAGAAACTAATTAGGATAATTAATAGCTTCAATATTGAAGAAAGTAGGGAAAACCATCAGACCATATAGCTATGACCTACATAACATTCTTTAAAAATATGAAGTGGAAGTGATGAATAGATTTAAGGGATTAGATTTGATAAGAATGCCTTAAGAACTATGGACAGAGGCTCGAAATATTGTACAGGAGACAGCAACAACAGTAGCAACAACAACAACAAAAACATTCCAAAGAAAAAGAAAAGCAAGAAAGCAAAATGGCTTCAGTAAAGTAAAAGGAGAAAGGGAAAGATATACCCAATTGAATGCAGAATTTCAGAGAATAGAAAGGAGAGATAAGGAGGTTTTCTTAAATGAGCTACACAAAGAAATAGACGAAAACAACAGAATGGGAAAGACAAGAGATCTCTTCAAGAAGACTGGAGATATCCAGAGCAAGCGACCATCTTTGATTGCTTTAATCAATTTAACTGTTTAAAGTTTTGATCTTATACATATTTTACTGCTTGTCTTTATACTGGAGTTATTTTCCTTCACAAAGCTTTGAAAATGGACTAGGGGGTATTCTCAAATATTGAAGTAATAATTCTGAGTGTGTGCACCTATATTCTTTATAGGTAAAATATTTGTTTCATATGGCACCAAGCATTTAACTACTTGGAACTGAGTATTAGGATAATTTTTCAGGGGTTGTTAACATTTGGTTATAGTGTACATAATAATAAAAACTTGTTATTTATACTTCAAAAAAAAGAAAGAAAATTAGAGATATCAAGGGAATGTTTCATGCAAAAATGGGCATGATAAAAGCCAAAAATGGTAGGGATTTAAAAGAAGCAGCAGACATTAAGAAGAGGTGGAAAGAATACACAGAAGAACTACACAAGAAGGATCTTAACATCACTGATTACCACAATCTAACAGCCAGACATCCTGGAGAATGAAGTCAAGTAGGACTTAGGAAGTATTGCTAACAGTAAGACTAGTCGAAGCTAGTGATGGAATTCTAGCTGAACTATTTAAAATCCTAAAATATGATGCTGTTATAGGGCTATACTCAATATGCTAGCAGATTTGGAAAACCCAACAGTGGCCACTGGATTGGAAAAATATCAGTTTAAATCCCAATCATTAAGAAGGGCAATGCCAAGGAATGTTCAAATTACCTAAGAATTGCATTCATTTCACATGCCAGCAAGGTTATACTTAAGATTCTGCAAGCTAGGCTCCAACAAGATGTGAACTGAGAATTACCAGAAGGGCGGGCTGGTTTTCAGAGGCAGGCGAACTAGACAATAAATTGCCAACTTGCGCTGGATTATGCAGAAAGCAAGGAAGTTCCAGAAAAAAACAGCTACTTCTGCTTCATTGATTACACTAAAGCCATTGACTGTGTGGATCACAACAAATTGTGTCAAGTCCTCAAAGAAATGGGAGTACTTGATCATCTTACTCGTCTCCTGGGGGACCTGTATGCAGGCCAAGAAGCAACAGTTAGAACCAAACACAGAGTAACTGATTGGTTTAAGATTGGAAAAAGAACATTTAACAATACAGCTGTATATTGTCACCTTATTTATTTAACTCATAAGCAGAGTATATCATGTGAAATGCCAGGCTGGATGAAGCAAAAGCTGGAATTAAGGTTGCTGGGAGAAATATCAACAATCTCAGATATGCAGAAGATTCCATTCTGATGGCAGAAAGTGAAGAAGAATGAAGAAGCCTCTTGATGAGGTGAAAGAGAACAGTGTAAAAGCTGGCTTGAATTAACCTTAAAAAAAAAAAAACTAAGATCTTGGCAACTGGTCCCATCACTTCCTGGCAAGTAGAGGGAGAAGAAATGGAAACAGTGTCAAATTTTATGTTCTTGGGCTCAAAGATCACTGCGGATGGCGACTGCAGCCATGAAATTAAAAAATGCTTGCTCGTTGGAATGAAAACTACAGCAAATCTGGACAGCGTACGAAAAAGTAGAGACATCACCTTGCTGACAAAAGTCCGGAGAGTCAAAGCTCTGTTTTTTCCAGTAGCAATGTATGGTTGTGAGAGTTGGACTATGAGGAAAGCTGAATGCCACAAAGTCCACACTTTCTAATTGTGGTGCTGGAGAAGACTTTTGAGAGTCCCTTGGACAGCAAGGAGGTCAAATCAGTCAATATTTAAGGAAAATGATTCAGACTACTAACCGGAAGGACAAATACTGAAGCTGAAGCTTAACTACTTTGGCCATATGAGAAGACAGTACTCATTGGTAAAGGCCATATGTTGGGAATGACTGAAGGCAAAAGGAAAAGGGGATGGCAGAGGATGAGATGAATAGATAGAATCATGGAAACAGCAAACATGAACTTGGGCAGACTTTGAGAGATAGTAGAGGACAGAAGGGCCTGGCATGTTGGCGGTCCATGGGGATCACAGAATTGGACACAATTGCATGACTGAACAACAATGACGGTAACAATAGCTTCAGTAGAGGATACAAAGTAAATCCATAAAAACCAACAACATTTCTAAATAGCAATAACAAAATCCAGAAGAAAGCAAAATCTTATTCATAACTACTATAAAATGCATAACTATCTGGGACTGAATCTATTTAAGACATATACAATGCTTATGTAAACATAATTATAAAATATTCCTTAAAGAATGATTTAAATTATTAAAGGAATAATCTTCGCTCGGGGTTAGGCTGCACCAATAAAATAAAAAATATAATATTACCTAAACTATTTTAAAATTTTAGTGTTGAACCAATCAAACTACAATGTGGTACTTTAAAGTGCGAAGCAAAATTCTAGCAAAATTCATTTAGAGGAACAGAAGATTAAGGTACCTTCCAGGTCTCAAATTACATTATAAAGCAACAATCATCAAGACCATTTGATTCTGGTTAAAAAGAAGAAAATGAGGTTAGTGGATCAAGGTAAATAAGAAAGCATCAGAAAACAAACTCAATAGCTCAGTATACAACAAACCCAAGAAACCTAAATTACTGAGGGAAGAATGCTCTACTGAACAAAAACTACTATGCAAATTAGAAAGCAACAAAGCACAAATTAAGTTCACAAGAACATCCTATACCATTTAACAAAATAAATTCAAAATGAGTATGGGATAGGTAGATAGATGTATAGATAGATTGATAGATTAATAGATAGACAGATGACAGATAAATGGATAGATAGATAAGACAATCAAAGAGCTTTTATTTTATGTGACCTCAATACAAAAAGTCACAACATAAAATAGATAAGAGTGAGAAGTCTTAATCAAAGGGATAGAGAAAATTGAAAAAGATAGAGTGGGTATTTTAAATTAGATGAAATTGAAAAGCTTTTCGCAAGCAAAATCAATATACCCAGGATAAGAAGGGAAACTGTTAATTAAGGAAAAAATCTTTCTAGCAAATATCTTTGGCAAAAGTCTGAAATTTAGAATATATGGGGAATTAGAAAGAATCTAAGACCAAGAGCCACTCACTAATGGAAAAGTGGTTAAAGGATATGAACAGCTTTCAAAACAAGAACTGGAAGCTATTAATAATAATAGCTAGCACTTTAAGACTTACAAAGCACTTTACAAATATTATCTCATTTGATCCTCACAATAACCCTGGGGATGGGTGCTATTATTATCCTCATTTTACCACTGGGGAAACAGAGGCAGACAGAGGTTAAGTGAGTTGCTCAGGTTAACACAGTTAGTAAGTGTCTGAGGCCCCTTTTGAACTCACGTCTTTTTGACTCCAGGCCCAGCACTCCATCTACTGTACCACCTGACTGCCTAGTAAGGACTATTTAAAAGACTTCTCCAAATCATTAACAATAGAAATGAAAAGCAAAACAACTCTGAAGTTTTACCTAATATTCAGCCAACTGACAAAGAAGACAAAAGAAAGAAACTGCCACCATTGCAGGAGTTCTGAGAAGCCAGGCACACTAATACACTGTTTGTGGAACTATGAATTGGTCCAACTATTCTGGAAGGCAATATAGAATTACGCTAAAAGAAAAAAAAAATGGACTAAAATGCCCATATAGAGATCACACAGCTAGGTGTATACCCTAAAGTGATGTAAAAAAAATCAAAAGTGTCAATAAACACCAAAAATTTTCCAGGAGTACCTTTTGTGTCAGCAAAAAATCAGAAACAAAGGTGGTGCCCATTAATTAAGTATTGGCTAAACAAATCATGGTGCACATGAATGCATTGGAAAGTGACTGCTGTATTAGGGGAGAACATGAAGAATGTGGAGAACCATTAGAGGACTTACATAACTGATTTAATGAAAAGTAAAAGAAAAAAAACAAACAGAAAAACAATATACACAGTGACTTCAAGAATATAAAGTGAAAGACCCAAAAATGCTGGAACAGAATTATCCCTTATTACAATGACCAGGTGTAGCCCTGAAGAATCAAAAAAGGCGTCTCCTTGAATTCTTGGCAGGTATGGAGCCCTGGAGGGTGGATGCTGCATCTAGCGCCACCCAGAGTTGAGGGCTCACGTGATCAGCTGAATTTGTTATAAGGGCAGGCTCACTGGGGAGAGGAGGGGAAGGGAGGGAATATCTTCAGAAATGAAAGTGATACCAAAACAAAATACATCAGTTAAAAATAAAATGTTACAAGCTCCCTGGGCACCACCGCACCACTGGAGGTGTTCTCGGTTACCGTTCATTCTCGCTACACTGACTACCTTTGACAAGTCACTGTTTCCTGGACATCTCTCACGGAACAATAATCATTCTTCTTAAAATGCTGTATTCCACTTATGCCCATTCTGGGTATCTCCATTGCCCTTCAGATGATGCACAATTTTGATTCCTGAGAGACAGAGGTGCTCCTTGATTGATAGCAATACATCACTGAAAGAATCCTGCCATTTTCAAAAGAGGGGCTTTTTCATCACAGAGCAGCTAGGGACTACTTGAAGCGTTACACAACTTCACAGACGCAATACAGGTCACTCTCTTTTGACCCAGCTTATTATCCATTTGTAGTACCCATCCAAGATATCAGTTGATAGATGACCTCAATGGGCAGCCCATTAAACCATTTGTCATAGTCTAAACAATTGACATTTTTCATCCATTTTTTTTCCTGAAGGGCTTATTAAGCCAATTTCATTTGAGTGGCTGTGAAATTCTTTGAGGAGGTCCTATAATATTCTGAGGCTCAATGTAATCAATGTGTAGGACCATCTAGAGGATTTCACTATTTACAAGCAATCTCTCTTCCATTTGACCTCCTCCACGACGGAAGCAAAAAAACTCGGATGAGCAATTGTCTCTCTGTTTTATAGCTAATTTGATACGGATAATCATAGGATCATGGGACAGAGAGATTGTCCTCATGCCCCACTGTGATATAATGGTACCTATATGGGGCTTATAAGAACCAAATGCATAATAATGAATATCAATTAATTGGTTTTGTTTTGTCATTAAGTCAATCAAGTTGATTGCTTAGAATGAAAAGTAACAAGAAACCAATAAAAGGGAAGTCAACAAGCATTTATTTTTTTAACAAGCATTTATTAAGAGCCTACTATGTGCCAGGTATTTTGCTAAGCGCTGTATGTAGTACAAGAGAATCTGTACCTGTGCAGATACAGAATAATAATTATAACCTGCAAAAAGAGGACGCGGAGTTTGACAGCTTCCCTGGATTAGCATTTTGACATCTGTATTCACTGTGAAGAATTACACTGTGATTTCTGTCGAATGTGCCCAGAATGTGCCAGCTTTGGCTTGGCTTAACAGGTGGGAGTCCCAGGGCTTTTCCTTCAGGGCAGAGAATGGGAAGGGTGGGGCTCAGGGCCAGGCCAGAAGTACAATTAATAGGTTTGGAACACCACAGAAGTGCAAGCTGGCCTACAGGAGTTGTGGATAGTAAAAGAGAGTGGACCTGGGCCCTGTTTGCTCTGTCAGGCACATTAGGGATCAAAGCTGGGAGATCGGAGCTGAAGAGAAGTCAAGGGTCAATCAGGGCTGGCCCATGATGGTGATTGGAGCAAGAATCCTCACTAAACCAGGCTGAAGGAAGAGGCTACTGCATTCAGGAGTCAATTTGAGTGGCAGAAAAGACAAACAGCAACATGACTGATGAGGTGGGTCAGAACTGGAGAAGGTACAGGTGAGATCTCTCCCAGGATGGTGAGTTGTGTCAATAGAGGCTTGATATTAAGCTCCATCTTTTAACAACTGGCCCAGGTTTTTTGGAGAAGCTTTATTGCGGATGAGGACAATCTGTCCCAACAGTAAAAGGACCTGACCATATCAGGGTATCATCTTCTTTACCTTCCTCACTCCAGAAATCCTCTAAGCCCACTGGGGGCGAGGGAAGGGGGTGGGGAACGAGAGGGAATGCTGTATCTTGAAGGCCAATGGGGAAGGGCCAGAATTGGTGCTGGCCCCTAATCCATAGTCCTTGGGACTCTCCCGGTCACATTCAGCCCCCTATGGTATGCCAGAAAGGCCAGCAATAAGACCTTAGAGCAGGGTCCTGACAAGCAGGGTACTGTTAAAGAAGATTTTTATCTATCTCTGCATTTCCTAACTTAGTAAAGAGAATGTTAGAGTCTGGACAGGTCCCTAACTCCAATCTCAGTTGTCAGAATGTGGCTAATTAGCCACCTACCTGTTCTGTTTGGAAAGAAGAGAACTTCTTCTGCTTTATGTCTTTAACCTGAAATCAACTACTTGACTTTATTTGGGATATGGCTGAGAGGTAGAGCTAACTATGAATAACAAAAGCTGTATGATTAATTGATGTCAGAGCAATAATAATCTTCACAGCAATTTTTTCCAGACACTGTTGAAGCATTAAACCACTCAATAGAGGAGGGGGGGAGACATTTGGGTGAACTTCAAGATGAATTATCGAAACGTCACCACTAATGACAGTCTGGTGAAGGAGGACTATGTGTGTCACTTCTGGTAACACGGAGGTAAATGTCACAGCGTTTCCCAGCACACTGATACATGGTAAATGCCCAGGCAATTTTGGAAGGCAAAGATATTTGCAATATTGCTTAAATCCTTTACACCGTAGATAGGTTGTAATATGGTTGGTAGAAAAGATACAGTCATCATAAACTCTTGTATTAGTTTTTCATATAATTTGCCATTTGTCAAATGTTAAGGAGAGTAGACTATCTGAGAAATGACTGAAAACTCCACATCTCATGATTCCTTTTTCTCTCCTGAACATTAATCACTTTGACTATCTCCTTCTAGCTCCAAAGGGCCAATGAGCATTGCCTCAGGGACTGAAAAGGAAAGAAAATTCTCCTTCTGCCACCCAGAGGATGGGGACACAATCTATTCTCTTCTTGTCCCTCACTCTACCCTACGTCCGCATAGGGGGCCTTCCTCCTTTGGTTTCCACAACTTTGCCTGTGATCTCAAAGTGTAAAAAGGAAGATAAATCAGTTGTTGCTGGTCTAATAATTAGGAAACCCATTAAACATGGGTAGAACTCTCCAAATCTGAGAAATCACTTAGCTATAGGTTGCTTCCAAAATTGTCATTAAGTGACCTAAAGAAAAGTAGTCAAAGATGTTTCACCCTCAGAAGAAATTCTTCCAGTTCCCCCTATCCAGGTGGAATGGCTTCCAGCAAAGATCAAATTGTAGGTCTCTAATTTCCCTTAGCATCACCTCATCCACATTCCCCGGCTGCCATGTTTAGCCTTCCCAGTACAGGACTATTTACTCCCATCTAGTTCCTTGGGTGCACCAGAGAAGTGCAGATATGCATAGTCAACCAGATGCATGTGAGAACTTACCTATTTATCATCCCATTGAGACTCAAGAAATATGTTTCCCCCATGAACTCTTCCACCTCCAAGATCTATGAAAATTGGAGCAATGAAAGCTGGTCAATGCATTCCTCCTGCTTAGAAGTGGTTTGCTGCCAAGGTCATTTATTCTTAGAACATGTTTACTGGAAAAATCCAGTTGTAGTTGAATGATTGTTTAGGGAAAAATAAAGTCTATGGGTGAGTCATGAGAAGAAAAAAAGGTCATTTGAGAAGATTTCAGCAGAAGAAGGAATTGATAAAGAATATGGAGATGAATTCTAATTAGACTGAAAGGCTCCAAGACTGTACCCTGTAGTGAAATTAGTGTCTTCAATAGACAATGCTCCTCGTTAACAATAGGAATCTAACTTTCATTACACTTTAACTTGGATTTTTTGTCTCGTGTTGTACCACTTAAAATATGCATTAATGACCACAATGAATGAGTCTCTTTGCAGTGGCTATTCTGAGCTCCTTGAATGAGTATGCTGTCTAGCTGGGACCTTTGAAAGGGAAACTGTAATATACTAGATAGTCTGATAGCAGATAATGATCCGTGAGAAGAGAGTCACCTCTCTGAGAAGCTCTTGGCATCTTGACACACTCAGGCAACCCACGCCTGTGCACGTTAAGTCTTTGAGGGTGCGGTGGGGTGCAATGAGGACGTGACTTGGGGAAGCCTCCAACTATGTATCTGATACTGCTGCTCTCTTGAAGACTTGGTCAAAGCTGCCCTTATTCTGGCCTGGCAGTGAAGGCCCAAGACAAGCCTCCCAGACTCACAGTCAGCACTGAGCAGAACTGGGTGTTTCTACAGACACAATTACATTGTGAGTGCTTCGTCATGCTGGGAAATTTTTCTCTTTTCCTCTATTTAGCAAAATAAAAGGGGGGGAGGAAGGGAATTCTGAGACAGAGAGGGAGCCAGAGACAGAGAGAGAAGGAGGACAGAAAGATAAGGGGCTTTGGTTCTTTTTCCAAGACACCAGGGTGCCATACTATATTAGTCTAAAATAGAGACCTCTTCTATAACACCACAGTTTGCATATTTTAAGTCTGAAAAATCTCAAAATAAAAAAAAGTGATGTCCAGCATTTGTTAACTGGGAAACTCTAGAAGCCTATTTATCTATATACGTATAGACACATACATATCGTTCACTGCCCATATCAGTGTGTGTATTCTCTCTGCCATACTGCCTCATAGCTATAAAATACATATACATATATGTCTCCCTATTTGATTACTGTCTTGATGTGTATATATACATATGTGTGTGTATATACATATAGATATATTTTTATATGAGATTTGCAAAGTCCCTTCAGTATCTTTGGAAGGAGAAAACAGGAAGTGTATGTGTGTGTGTGTGTGTGTGTGTGTGTTTTGGGGCGAGCACCAATTAAATGCAAAATATTGATCAGTCTATGCATTGTTGCGGACAGGACTGGGTTTAAAGGCAGGCAAGCCAATTACTGTCAAAAAATAAAAGGACAGAAGGTTAAATTTCGCAACTAGAGAGATATGACAGCTATTTGCTTCTAATCTTCCTCTAACAATCAATACATGGAAGAGTAAATGTTATTAAACTAATTTACTCTTCATCAAAAATCAGAAATGAATAGAATAATTGACTCTTTATAAACAGCAAGTAACACAGCTAGGAGAAGGCTTCATGGAAAGAAAAGACCAACCCCACCTCTTACCAGACTGTCCACTGCAAGAATCCTCTTCTTTAGGGTTTACTGGATCATCTGCTAAGGCCTGTTCCTCCTGGGGCAGGACTCCTGTGGGGGCTTTGTCACCGTGATGTTTTATGAACCTGGATCCTAGAAAGGCCTATTCCCCAGGGGTCAGGGGTGGTGTGTCAGAGATGAATCATCAAAAATAAGTTGGAAAGTAAGTAAAGTTTCTTATCTGAGCTAGGGAGGAGTTTTCATTGGGCTCCCAATCTGTCCATCACCTCTCTTTGATCAGTGAGAAAAAGAAGGAAGGGAGGGAGGGAGGAAGGAAGGAAATACTGATTAAGTGTCTACTATGTGTCAGGCACAATGCTAAATACTTTACAAATATTATCTCATTTAATCCTCACAACAACCCTGGCAAATAGGTGCTATTATTGTCCCCATTGTACAGTTGAAGAAACTGAGTCAAATAGGTTAAGTGACTTGCCCAGGGTCACACAACTAGTAAGTATCTAAGGCTGCATTTGAACTCAGGTCCTCCTGACTCTAGGCCCCATCCACTGCTCCACCTAGCCTCAAGAGGTATGAGGATTATGAGAACGAAAGGAATTTGGAAGTGGGAGGTATATGGTGGGCAGGATGACCAGGAATGAATTACCCTAGTCTCAGTTCAAGCTAAGCAAAGTTGAGTATCACCTGAAAACTTTGTCGGCACACTGCTTAAACCACTGGCCACATTGCTAGACATCTTCTTGGTGGTCTATGACAGTCTAGAAAGAGGGATTCAGGAAAGGGAGGTCACTGCTGGGAAAAGGGAGCTTGTTCCTGATGTAACAATCCAGGAACGTGAGCCAAAGAGAAAGAAACCGATACGGGGATGAGAGCAGCTTCTGGCCTGAGCAAAGCTGGGAGCAGCAAGCGTTCATTTCATTTCCTCCCTCCCCTACCTTGCATTCTTTGCACCACTTAAGCCTCTTCTTTCTACATTCCAGCTGGCCCAATACAGCTGTCAGTCCAAGGAAGAGTTTTAAAACTTTTAAAATATGGTACAAAAAGCAAAAAGATCCTCCAACTCTAAGTCCAAAATGCATTTTCTCCAGCACGATCCAAGGCTTCCGTCTGTGCAATGAGAAGAGCTTGTGGAGCCATTCATGCAGATGGTTCCGATGGATTCCAGCCTTGCTGCCAGTCCTGGGGCCCTCTCTGGCCTGTTTCACTGATGTGTGTGGGCTATGACGGATCGAGGGCACGTGCTTCATCATGCCTGCTGTTCTACCCTGCAAGCAGGAATCCAAAGGTTGACTACGGAGTTCAGTCTGACTCAAATTACTGTAGACCAAGGAAGGAGAGAGTGAAGGCTCAGGTGGTGCATCTCAAGATTTTCCCTTCTCTTTAGAGCTCATTCTAGGAATGGGCCACAAACTCGTGATTTCTTAATAGTAAGTAAATGTGATCAGTAGAATCACAGAATCAGACTCACAGACCTCAGAAGCCATCTAATCCAAACCATGTGTGAAAAAATAATTCTTGCAACAACACACTCATTCAATGGCCATCCAGCCGCTGCTTAAAGATGCAGAACCCAGCATCCCTTGAGGAAAAACATTCTACTGTGGCAGGCATCATTGTTATGAAGTTTTTCCTAACAATAAACCTCTATGCTCCTCTCTACAACATTTCTCCCTCCCTACTCCCTCAAGTCTCCCAGTTCTGCCCTCTGGGCCAAAGAGAACAAGGTTCGTTCCCTTTGGTTTGACACAATTAGCAAGTTGGGAGCCCCCTACACCTCTCTGAGTAGTGTGATTGCTGGAAATTATGCCGAATGATGGAGCAAATGAAGCTAGCTGTCAGTTAAGCAGCATAACACCAAAGTGAGCATCTTCAGTGACTTCAGCAGGATAGTGGGATGTCAGAGGGATGAGGGAGGAATAGAGGCAGCCTGAGCTTGTGGTCGAGAAGATCTGGGGTCAAACATTGCTTCTACCATGAAGTGAGTGAGCCTGGGGAAGGCCCTTAGCCTTTCTGGGCCTCAGGCTATTGCCAATGCCCCACCTGCCGCCCTAACAGGCCATTACAGCTGGTGGCCCAGGAAGGAAGCTCCACAAACCCTGGACTTCACTCTGAGGGGGTCAGTTTCTTTTCTCTCATCTGGTGACTCTTTCATAGCATGGCATCTTGGCATTAGAGTTGATTCTCGCCAAATGCACTTCATTGTTTTACTGTGTATATGTAACAAGAGTAATGATAATAAAAACAGCTAACATTTCCACAGTACTTCAGGGTTTGCAAGGTGATTCACATGTATTATTTCATTTGTTCCTCAAAACGCCCCTATGACGTAGTTACTATTTTAACCCCATTTTACGGACAAAGAAACTGAGACTGAAAGAGGTTAAGTGACTTGCACAGGGTCACACAGCCAGTTAGTATCTGACGTGGGATTCAAACCTAGGTCTTCCTGACTCCAGGCACAGGGTTCCGGCCACTACTCATCCCCACCGCTCAGCTCCCTAACCAGAGTCCAAGCTACTTAAAGGCAAGAACTAGGTCCTACATTCAACAAATATCTCTTAAGTATCAACTAGATGCAAGAGGTGTCTAACAAATATTTTTATTGTTCAATTAATTGTGCCACTCTACTCATATAAGCTTTCCAGTACTGTCTCATCTCCTTCCTCAACAACATGAAGCTTCTTAACCCCAGTTGTCAGTCCCCACATCCCGATTCTTCCTCATTCCACTCATTCTGCTCCATCCAGATGATTCACCTTACCCCATCCACCCCAGCATCCTTTGTTGTGACTTAAGCCTTGCAATCAAAGGCAGAGGCATCAGACAAAAGGATACTTACTCGACAGAAGCCATGATTAAAATGGGAACCTTGGACCAGGAATTCTGCTGTGGTTCTGGAGAGTGGAAAGAACTTGGGATGGATGTGGATAATTCTGAGGAAGTAGATTAGAAAGGTCTTGAAAACAATTGGGGAAAGATTAGGGAGAAGTCAAAGATGACACCCAGAATCCTCTCTTTAAAGAAGGTAATTCTGAATATCATATACCAATAAGAAGTTTCACAACATCCTAGTAGGCTAAAGGTAGAAGGAACCTCAAAGATCATCTAATCCTGTGTTTTACAGATCAGGAAACAGAGGCTCAGCAAGACTGGACTTGGGGAAATAAGTCCTGTTTTATCATACTGAAAATAAGATAATGGTGAAACAACCAGTTGAAAATGTCCCATGGTTATACTTTAGCCATACATCATGTTCAGAGCTTTAGATGAGTCTCATGCCCCAGAATACCACTCGAGTCAAAGAAATATTCTGGTTAACAATGGAAGAAATAATCTACTTTCTAGTATAACTTCCAAACTCTGGAGACGGCCAAGAATCGGTAAAGCTGATTCATTTTTCAAGTGTGACTTTCTCTCCTGCCCATATACCTTCACCTCTCAGAATGTTGTCAACCAGCCAGAAGAATATAAAACTTAGAGCACCCCTAATGTGTACGCATACTGTGTCAGCTGAATAAAGATGGTGAGGGGAAGCTACTGAAATGTCAGTGACTTGTGGGATTTAATTATACTGGAATTAATGGCATTAACAATGGCAACCTGCATCATCGAGGTCAGGGTGATTATTTCCAAGAGTTTTAACACAATCTTCTACATGGTTCCTCATTTCTGACTGTATCAAGTCTAAACTCTTCTGCCTCGATTTTCTTCCAGGTATAGGACAGCTATTTTCTTCTACCACAAAAGAAATGCTTAAAACACAAAAGACTCATAAGCACAATAATTCAAAGAAAAAAAGTATCTAATTCCCACACTATACTATCCTAGGAGGTGGGCCATTAAAACATGGAACACTGTGTGGGGCTGTTGGAGAGGCACTTCACTTTCATCTCGGAATTGAACTGCCCAAGCAATTTGCTAAGGTCCGTATCTTCCAGCCGGTCAGGTGTGTGTGGATCATCCACCCATAGGTAAACATCTTCTTGGGACATCTGTCCTAAGATCCAGGAGTTCCTAACCTCTTGACCTCACAAGGTTGCTGTCCCAGCTAGCAACATGCATCTCAGCATCACTGTTTATTCTCCAGTGCTCAAGGAAAGGACATAAGAGTAGGCCATGGCCTTGGGTACAGGCTCAGCTAGTGACAGGTTCACCTGGACAAGCCCACACTCTTACTGACACATGCTAATAGCTGCCATAGTGGCTGGGGGAGGGGAGAGAAATGCCCACTTTTGCCACAGAGGAAATCCAAGAAAGAGCTGTTAGAATTCCAAGGCACACATTTGGAAGAGAGAGAGAAAAGAAAGCAGAAGTTGGCTCTCCCATTCAAGTCCATTGAGTGGGACACTCTTCTTGTTCAGTAGTCAGTCCTGTTTGACACAGTACCCCATTGTGGCATGTGGACACCAGCTAGATTCCCAAGGCTTATCAGATGTGGCTAGAACACGGGCACAGGCTCAGCTTTCTATAGGAAGTGACCTAACCAAAACACATGCCAACAGAAGTGGCCAAGGCACAGTTTGTCTCTACCGGTGGGGAAGCTGCAGCCTTGAGGCCACATGTGGCCTTCCATATCCTTGAGCACAGTCTTTTGACTGAGTCCAAGTTGTACAGAACAAATCCTTTTATTAAGGGGATTTGTTGTGTGAAGTTTGGATTCAGTTAAAGGGCTGCACTTGAGGACCTAGAGAGCCACATGTGGCCTGAAGGCCGCAGGTTTCCCACTCCTGATCTAGGTTTTCTATAATCTGCCCTCACCTATACTAGTCACCTTGGTTTCCTTCTTGTGCACAGTCAGATCAATCTCTCTGTGGCCCACAAATATACCATGCTTATTCTCAGAGTTGAATTTTTACTTACTTGCCCATCAAGCCCAGCTTCAATACTACCTCCTCCATTAAGCCTTTTCTGATAATATCAACTTTTTTTGACCTCCCTTTCCCTAAGGTCCCACAGTATTTTAGAGTCTCTAGTATATTACACAATTTAGCACTCATACTTCAATCCTTCCATGGATCCATGTGGGGACTTTTTCCAATGATGGAAATCATGACATTTTCATGCTGTAAAATTCTTGCCCATGCCTCATAGAAATTCTCTCTAGAAGACATAAGAAAGTTAGAGTCAAATGGAAGGATGTCTCATAGTGAGTCCTTGGAGAAGCAAATAAAGGGGTTGGTGAGGTTGGCTTTGTGGTGGGCCCAAAAGCAAGAAGTAAAATGTCAGGGGATACTTGGTTACCTACACTTCATAATGAGCATAAGGGAGAAGAACACCATGAAAATAATTGCAGCTGATATGCTGATATCTATTGCAGAGAATGAGAAAAAGTGTATGAAAATCTGAGCAAAGGTTCAACAGGCTGTTATGTACCTTACTACAGTGACTTCATTGCAAAGGTGGACAAGTGGAGAAAAATATACTGGAAAATACAGTTTGGGGCCAAGAAATAAAACAGGCCAAAGGCACATAAGTCTCTCCTGCTGTGATGCTTTGCGCTTCTAGCTGCTGTTCCATAAGGCATCATGATGCAATGACAAGAATGCTAGACTGGGAGGCAGAGGACCTGGGTTCAGATCCTGGCTCTTTCACTGACTGAGACAGTCTCTTCCCTGATGTGAGCCTCAGTTTCTTTCTGTGTAGAATGAGGACATTGGACTGGATGGTCTCTAAATGTCTGGTCCCATGTTTATCTTGTCTCACCATCAAAGAGACTATAAGCTCCTGAAGGGCAGGAACCGTGTCTTATGTCTGTGGCCCCTCACAGCACCTGGAACACTGCTGAGAGCATTCTATATGCCAGATGCTGCTGAGACCGTCCTACGTAGGAAAAAATGTAGTTTTCTTCAAGAAGCTGACAAGACATATTTTGTAAACACAGAGATTTGCATCTACACACATTCATCAGGAGGGTGGATGGATAATGATATAGTCTGCATGGTGAGGAAAGTACTTACAAAAGACATGATTTTGAGCATGATTTTCAATTATAGCAGAGATGTAGTTTTAGCAAAGGGGATGAGGAGACTGCTCTGGGCAGGCAGAATGCCCTGTGCCAAGTCAGTAAGTCAGTCAATTAACATATATTTGGCTCATACTATGTGCCAGGCACTGTGACAAGCACTGGAGATTCAAAGAAAGGCAAAGTACAGTACCTGCCCTTGAGGAGCTCATAGTCTGCAAACAGCTATGTACAAGCATGCTATCTACAGACCTGATTGGAAATAAATTGCCAGAGAGAAGGCACTAGAATTAAGAGGGATTTGGAAAAGCTTCCCATAGAAGGCAGGATTTTCAGATGGGACTTGAAGGAAGGCAGAGCTATCAGGAGGCAGAGAGGAGAAAGAAGAGTATTCCAGGCCTGGGGGACAGCCCACAAGGAGGCCAGTGTCATTGAAATGTAGAGTATGTGAAGGAGACAGGGGAGATGGAGGTGGGGAGGAGTGGCATAAGGTGTAAGAGTACTGGAAGTGGGATGAGGCAGGTCATGAAAGGCTTTGAACACTGGAGGATTTTCCATTTGCTCTCAGGGGTGGTAAGGAGCCAAAACCACATTGATGTCTGAATGGAGGATGGACTGGAGTGGGGAGACACAGTGTCAGTAGAGGCAGAGGCACATATGGGGAAAAGGAACAAAATCCAATTCAATAAACTCTGAAGAACCTATTATGTGCAAAGCCCTCTTCTAGGTTCTGGGAGACACAATGATGAAGGATCACACAGTACTTGCTTATACTCAAAGAAAGGTGAGAAAAATCAGGTACTACGCTCAAGTAAGTGTTTTTCAAGGTACAGTATGATCAAGAGACAGGGAGAGAGAGAGAGAGAGAGAGATGATATAAAGTTAATAAGGACCTACTATGTGCAGAACTCTGTGGCAGGTGGGGGAGGGTAGCAGGAAAATAAAGAAAATTTAGAGAACTGTCCCTGCCCTCAATGAGCACACAATCTAATAAATAAGAGGTGAAACCAGATGTATTTGTTTTTATTTTTTTAAAGAAGACATTGCTGCATTTTTCCCAACAAAATTATATATCTCTTCTTCATTCTCATGCAGGAAAGTACACTGGACTCAGGGTACAAATTCTACCCCAAACCCTCCCTTACTAGCTGTGTGACCATAGAGACAAATTATATAACCTCTCAAAGCTTCGGTTTCTTCATCTGTAAAATGAAGACAGTAATCTTTGGCATACACACCTTACCCCTGGGCTGGTGTGAGGAAAGCCAGCTTAATCCTTAAAGTGCTATAAAAATGTGAACGGTTCTTCTTGTTACTGCTAACTGCCATGAGGCATGCATGGATCCCGGCTGTGCCCCATACAGCCTTGCTAGCCTGCCATACTTGATTTGCTTCCACAAGCACCAGGCTTAGAAAACATTAAACCGGAAGCAGTTGGGCGAACAGTCAAAGGGAACCAAAAAACCAACAAAAAAGCAACAGGAAAAAACAAAAAAGCCAAGGAGAGAACAGAGTCCTTCCAGGCCTCTGCACAGCCTGGAAGGTTTCTGGCCCCTGGCCCACTCTTTTCTGATCCTTCAGAGAAAAGGGGGGAGAAGAGGGAGACAACGCCAAAGAACATGGGAGGAAGGTTTTAAGAGAACACAAACGTGGAAGGAGTCACCAACCCAATGGCGTCAAAGAGCAGAGCAGCCAGCCCCAGAGCCGAAGCCAGCCTGAGACCAAGTATGAAGTCAACGATGCAAAGAAATCTCTAAGGTCCCTTCCACTCTCCAAGGCTGGTGCCCCTGTACTGCAATACCCCCATCAGGCCTGTACTACTTGTGTGGCTGCCAGTCCTGGGCCCCAGACCTCATGACCCACCTAGATGGCTGAAGCTGTGGACACAGGACTAGAAACAAGGTTTCCTGACAGAGTCAGGGTCATTTTTCTCCCTCACGATACCTTACTATCATTTTATTCCCCTAACCAAATATATTATTATTTCCAAAAAAGGAATCAATTTTTTAAAGTCTGAAAATGAAAGAGAGTAAAAATTTCTACTCGCGATTAAAGAGGCAAACCGGTATAGAAATATATATATAATACATACACATATATATACATATATACATATATTTGCACATATACATACTATATATACATATATGTACACACCTATTTATTTATTTTAATGCTTCTTGTGCAATGGGTCGTTAGAAACAATCGAGTTCAGACAGTGCCAATTTAATGGGCAACACTTCGATACTTCAATGGACCTGTTATCTTGCCAATACGGTGGGTCACAACCCACACATACCTTCACACAGAACACAGCTTTCATTCCAGTCCTACTGGGCCATAGAAGCCCATAGAAGATCTCCTTATCATGCTGGGGGGGGGGGCTTCCTCTAACTCTCTTGGCATCACTGGGGCACCAATGATGGCAGATCATCGGTTATCCTTTACCCTCAATAAAAGGACTGGTCCATCACTTCTTCCAGTTCTTTATCTCTTCCGTAACATCCTTTATACCACTTTTGCTACACAATTCTGCACTGGTCATCTGCTACAGCCAATTCTCACATACCCATGATTCTTCACTGCCATGTGGTTGACCCGTATCTTTCATTCTTTGGATACTGTCAGACCCTGAGTATCAGTCACATGTTAGGAAGAATATTGGTGTTTAAAAAATGAGCCTTTGAAGGAAGCATTTGTAATCATTAAAAGTGCAGTGTAATTTCCCAGATGCTCACATTCCTTTTCCAATTCGATCCTGGCCCAAAGTTCACTGCCCATCTGCAGCAATTGTCTGTCCAAGTGCATGCTGCAGCCCGGACAACAGGTATTCTTCAACCACTTGGCTTTTTCTGCATGGAGAATCAAGCCAAATGCTTTGGGAGGCTTACTGATCTCGTAGAGGAGGCTCTGTAGTGTTCTGGGACTCGATGCAATCAACATAAGGGCATTTACAAACAGGAGCATGTCCCGTGCCAGCAGCAGACACCTCTGGTGAGCAGGCAAAGTCTCCCTGACTTACGCCTCATTTGATAAATACAATCAGAGCATTGTGGAACAAAGTTATCTCTGTCAGTGTGTCTTTCAGCGAATCCTATAGCATTTTCACATGCATGGGAGACTCATTGTTGGAGAAAGGCCTGTGTAGCTCCCTGTCTTTTGCTCTCCCCAGGCAAATGCTTTATTATGGCCAACAAACAATAAGTACAGTGGGACCTTATATTGGCTGCACCTTGCAGTAAATCATGTGGCTGTAAAACTGGCAAAAATATCATTTAAATGGATCACTTAAGTAAGGGAAGCCAACACAGACGTCCCCCTCCCCGTATTTGCTGCCTGTCACAAAAGAGCAAAGTACTGAGAGAGGAGAGCTTAAAAAGAGTAAAAATTGATCTTGTTCACTATGAAATGAAAAATGCTATGAGGCCAGTACCAAAGAATATTCTAGAGAACATTCAGACCTTTTTCCCCATTTTCTAAATTCAACTAGCTGAAATTCTATTTTAAAGTACCATACTATTTAACCTTTCAAAAGGAATGATTTGCCTGGAAAATATGCATTTCATCCTAAAGATGGTTTAGTCGTTTTCTAGAGAGCAGAATTTTTCTACCATGTGCTCAGTAAAAGCACAGATTATAGCAAATTCATTTCAGGCATGACAGTCTAGAAGCATACCTGCACCCTAGGAAGAATGCAATAGGTAACTTAATATTTAGAGCAGAAGCCAAAGCCAGAGCCATAACCACCAATTTTGGCAACCAGGGCATTTGTCACAAAATGCTCTTGAGCCAAGCAACATGAGAGGTATTCCCAATTCAACTTTTCAAGACAAACTGAGGCAAAACGTAGAGACCTTGGACGTTGGTACACGAGGCTTCACGAGGACAGAGATTCTTGGGGAAAAGAGAGAGAACCTGGGATATGAACAGCTGAAGTGGGTGTGGATCACGGGACATCTTCAAGCCATCTCTAGAGAGGTGATCTTTAGGGGAAGGAGCAGGATGAGACTGAGCCTAGCCTAGCTCCTCTAGAGAGATGATAGCTGGTAACTCCTTACTGCTTATTAGGGTTAGATCCAGTTGATTGTACCCACTGCCTGAGTACAAAGGCTGTCAGTACCTTCTAAATTTCTGTGCCCTGGAGTGAAGTTCCCAATACCCCACTCTGGGACAACTCAGACCATAATCGTCTTGTTTCACAACAAGGGAGGTCATAATAAAAGAACATATTCAGAAAGAAAAATAAAGTTTTTGAAGGAATGCCTGCTAGGATTAAGGTTGGTAAAAAATAAAGACTAAGTTACCAAGGGCCAAAGAATTCAGCAGCAAGTTTAAGCCAAGTGCCCCATGGTGCATTTCTCAAATTCATACTTACCTTAGGGAACTATGATGAACCACTCAAAGACTGTTTTGATTCAGCAACAGTCAGAGAAAATAAATAAGTAGAGAAGGGAGAAGGAAGGAGTCTCGGCAGAACTCTCATTTCTAACCCAACACCAAACTATTTTATTGACAGTATCAGCAGGTTGATTATAAAGTCAGTTAGTGACAACAGTAAGAACACTGGCACATCTTCCGTCCCGACAGATACCTTCCACAACCCAGGCTTTGCCGATGCTAGCTAGCTCAGGAATACTAAGATGTGGCATGAAAGCGAAGAGAGAATGTCAGATATTGAGAGGAAGCTTAATGTCAAGTGCTAGGAAAAAATGTTCCAGACTGTTGCAGATGTTCTCAGATCAAATGCTCAGATCTCTGAAAAAACTGTAGGATATTCAACTGACAGAGTAAGCATCAAACCCAGAGGGAGAGTTCAATGAGTTTGCTTCTTCATTGAAAAGAAAAGAAAATCACCAAGCCAAGTTTGGGGTTACTGTTAGTCATACGGCTTGAAATCTGACAAGTGGAATACTAATGCGAAAAAAGATTAATAAGTTACCTTATTATTTGCACTTTTCTGGTACAATGCTATATATTTTTTAATAACAAAAAAAGAAGAAGAAGGCCTTGCAAGAACACTGCTGGAGGAACCCTTGCACAGCCCCCACTAGCAAGGGCACCTCAAGCCCAAGGTCTGCTGTTTCTAAACCTTTTTCGGTCAGTTCTGGCATTTGGCCAGAGCCTTGCTTTTTCTGGTCCAAAGCGTGGTTTCTAAGACACTACAATTGTCACCTGCCCACTCATCAGCTGAGCTTACACAATTTCCAGAGGAAGTACAAAGACCTTTGTCTTGTAAGTTAAGTTAATGCTAAAGACACCAATGTTGGGGGAGAAATTTCCTCATCTTAAATTCAATGAGGGATTGGAGAAAACTTTCTTATAGCCAAAAAGAAAAAGAAAAGAAAAAATTGGAAGCAATATCCATGACATTGTAATGGACACAGTTCACAAGGCATTCAAAGACTGATTTCCTGCATTTTTATCTTGCTATGGATGACCCAACCTCGGTCCAAGAAGCTCTACTGAGATACATGCCACCCCGCCAGCCGCATTTAGGCCTAAGAAACCTTTGTGACCCAGTGAACAAACAAACTGTAGGAACTAAAGAAAAAATCAAGACGTCAGAGCTGAGCTGTGAGCATGAGCTCTAAGCTGGAACAGGCAGAAACGGTCTTAATTGTAGGTAGCAAAGGAACCAGGCTGAGACGGAGGAGGAAACTCTAGTCAAATGGTCGGGTCAGACATGGAGAAAACAACTGTAACTATCCACTTCACATTTACCTTAGGGAAGTGTGATGAGTTACCCAAAGACTGCTTCAATTCAATAACAGTCAAAGTAAAGGAGCAAGTAGAGAATGGCAAAATTTTCACAAAATTCTCATTTCTAACCGACTGACATTTTGAACCATCACAAGCATTGAGTGTTCTGCATGATGACATGTACCTGGTTTGTAAACTGATGGTAACACTATCTTATACCATGGCACCACAATTTTATGCCATGGTACCACTATCTTATACCATGGTACCATATCTTATACCGTGGTACTATTTGCTAAAGAGAACACGATGGGCATGTTTAATGTATATTAAGTATAGTTAGCCAGAATGGGCCGAGCATCTCCTCTATGCTTCTCATGACACCTTCACTTCCCACCACCTCCCACAAGAACAGAGGCCAACTGGGCTTCCAAAGGCTCGTCCTAGATCAGATTACAAGAACATCTATCTCAGCAAACAGAGGAAGGGACACAGATGGGGAAAGAGGAAAGGAGTGGGGGGGAAAGGAATGGGGGGGAGGGGAAAGGAGGACTTCCCGAACCCCTCAACCATTCTTCACCCAAGAAACAGTATTAGGTGCCCTGGGCTGCAGAAGGGCAGCTTGTTCCAAAGTGGGATAACTACATCAAACCCTAGCCTACATTCCAACGTTCCATGCCAGAAGCTCTGCCCTGTGACCTGGAAGTGTAAAATTTTCTCCCAGTTTGTTTTGAGGAGTTAGTCCAACCCAAGATCCAAAAGGGCAATGGAATTTTTGCTTTCACAAGTCCCTGCCTTCTCTTTAAATGGGGAGGGGCAGTTAGGAAAAATGGCTCAATTCTGCCATTTATTACCATTTTTATTGACTACAGTATTCTCTCTCCCAAATTCACTGTTCCGCTCTAGCGATGGGGAAGGGATCCGTGGTTTCTAGAAGGAAATGTCTGTCAGAATCTGGCTGATGACTTAGTCTGTGCCATGTGAGATTGAGAGAGATTAAGTAATTTGATCATGGTCATGTAGCTCCTAAGTATAAGGGACAGGATTCAAATGTAGATCTTCCTGAGGCCGGCTCCAGCACCTTGCCAAGCTGCCTCTCAAGTTATCAAAGAACTCTATCAGAAGAAGCCTTATAGGGGAGAAAAGAGAAGCTCTGAAGTCAAAAGTCTTTGGAGTTCTAGTATGGAAGCTGCCAGTTACTGGCTGTGGGACCTTGGCCAAGCCATTTCACCTCCTGGAACCTTACTTTCCTCTTCTAGAAAATGAGGAGAATACTATTACCTACCTCCCAGTTTTATTGTGGAGATCAAATGAGATCGTATTTGTAACCTGATTAGCACAGTGTGGGCACATAGTAGGTGCTTACTAAATGCTTATTCCTTTCCCTACTTTGTAAAGCTTCCAGCTACTATATACATATATATGTGTATACATATATACGTGTATAGCCACACACATGTGTATAGAAACCTATCTTATATATATATATATATGTGTGTGTGTGTGTGTGTGTGTACATATGTATATGTAAATTACTTATTACTTCACTGACTAGGTTGTTGAAGGGCTCAAACAAACTCAGAATGATTAGTAAACTGTAGAGTGAAAAAGTGGAGGATTGCATTGTTGGTTATTAGACAAGAACAGTTCTAGTATCTAGAAAGATACCAACCAATCAAGTGAAAATAAGACTTTCTTCAATAAATTCATCCATTCAACAAAACAAGCATTTATTAAACACCTTCTTTTTGTTTCTTTTTTTTTTTTTGGTTAGGCAATGGGGTTAAGTGACTTGCCCAGGGTCACACAGCTAGTAAGTGTTATGTGTCTGAGGCCGGATTTGAACTGAGGTCCTCCTGAATCCTGGGCCAGTGCTCTATCCACTGTGCCATCTAGCTGCCCCTATTAAACACCTTCGAAGCATTCTGTACTCATATGTCAGGGCCTGCCCAGGCACTAGAGATGCTGAGCCAATTCCAAACAATCTCTGCCCCCTTGAGGTCCTACTCTAGCTTATGTTTGACTGACTTCATTCATCTGGAAACCAAATGAAGTCTCCCTCCCTAGAATTTGTCAAGGTCCCCAATTCCCAGTTCACTGAGGACTTCCCTGCTGCATTCCTTTCCCAAGCCCAGCCCGTGAGGCTCTCTCTTGACCACAGGCTTCCTCTCCAGTATTTGGGACTGCTTTCATACCATTTTCTTTGGCAGAGATGATTTAGTGGTCACATATAGTCCTTGGCTCGTCTGAATATTACTTGTTGATAAAACAAATGAGATTCGGTCTCTGTTTAGGGAACAATGGGAAATGAATATGCTCTCATTCTAAGAAGTCCAGCATTAACAGCATTCACATAGCAGCGCTGCACACAGGAGACAGAGCTGTGACGCGCTGCCATTGCCTGGTGATAGCAAAATATTCTTCATCACCCTGATAAACATGTATTAAATGGACAGGGAAGGGTGTTAAACGTCGGGAATACTAACAATCTGCAAACAGTCCCTGACCTTAGAGCTGTATGATTCAAATACACAATATGTATTGTGAGCAAGAGACTCTCAATTCAATTTAATGATAGTAATAGTAGTAGTAGTAGTAGTAGTAGTAGTAGTAGTAATGTGGTGTTTTAAAGTTTGCAAAACACCTTACAAATGCTATCTTATTTGGTCCTCACAACAGCCCAGGGAGATGGATGCTAGTATTATCCCCACTTTACAAATGAAGAAACTGATGACAAGAGAGAGACGTGCCCAGAGTCATATAGCGAGTAAGAAGTGCACGAGGCAGGGTTTGAACTAAGGTCTTCCTAATCACAAGCCTGAGGCTCTAGGGAGCTGCAATAAACATTTGCTAAAGAGACATTCTGACACAGTAGATAAAGAGCTGGCCTCAAAGCCAGGAAGACCTACATTCAAGTCCTGCCTTTGAAACCTACTGACTGTGTGAACTGGGATAAGTCATTTAAAGCTCTCAGCCTCTCAAGGCGATACTCTGAAGACCAGAAGTTTCAGAGAGTAGTTGATCTGCATTGGTCAAAGGTGATTTCTCACCAGGAGTTCCTGGAATCAAATAAGTCACTGGGGTCCAGACCTCCCCACTCCAATGATTAAGTGCCTACTATGTGCAAGGCACTCTGCTTGATGAGGAATACAGAGACAACCACCATGTACACAGATGAGTAACGCTAAGTAACTTGAAGAGGGAGAAGTAGAGGGTGGGTACAGAGGGATCAGGAAAGGCTACAGTGGAACCAGAGCTGAGCCTTGAAGGACGCTTGGTATCGTAAGAGGAAAGAGAGCATACTAGGCCTGACAGATGGCCTTATTCATGATGTCAAATGATCCTTAAATGAGAAAATAATGCTTAAAGGCCATTTTACCTTTTTTCTACTGAGCTGCTCCATCCCTGGGCCAGGTGCCCCACCACACCACCATTAGGAGCCTTTGGCCTTTCGATCCACCCTAAAGCTGAATTCTCCTGTGTGTGTTATCTCCCCCAAACAGGATGTGAAATCCTCAAAAGCGAGCAAGGACTGGCTAGATCTTTCTATTCGTATCCCCAGCACATAACACAATGCTCGGCACAGAGTAAGTACTTAATAAATGCTTCATCCTTTCATTCAAAAGAAAACAAAACAAGCTCATCCTCAAACCAGGCATCAACAATTAAAGTGTGATAAGATATGTTTGTGGACTCCACAGACCTGGAAAAATGAATGTAATCACAAAGGGGTATTCAATAAACAAGACAAATTTAACCTGCTCTTCAAAAAACTTCATTTCCATGAGCATGAATTAAATTGTTGCCCATCTTGTACCGGCAGAAACTCTGAGGTCTACATATGCATGCAGAGGAATGTGTGAATTAAGGGTAAATAACATCTCTGAAAAAATGATCGACTCCGTCTTGGATCATGGAATGTGCATTTTTGGGGTGCTTCTCTACAAACTGAGGTTTTCAATTAATTTCAACTAGGTTGAAGTTACCACATTTCTCTTCTGAATCACCCAGGAGATACCCTCCTAGCATACAGCTGTGGAAAGCTCTCCCTATTCCAGAAAAAAAAATTCTGAGTTGATTTTTTTTAATGGAAAAAGGCCCGCATTTTCCATTTTATACCAATATTCATCCAAAAACTTTGGAACCAATCTGCTTCCTGTTTTTATCCTCAAAATGCTGCCTGGAGTTTGGGAAGAGGCATGGCCAACACATGCCCAAGTGGTTGAGAAGAAACCTGTGAGGGCTCAGAGACAGGCTGCACAGTCCAATGAGAGAGTGACCTTCACACCCGTAGCCAGACTGTTTGAGAGCTCAGGGGAGAGTTTGTGAAAGCTGCTGAACTGCTCTTAAGACCCAGGTTTAAGCACTGGAGCCAGGATTCTATCCCAGGTGCTCTGACTCCAAAGCCAATGTTCATTCCATTGTTCCATGTTCCACCTGGATGTCTCACCAACAACACTTCAAACTCAGTGCAACTACAACCAAGCTCATTATATTTCCCCTGTATATTTTGTTGAGAGTGATACCATTCACCTGGTCTCATGGAAAGGTAGAGAACTAGTAGATGGGCACCTGGGCAGATTCACTGAGCTCTTTTCCCAAACTACAACTCTATGGACTTCAGTGCTACAATGGAGAGGTCAGCATCTCACCAGTGTGCTTATGCCCTCCTAAAGGACAGCTCACAACACATCCATTCCTTTTCATCTTGTGCAATTTGTGTCTATGTCTTCCCAGAAACCTATGACACAAGACCTGTCCTACTCCCCAGAGTGTGCTTCTGGGCTTTAGACAACTGGCCTGTCCATCTGTCATGCTACATGACCAGTCCATTGCTTTTTCTGGTCATAGATCCTCAAAGATTTCTTTTATGCCACTTCTCGTACAGAATTTTTTCTTGGCAATACCTCATTTCCTATTGACACCCAGCATGCACATCTCCATTGCTGTGTAGGTCACCCACAATTTTGATTGTCTGGAAATCATGACATTCCATACCCATAGCCTACAGTATCACCAAAAAGACTTCCATACTGCAAGACATCTGAGATCTCATCAACATGAAAATTCATTTCAACAATGCGTATGGTAGCCCATCCTGTACAATTCTGGTTTATGTCCTCCCATAACTTTGACACAGGAGGTCCACCTAATGTGCTGGGCACCTTCATCATATTCTCTGGACACTGGCTACCAGTCGAACATGTGAGCTGTCCATATCTTAGCCTTCATTCTCACTCTGAGACTAGTCCCATATTTTTCTCAGTCATACATTTCTCTGACAACATCTTTTACTTAGCTTCCCCTATATTATTCTTCATTCACAATGTGTTACCATCTGCTCACAACTGCCAAAAAAAGATGGACATTATACACACTGGGGTGAAGATGGAGGCCATCCACATGGCCACATAAGCGTCGCTAATGGGTCACGCTTGTAGTTGTCTTGGTTCCCCTGAACAGTCCTAACTTCCATAGACATAGAGCAGGGTGCTTTCTGTCCCACCATGCAATGCTCTGTAGCCAAGCCCCTGAGAGATTCAGCAGCAAAGCCTCAGGTAGTGAACCCCACTTTGCTTTTCAATTACATGTGTCTTACCCACTGAGAGCCAACTACACTTTTCACCGATCAAAGCTTTTTAAGGTTCATGGTCAACACTTTAAACACAAAAGATTGTGTTTTCTGGGCCTGAAGAAATGAAGGCATGCCTCAGTGGTCCCTTTCAAGTTTTTCACATACAGTCTGTTTAAAAGGTCAGATTTCTAGGGTTGTGGTCATTCTGTTATCACAAATCCACTAGCCCCTGTCTCCAGCCCGCTGCCACATACATACACATTTTCATTTTGCTCCTCACGCAGATCCACACAGAGCCTAGGGCCTCTGTCCACAGCGGTGACGACATGCCCAACTGCTGATTGCTTGGACCCTAGGGCCATCATTGGAGAATGGAAGGATAAAGGGAGGAAATAGATTCTGTGTGTAACTCAGAAAGTTTGCTTCTCTCTCTGTACTTCCGAGGTGTTGAGATGGGTTTTGATCAGTAAAGCGGTTCCTTCCCCACTGACTTTAAGCCCATTGGTGGCAGTCACTGACAAGCAGGGTACATAGCACATCATGTCTGGCAACAATTCACACTTCGTTTTTTCCAATAAATAGAAATAGCAAACTGCAGGTGGCTGGTGCAGTACAATCATCAGCCACTTCACAAATAGGATATGTTCCAGACCTCTTTCATCGGGGTCCCAACTGATCAACCCTAGAGGTTTCATAGAACTGTAGCTTCAGAGTATCTCACAGCTGGCTTGCCTACTGCCCCCTACGGCAAGCTCCCTCCGCTAACCCATCCCCAATAGGCATGGACAAGTATGGTTTCCTTAATCTATTACCCACTGATACACAGGCTTTCTGTAATCTGCCTGGTACTAGCAACCAGTAACTTAGCACTAAGACAAGAAAAACTGCATTATCATTCCCAGTGCATCTGGGACAGGAGTGGGAGGAGGGTAGGAGGACAGTGGGCAAAGCCTTTAAGGAATGGAATCTGAGGTCGCTGAAAGAACCAGTAATAGGATAATAGGCTCATGAATCTAGGACCAGAAGAGGCCTTAAAGGCCTGATTTTACTAACCCCGGCTTTTGCAGAGAAGGAAACAGAGGCCCCAGGAGGGTGAGTGACTTGTCTACGCTCATATACGTAGCAAACATCAGAAATGGAATTTGAACCAAGGTCTTTTGACTAATGAGTCAGTGCTCTTTCCAAAGGACCAAAGGTCAGCTAGTTCAATGCCTCTCACCCTACAGAGAAAGAAACTGAGGCCCAGAGAAAGGAAGTGACTTACTCAAGGTCACATAGGTAGAACATGACAGAGTCAGCTTTTAAGCCCATGTCCTCTGATTCAACCCTAGAGGGTGCCATTACCATCGAAGCAGGCTAGGGAAACAATTGAGCATCAAGGCACCTTTCTGGGCTTCATCTTTCTCATCTATAAAATGAATCAGAGCAAGATGATTTTAGGATTCCTACCAGATCTCTGAAACACATTTGAGTCATAGAATCACACACTGATTATAGAAACATAGCTTTAGAGCTAGAAGGTAACTTGGAGGCCCTGTGAGTCAAACCCCATATGTTACAGATGAGAAAACCCCAAAGGTGCCCACGGTCACACAAACAGCAAATGGCAGGGCTGGAAAAGATCATTAGGCAGAGAGGCAGGGAATCTGGGCTCCTGTGCCAACTACTACTGACTTGTGGTATGAAATGGGGCAAGTTTCCTAAACTATCTTTGCCTCAGCTTTCACATAGAAAGGAACAGGCCTTCCTGCCCTAGCTATGGCACTTGGGTGATGTGAGGACCAACTGACAGGATATACCCAAAATGTCACTGAAAAGAATGAGTGAAGTACCATTATTATCATTAGGCACCAATTTCCAACAGTTAGTCCAAATGTTAGCTTTCTAAACGTAAGGAGATCACTTGGTCTAATACCATATTTAAATATGGGCTTAACCATGACCACAGGAACAATGGTAGACATATTGTTGATTTCTTATCTCTGATTAAATGCACATTTTGTCTTCTCCATATTTGGGGGCATACAAAGACTCCAAAGAAAGCACTGGGCCTTACAGATGATACTCAAAAACCCTTTTCAAAGCCTAGCACTCTCCCTCCCTGGCTTCCTCAGCATCTGTGCCGAGACCAGTTCCTAGACAGTTGCTGGATTAGCCCTGGGAATTCCCAACCAGTCCAAGGAGACTGTATTATGCAACTTCTGTGTGCAGGGTGCTGTGGATGCAAAGACAAGAAGAAAAACAGTCCCTGGCCTCAAGGAGCTCTCATTCTGCTGAGGGGAAGCCAATGTCTTCCCAGATCACTATGGACACAATTATGTGAAGTAGGGAGAAAGTACAAACTCGTGGATTCAGGGGTGGTCTCATATGGAAAGTGGTACCTGAGCTGAACCCTGAAGAGAGCCAAGGGTTCCCAGAGGCAGATGTGTTACACTGTCAGAGGCTAGTGTAACATGCATGGGCAACACAGAACGTCTGCTTTGGGCAGCGTGTAAGTGGGACAGTTTGTCTGGATCACGGGGTCGGGGGACGTGGGAATCAGCCTGGAAATAGAGGCTGGAGTCAGACTGTGCAGGTCATTAAATGTTGAGCTGAGGAGTTTGTGGTTTATCCCACAGGCCCCAGACAGGTCGTTGAGCAGGAGAGTGATCGGGTTACATGGCAGGTGGAAGTGGAGGGAGATTGGGAGCATGAAACCCCTAAGACAAGTCCCAATCCTGCCCATGCACATCTTAGTCACTCAATTCCTTTGAAGGACTGAGGGATGAGAACAAACTTCTAGATCTGATTCTGTATGGCTGAAAGACAAAGTGGGAAAGAGTTGAAGATGTCCATTTACAATTTGTTTACAGCTTCATTTCATAAGAGGTTTCAATTATACTGAAACACTGATGGCAGCTGAGGTTTCTCAAGAAAAGCTATTGTCCTAGGAAGAAAGAAAGGACCCTAGCAGATGAAGCCACTGACAAGAGGCGTCCCTGGCTGCCAGGGAGCCTTTGTTCCCAACCTACAGGCTTGGATTTTTCCCTCCAGCCTCCAGTTTCTAAACATGCCACTCTGGAACATGCGGCCATGCTCTGAAAGTTCTTCAATATAAGTTCTCTTCTGTGAAGTTCTTGTGACATTTTGGCTCGTGGGATCAAAAGGTTCCCTCAGTAATAACAGCAGCCACTCACATAAAGGTAAGAGAAAATTAGAGCTGATTTTTGAGTTGGCCTCGCCACTCCTTTTCAAAGGATGGCTTCGCTTGATTCTCTGCTGGTCTTAGAAGTATGTGATCCCGCCTAGACATTGAGCTACATAGAATAAACTTTCCCTGACACTGATTTGATGACCTGGTACCTGACACAATATATATGGCAAGTAGGCCAGTGATTTAACTGATGCAGGCACTCCCTCTGAGAGGCCCAATGCAACAAACACATTTGTAAGTTAGCATCTTAGAAAGTTACCTGAGTCTGAGGGACAGTAAGTGATGTGCTCGTGGTCACAGTGATACATAGGATTTGAACCCAAATTTTCCTGACCCCAAGTCCATCACTCTATCCACCAGATCACCCTGTCTTTCACAGTAGAATACAACAAAAGAGGCATATACATCTGGCAAGTCCTCTCAAGATCGAAACATGCTTTGCGTGATGGGGATGTGAAAGCAATCTGGTTTTCTTCATTGATTTTTTCTCCAACATAGGAAAAGAGTCAAAAGCATTTTTAAAAACTACGTATTTCCACAGACTACACATTGCCATTCAATAGAAGTTGGGTAATCATGACGTCACACAAATGGATAACTGTGACTACTACTGTCTCTGAAAAGAGAAGTTGAGAAGATAGCATTTTCTAGAGCTCTAGGCTCCAGGATGCCTGTATGTCTGCTGGTTTTTATGCTGTTGGTCTTTTGTTAAGTTCAAAATTGTTGGTGTTTAGTACAAATCAGCTGGCAAATCTTTTCAATCCTACCTACATGGTACCTTTCACCCCGTCTCTTTTTTTTCCAGTCCTCCAGCCTCATCCCTGGTTCACATCCTCATTATTTCAACCTTGGACTATTGTAAAAGACATATAATTGGTCTCCTTGCTATGAGGATCTCCCTTCTGCAATTCACACAGCTGTCAACTCATCTTCTAAAACACAGATCTGACATCATTCCTCTAGTCAAAACCCTTCAGTGGCTCCCTATCACCTCAAGGGTAAAACATAAAACCCTCATCCTGGCGCGTAAAGGCTGCCACAATCTGACTCCCACTACCTTTCTAGGATAATTTCACATAACTTCCCTTTGTGACAGGGAACAAGCCATTCTCTGTTTCTGGCCTGCTAGCTCTTCCCTTCAGAGAACATTCCACACTCCTCTCCATGACTCTGCACTTGTGGCCACATTATATTCCTCTAATAGAATGTAAGCTATCTGAGGGCAGCCCAAATGGAGAGAGTGCTAGATCTGGAGTTAGGCAGCCTCCGATTCAGATTCACACTCCATCACTTAGTATCTGAGTGACCCTGAGAGAGTCACACAAACTCTCTCTGCCTCAGTTTCTGCATCATTTAGAAAATAAGGAGATGAGACTAGATGGCCTTGAAGGTCCATTCCAACTCTAAAACTATGCTCTTGTGAGAACAGAAAATGGTGTGTTGTGTTTGGTTTGACATTTGGACCCCAAAGCCTAGAAGACTGAGTTGTTCAAATCCTGCCTTTGCTGCGCATGAGTTGTGTGACCCTGGGTAAATCATCTGATCTCTCAATGCTCTAGACAACCCTCTAAAACTAGAAGTTGCAGCAGAGATGCCAACCCACATTGATAAGGGCAGTTTCCTCACCCAGGGAGCCGTCTACACTAAAGAAATCTCAGGTCCAGGCTTTATCCCTATCCCTAGTGCCCAGAATAGTGGCACTGAATATAACAGATACTTACTAAATATTGCCAAAGTGCTAAATTGATTTGACTGGCCTTCTCTCTCTTAGTTAGGGGGTCATGGTTGGATATGGAGTTTTGTCCTCTGCATAAAGAGATGAAGGGTTGAACAATCTTACTGTCACATGCTTGGAAATTAAAATGATGGAAAGGGGTAACCATTGGGCAAGCAGGAGGATGGCCAAACAGTGTGAGCTTCAAACAAGCCCAACTCAAAGCTGGTCACAGTGCCACCAAGAGTGGAGGCTGAGAAGATCTGCAGCCCTTTGTCCTAGTGTACTTGGAAGGGCAACGTTCACTCTGCTTTGAATACCGAGCAGAAAGAGTAGAAATAAAGACTTGTTCTTCCAGAGTCCTTGCAATGACTTAGAAAAATGGCTTGCAAAAACATTGCAATGCCAGAAGTTCCATGCATATGTCTCACTTGAAATCAGAAGCTTAAAAAATAAATACCTGCTTTGCTTTCTATTCAGCTTTGCTTTTTGGTGAAACCTATTGGCTGGAGCTATGGCCAGTGAACAGAGATAACAAATGCTTTGCTCTCCAGGAATGCCCTGCCAGTAATCTAGGGCAGTGCTCCACAAACATCTGGGATTTTGCTCCCTGAACAGTAACAAGATTGTTGAGCATGTAATCCCAATACGTGGACTGGGATTTATAGCAGTAGGGATAGGGATTCAGGATTTCCTCGGTACAAGGAACTCCCCAGTGAGGAAAATCCTTCCACCAATGTTAATTGGAACTTTCTCTGTAACTTAGGGTCTTAAGAGAGCTGCTTCAAGCACTAAGACGTTAAGTGACTTGCGCAGGGTCACATGGCAAGTATGTGTCAGAGATGGAATTTAAACCCGTTTTCTGGGCTTTGAGGCTGGCTCTCTACCCACTCTGCCACCCTGCATTTATTTATAAAAGTGCACCACTATACAAATATTTATGTTATACTAAAACATATACAAAATGGTCATTTTAAAAGATGACATAGAGAGAAAATAAACAAACTAAAATCACTTTAAGATAGTGTTTAAAAGTTCAAAAAACTATTTACTCTCATAAAATATGATCAATATTTGCTATGAAAGTAGTCTGACTGAACATGTTGCATTATTTCATTAGTCTCGGTTTAATACTTTGAGAAACAGCAAACTGGGACCATCCACTAAAAGTAAAATAATAAATGAGAATGCCATCATCGGCGTCTTCCATGTCAGATGTAACATACATGACACCTGATGGCATCAGGTTCAATCCAGATGGTAAACATTAGTGAGGCTTCGTTTCTTATTTATTTTAAGCCAGTGTTCATCGTGCATTTTTCCCAAATGTGGATACACAGGCACCGGTCCTGGATCTTAATCCCAGCAGGTGGGGAGCACCAAGTGAGGTATAGGACAATACATCCCTTGTCATTGGAATTCTAGGCAAGAAAGAAGGATGGCTTGAAATTAGCTTCTTTCATTTACTATGCCAACTGGTATCTGAAACACAGAAGTAGGCATGCTGCTGGAACCGTAAGGGAACTCTACTCTTCCTGGAGTATTGCCTTCCTCTGTCTCCCCCTTTCATCCATATATAAATAACAACACAAAAGGTTCTTCCAATGCCTTTTTTCTTTAGAAAATCATGTTGACTATACCCAGCAGTCAAGCTCTAACATTTTTGAGTGATTCAGACATGGTAGCACAGGCCAATGGTCCCTGTTACTGGGAAGGCTATGGCTGTTAGATCTCTTGAGTTTGGGAGTCCTAAGCAGCAGCAAGGCTTAAGTTGATTGGGTGTGCATATTAAGTCTAGCACCAATGTGGCTGATGAGCCCCCAGCAATGGGGTTCCATCAAGTTGCTTAAGAAGGGGTGAACCAGTCCGGGTCAGAAGTCCAAGATCCCAACCAGCAGCACGATCAGGCCTGTGAGTAGGCCCTGCACTCCCAGCCTGTGAGTGATGGAGGGCCCAAATCTGAATGAAGTTGTTGCTTAGATTCCAAATTCTTTTCTTTAGTCATCTCAAATTTTGCAGGAACTTTTCCCTTGGATCGCCTTCTTCTCCTCAGATTTGGGGTCCTAAGATATCTGGGCTGTTAGTGTGCTATCTTCCTTTTTCATTTTATTGTTGTTCAGTTGTTTTCAGTTGTGTCTGACTCTTCGTGACCCCATTTGAAGCTTTCTTGGCAAAGATGCTGGAATGCTTTGCTATTTTCTTCTCCAGCTCATTTTATAGATGAGGAAATTGAGGCAAACAGGGTTAAGTGCCTTACCCAGGGTTACCCAGCTAGTAAGTGTCTGAGGCCGGATTTGAACTCAGGAAGATGAGTCTTTCTGACTCCAGGTTCAGTGCTCTATCCACTGTAGCACCACCTAGCTGCCTTCTTTCATAGCAGCATTTAAATTTAGCCGACAAATCTAGTTCTTTATCCAAATGGTCAATAGCTAATTGCAATGGGGGAGTGATGTTCTGTCAAGCCTCTGAAAAACATGGCTTGTATCCATCTTTACTTGTAAGCACTAAACAGTTGCTAGCAATATTAGAGTTCATACATCAGAGACTGGCCCCAAGGGCCATTTAATTCACATAGCCAGCCTGTTGCCATCTTCCATGTTCTCTGGTTTCACCTTTGGAAGCTCTAGGAGGCTGTAGACTGGATTAACTCAGCAGTCACATTTGCCCGAATGTGAGGCAGATTGTGAAAGCTCAGACCAAGACTTAAAATAACTATGTGGAGGGATGGGAATGGTTTAGGTACAGTGCTTCTTAAACTGTGGGTCGTGACCCTGACCCACAGTTTAAGAAGCACTGAAGGGGTCACAAGTGGAAAAAGTTTAAGAAGCCCTGATTTAGGAGATAAAGCTATGGTATTCCACTCTTTTCCTCTACAAAACAGGAGAGAGGCATCACCAACAACCAGATCACTGAAATCTGCCCCCTCTGTGACCTGTCACCTTCATTTTCTGCTTCTTTCTCAATATTCTAATATCCACCACAGAAACAATCTTTCTTTGGGGGTAACTTCTCCATTCACTGTTTTCTTCAAAGGTTTCTATAGCAGCATTCTCTGTTTTACGTTTAAAGCCCTTCACAACCTGGAGCCAAACTACCTTTCCAGTCTCATCACACATTACTCTCTTCGCATGCTCTTCAGTCCAGCCACACTGGCCTTCTTACTGTTCCTCATATGTGACACTCCATCTCTCATGTCTATGTCTTTCCACTGGCTGGCCCCTATGCCTGGACTACATTCTCTCCTCACCCCTGCCTCAGAATCACTAGTTTCTTTCGAGACTCAGTTCGAGGACAACCTTCTACAGGGAGCCCTTCTCGATCCTCTCCTGCTGCTATCCCCCCCAATCTCTCCTCCCCCTCCCCCAATCTTTGTACGTCTCTATATAGGAACACATTGTCTCTCCCGTTAGAATGTAAACTCCTTAAAGATACTGGCTATTTAACTTTTGACTCTGTAACCCCAGTGCCTGGCACATAGCAGATGATTAATCAGTGCATGCCGATTATCACCCACCAGCCCACTGGACCAGGCATCCTGTCCTGGCAGCTCATAGACACCAACTGGATAGGCCCCACCGGCCACACCACTGCTGCTGCCATGGGCACCACTGTTAGAGTCACTGTCGCACCTTCGCCCAGCTAGCTGAGCCAGCTATGGGAACGATGTGGGGAGGAACAGAAGAACCAGCCAGCCACTCCGATGGGTGGAGCACAAGGCATTTCCTTTGTCTCCACTGTCACCTCAAGCCCAGCCTCTGATCACCTATCAGCAATGATTGCCTGGCATCCCTGGGACAGAAGTCAAGGCTCCGGTGGGAGAGAGATGAGGATGATGGCCAGAGTGCAGGAGACATGATTTGGAGATGAGAAGTGACATGGAGGCCTGGTCTGGGACAAGATGAGGCAAAAGCTTTCCTGTTAGAACAGAAGGGGTGGAGTCCAAAGGCCCAATGAGAGGGCGACTTTTCTTCTTGCAGCCCCACTAATCATCTCACATACTCTATGAGTGGTCTGGAGACCACTGACTTCGATCAATATGGAGATTCTTGGCTTCTTATTCAATCAGAATGGAACCTTTGGAATTTGAGGGGCTTTCTCCCCCTTCTTCCCCACGCCACCAACTAATTATCTACCTGGAGTATCCTGAAGGTATAGCACGTAGCCTCTGGTTGGCACTCAATGCTAAAGAACAAGAGAAAGTCATGTTTTCTACCACATTCAAAACAGGGCCAACTTATTTGCATTGCCCCCACACCACAGGGCAGGGTATATCTTTGTATCTCAGACAGATTGTCTGCTTGGCTTTTGGCTGACTCCCTTGATATTTCCTTCTGACTTTGTACCAAGCTTCTGACAACACTAAATCTGGTTTGTTTCCCTCCAAAGAGACTGCCTACATTTGTATATGTGATAAACACTACACTGTGCTGTGGTGGGGAAACAGAGTCTTGGAGCATCTTGAGAGACCAGTTGCATCCAATTAGTAAGATTTATTTATTTTCTGTATATTTTCATTCTCTACAATGCCTTTCATCCATGGAGCTCAGAAAGATAGACACAAAATAAACTAGCCCTCTCCATACCCCCAAGAGCTAAGAGTAAAGTAGACAAGGGATGGGATAGCAATCCAACTATGATAGTGTTCAAGAGGAAAACTACAAAACAATGCTATTGGGTAGGGGAATTCCTCAGAACACAGACCCCTTCCTTGACAAAAGCACAACTCCCCTACCACTCATCACGCAGGGTCCATGGCCACGGAGCCAAAGAGACAAGTCGGAGCAGCCAAAGCTAGGACCAAAAAGGCTGAGGGTCACTCAGGATGGCATAACTAGGTTTGGCTTTCTTCCTTTTTCATAGAGAAGCTCTGAAGGCAGGCACTCCAGCAGATGCCTTCTCTGAAAGCAGCATGTTCAAAGTGCCTGGACATGACTGTCAGTGGCAACTGATCCCTGGCCACTGGAAGAGAGAAAGGATGACCCTGAAGAGGAATAGATCTATGGCAATGAGTCAAGAGCTACAATTGGCCATTCTCCACCATGAGGGAAATGCAGATGTGAGGTCAGGAGTGCAGGTACCTGTGAGACCTGACTGGAGGCTGCCGTTTCCCAGCTAATACTCCCACGAGCCAAGCCTTGAGGAGGAGGCAGAGAAGGGAGAGAGAAAAGCTAACACCATATGTTTTCTCATGTTTTATATAGCCTCCTCACCTCCATCCTCTTCACTCCAGACTCCTTCATGGCTCCAAATAATGAGTGCTAGGGCTGAAGACCTGCCTAAATCAGAGGACACCAGAGCTGGAAGGAACCAGGAAGATCAGTCAGTCAAATCCATAGCTGAGCAAAAACTACCCACGTGGCTGGCAAATGGTCTAAAGAAAGAGCTCTAGCAAGTGAGAACATGCTCCCTCCCAAAGCCGCTCATCCCACTTTGGAACCGCTCCGATAGGGAGAAAGGTTTCCCATCATCACGCTCAGTTTGCCTCTGCAACTTCCAATCACTGGTCCTGGTTCTGCCTGGAGGAGCCAAGCAGAACGAGGCTATTTCCTGTTCCCAGTGACAACCCTTCAAATAAAATTGAAGACATATCCAATGGAAAGACAATTGGGTCTGGGATCAGATTACCTAGGTTCAGATCTCACCTCTGATGCTTACCACATGGGTGTACTTGGGAAAATCACTCAAATGCCCTGCCCTGGGCCTCGGTTTTCTCATCTGTAAAATGAAGGAGTTGAACCAGATGACCTCTGGGTTTCCTTCCAGGTCCAGCTTCTCCAGGCTATAAACATCCTGAGCTCCTCCACATGATTTGCATATGACAGGAGCATAAGGCTCATTAGCAGGCTGGTTTCCCTCCTCTGGACCCACTCTAGCTCACCACCATCCTTGCCTGCTTGACCAATGCATATTAGGCCAGTTTTCAAATAACAGTACTCCATGGCTGGAAAGATACTCTGTCTATACCTTCTACAACTTCTTAGTGGCAATGTCAGAGATTACAGAAAATCTGAGCTAGAGTTAAGAAACAAACATACATTAATTGCCAAATGAGTCAACCAAACAACCTTTGCTTAAACCTACCTGCCTTAGGCGAATTTCCCCTGCCGAAAGGCAGAGCGAAGGAGCGTTCCTCCCTTGAATCCCCAAGCATCCCCAAGCAGATTCCAGAATGGAGTAAGGGAGTCAGTGAACGGCAGAGCTGCCCGACAGGCCCTCATTTGATGGAAGAAGAACCAAAGGCCCAGAGATGGGTAAGTTCACTAGAAAGGCCTTTCTGTTACTAGGACAAATGCCAAGCTAAGCCTCTCCTCCAGCGTCCTGGCACCATCGCCTTTACTCCTATCCCTTCTCCTTCTGCCCTCTCCAGTCTTTGCTAAGTCCGTGTGTCCATCTACATTCACCTGTCCTGTGCCTTCTTCTAGCAGGGTCCTGGTAGGTGACTAAAGTTAACCCAAGAGCCCAATTCTATACTAAAGGTAGACGTTGGTTTCGTGCATTAGGCCTCATCTATATTTTCACTCCCACAAAAGCATTGCTCTTGGAATGATAGACACCACAACAGATAAATTAGGGAATTTTACAACACCCCTCATACCATAAGCGCCTACTCTGACTATAGTTAGGGCCAGGCCTAATGTTATCTAACCCTATGGAGGCAGCCAGGTCTTGACCTGGATTCTGGAAGACCTAGGTTCAAATCCACCCTTAGACACTTACCCTGAGTTAAGTGTGACCCTAGGCAAGTAATTTAATTTCACTCAGCCTCAGTTTCCTCACCTAAAAAATAAGGATAGTAATAGCACCTATTTCCCTGGGTTGTTGTGAGGATAATATAATATTTGCAAATCAGCCTTCAGGTGCTAAGATGCTGGCTGTAATTATTATTATTCTCTAGTGAGCCCAGGCTGCACAAGGCCAAAATGGAAGGTGTGAGCTGGGGGGAAGTGGGGAGAGAAGGAAGTGTCCCTAGAAGCAGACACTCCTCGGGACAAGCACAATCTTCCAGAGAAGCCAGACAAAAAGAACCAGGCCAAAGCTCTATGAATCACATGTCCAGAACCCTTTTGTTCTTGCTGGTACAAGAAGCCAGGGTATATTTCCCTCTTCTCCCTTCCTCTGTATCATCTCTAGCACTACTGGCAACAAAAATAATGGGTCATGAAAATGCCCGGGGAATAAGAAAGATGCCATTGGAGGCCATGAACCTCTATGGGTGATGCCCCTTTGTAGACTCTGAGTACAAGCTCACCCATACCAGGACTGTCTGCTATAAAGGGCCAACACATTACCCAACGCAGAAAAATGGCACCTGATGATTCTTTTAGCATTTAATGAAATTTACCAAGGCAACGTGTACTCACCTTCAGCTCTTTGGAAAACCTCAAGATACCAAGAACTGTTGGGCCTCATATGTCCATCACATGAAAACCTAAGTAGAGGGCTCCCTGATAGCTTTATAACAAGGCCTTTAAGGCGCTGGTCCAGCTATAGTAGTCACCAAGAGATCTGTACTGATTACCTGTTAACTTTGGAAAGTCAGCCTCCCTTAGATGGGGTGCAGGATGAACAACCCCTTTGAACCAAAGTCAGATCTACCAAAGAATTCTTAGCATACTTTTGTTGTAAACAAAGTGAGGTTTGGAGAGGTCGATGATGAGTCCCAGGTCACCTACCAGAGATCTCGTGGGTAGAAAATTAGCATAGAAAGGACCTGTATAGATCATTCAGTACACATCCCTCCTTATAAAATAATCGAAAGACATATTGAGGCATTCAATGCCCTCCTGGGGACATTCGAGACAGCAGAGGGTCACCTACCAGCCTGATGTGATTTGAAAAACATGAGAAAGACCATCATTTAAAATACCTTCCCCATCTTCCACAAGGTCCTGAAATTCTACCACTAGAAAGTCATTTCTTTAGCTTAAGACACAGACATTTCCTTTTCTTTTTTAATACAAATATCCCTGATAGGCACAGCACAGCTGTTACAAGTCGTTAACACCTTAGTGTGAATTCATTTATCAGAGAGTTCTCCTCCTTGACAGCTAGCTTCAAGCAGTATACTGAGGGAATGGGAATTTTAATAGGTGTCAGATTCCCCTCTGAGTGATTAGTGCAATCGATAGACCTGAAGGAAAACCCCCTCCAGGGAAAGCTAAGAAGGATCCAGAGCACCAGTGAAAACTTAGGCCCAGACCAATCCAGAGTTTCTTAAAATGTCAAAGCCAAAGGTGTCAGAGTTCAAGCTAGGCAATTCTGTACCCAATGTTTCTGGGAGATGATTGCTTGTCTGCCATAATGCGCCTCCTCAAAGATTTGCCTGACTCCACATGGCCTTGATTACAGGCCCTCTGAGTTGTATGCTGAGACAGCTCCTAGCCCAAGAGCCATGGGGAAACTGAAAAATCGAAAATAGGGAGCACAAGGGACAGAAAACCAAAATTTCAAGTACTGAGGAAGATTCAAGGAGAGCACACCCAGATCTTGGCCACCAGGGCCAGTGAGTACCATCTACTGGAAGGGACAGAACAGAAGCAAAAGGAGGTGGGGCAAAGAAGTGATCGAAAAGATATTTTACCAACTTCATCCCTTTACCCAGGACTCCTACTTTGCCCTAAACAGTGGAACACTAGGAAACAGCACAGGTAATGGGATTTTTTGCACCAATCTCCAATGACAGGGCTGCTCACTACCCTGGACGCTTTGGTGTGTCCTGCCCCACCCCCCACCCCCAAATAGAGCCAAACTCCAGTGAAAGGAAAATGTTTCAGCCCTTCCTTCACTTGCGACACCAGGCCCAGACATAACCCCAGGCCCAACCACTGGAGCCCTGGCCAGAGAACCCACCCCAAACCACACCTCCTCCTACAGCAACCCTATTATCATGCCTTTATCATTTGCTGAGCACTGACAAATTGAAGCAAGTGACAAGTTTGTCACTAGATTCATTTGGCAAAGCTCAGTGCCAAGAATAAAATGGAAAATGTTTCAATTATTCCCCCCAAATGAAGGTCTTTCTTGACTCAACAAAGGACATATTATTCAACACAGACAAAAACCACTGCTCAGCTACACTGAACACAAAGATGATACTAAATAGACCGATATGAGAAGAGGGAAAGCAAGGCACGGGGTTGGTGCCCCTAGAGAATGCACCTTTCATTATTATGCAGCAGTGGGCCCCCAGAATAGTTACACAAATAACTGCTAGTGGAAGCAGGCCTCAGCGTCTAGGAAGAAGGCAGAACAAGACCAAACATTCCTGGAGGCATTTCCAGATTAACTTTCATATGAGGCTCTCCACAAACTGAACTGAAAGTGCTCAGAGAAACAGGAGACGAGTGGCTGAGCCAGCCTTCAAACAGAGTCAGGCTTTATTAAAATGGCAACCCAAACAAATCAGAGAAACAAGACTCAGAAAGAACACAACTGAACAACCATATCCCAGCAGCCCACTCTCTGGAATGGCAATGGATGCTGCCCTATAAGGCTCTGAGACCTCAGGGATCACAGCAGTGGAACTGGAAGGCACCTCAGAGACCAGCCCTTTCATTTTACAGGAGGGGAAACTAAGGCACGCATACACACACACACACACACACACACACACACACACACACATTTTCCCCTCAAATCAAGAATTGCAGAAAGAGTAAAAATAGATGTGCACAAAGATATGTGTGCCTAGAAGCTGCTCTGTCAATTGCAGTAAATTGAGAAGTGCACAAAGCCCTGGACTGACCAAATGACAGAATTTCAGGGTTGAAAAGGGCCTCAAAGGGCATCAATTGAACTCTATGCCCTGCCCAACCTTCTCTCCACCAACACCAACATGCACAGGCTCATCTAGCCTTTGCTTAAAGGCCTTTTCTGGTGAGCAGGATCCCACTATTTTCTACTTTGGGATAATTCTGTTCAAAATGCATTTATTAAACAGTTCCTATGTTCTAGAAGGGGTGGCTTAGGTGACGCTGCAGTTGATTGCATGTGGGGCCTAAACGTCAGGAAAACTCATCGTCCTGCCTCGGACATTTCCCAGCTGTGTGACCCTGGACAAGTCACTTAATCCTGCTTGCTTCGGTTTCATCATCTGCAAAATGAGCTGGAGAAGGAAATGGCAAAACCATTCCAGTATCTCTGCCAAGAAAACCCCAACTGGGGTCACGAAGAGTCACATACAACTGAAATAACTCAACAACAAAAATGTTCTAGAAATCAGAGATCCCAAAACAAAACTGGAACAACATCTGCCCTCAAAGAGCTCTTCTTTGAATGTAGCAGATAGCTAAATGTAAAATATATACGTATGTGTGTATGTGTATGTGTATATACATGGGGAGAAGCGGAATTTGAGTTAGGTCTTGAAGAGATCCAAGTACAATCCATACTAGGAGTTTGTATTTTATCCTAGAGGCCACAGGGAACCACGGATACCTCTTAAGCAAGGAAATAATGTGACGTGGGCAGACCTGTGTTTTAAAAACACCAGCTTGACAGCTGTGTGGAGGATGCGCTGGGGGCCTGGAGGCTGGAGGCGAGAAGGCCAATTGGGATGCTATTTCAATAGTCCAGGCAAAAGGTGATAAAGAGCTCTAATTAAGCTGGTGGTGATCTAAGTGGAGAGAAGAGATTAAAGGTGAAAGAGGTGGGAGATGTCGAATTAGCAAGACTTGGCTATCACCTGGATGTCAGAGGAAGAAAGACTTAAAAGGCAAAGAAGCCTCCAGGTGGGAGAAGCTGGCACTTCTGACAGATAAAGGCATTAGGAGGAGGGGTGGGCTTAGGGGGAAAGATCATGAGTTCTGTTTTGGCTATGTTGAGTTTGAGATGCCTCTGAGACATCTAGGTTATGACCAGCAAGCAGTTGGTAATGTGGAACTGGAGCTCAGAAGAAAGGCAAGGGCTGGACAGCTAGATTTACAAGTTATCGACATAGGAATGCCAGTTGAACTTCTGGGAGCTAATGAGATTACCTAGAAAGAATGGGTAAAGAAAGAAGAGAAATGGACCCACATATAGCAGGTGGGACTTAGTAACAATCATGCAAAGGAGGCTGATGGGAAGGCTACTGGGACAGCTAAGCAGACAACCAGGAGAAAGCAGTGTGCCATGAATGCAGAGAGAGATCATGTCTAGCAAAAAAGAGTGGTCCTCGGTGTCAAATGCTGCAAAGAGGTTTGCAAATTTCACCTACTCTCCTCGTGTGACCACCTGGGGCCAAGCAGAATGATTCTAATCCATTCTGCCCAGTGCTTGGTGCACACTAAGTGCTTAATAAATACTTTTCATCCATCCATCCATCCATCCATCCATTCATTCATTCTATATGACCCAGCATATGTGTTTATGGGTTCCTATCCTTGGAGAGGCGAGGAGGGGGTGGGAGTTTGGAAGGAGAAAAGAGAACAAATAACTCAACTGGATGGTACCAGAGGGCAAAGAACATGTGTAGTTCTGTAGAGATTAAAACAGGTGGTTATTAGAGAAGGACATTCATCTTGAATGAGATCTGCAGTGGCTAACTACTGCCTCCATTGTCTCAGACTTTCAGACTGGCTCTTTGCCCCCAGCCTAGAAATATTCAGAAGATGAACTATCTAATGACTGCAATGCACCTTGAGTTCTTAGGAGAACTTGAGGATTGTGAAGGGAAGATAATGAAGAAGGGTGGATATTTAAAATAACTATATTACCCACTCACAGATGATGAGGATGAGGATGATGATGATGATAAGCTTAGGGGGTTTTCCTCACCATATGCCAATAAATTTCCTTCACCTGGTACAAAAAAAAATGTCTGGAAGGCTTAAGGATGATGAGATATTCTGAATTGGTTTACATCTCTGAGCAAATGGCTTCGGGAGGGGGAGGTTCAACCTGGCCCTCTGAACATAAATATGTAGGGATAAAGTTAGTAAATATAAGCAAAGAACATTTCCACTAAAAATAATTATCAAGGACTCTATTGATTCCTAGGGGAATGACAAAGTTTTGTTAGAAAAGACCATAGATTTCAGTTGTTAAAGGAAATGGTCTTTTGTGTAAAATCCTTCTGTATGTGAGTCAATGAACCTCCTAAACCTTTGTATTGAACAATGATAAAAATAATGAACCTGAATCGGGTTTACATAGGAGTGGGAAAGTAAAGAGACATCCTTCCTTTCCCCAGTGTGCCAACATTTTTATGGTCTTTATGGAGCAGGAGTCCAGAGCTGAAAGAGTTAAGTGCTCAGGGCATGTTTTCTGGTATGGAAGTCAAGGGAGTGAAGTGAAGCATGCTGGGCTGAGGCCAAAAAATGGGGCAACTGAGGCAACCACCAAACAATATAAAATATAATATATATATATATATATATATATAAATATAAAAGCTCCAAAAATAAGAGAGTTAATTATAACAAGGCAGATGGCAAAAAATGGCCAAGGTGGAACATTAAGCACTCACAAATGAGGACAGCACAGACCCCAGGGTAGGAGTTCCAAATCTGACATGTCAATGGTCCAATGGATCTGCGATCTCATTAATGTGGGCACACATCCAATAGTGCAAATCACAACCAATCCCTTTCTTGTTGTCCTTTGAGCTTCTTGTCCATATGCTCCAGTAACCATCCACAGGGGCCTTCCTTTACATGTCCTGACACAGAACGGATACCGATGGAGCACAAGAGTTGTCCAACGGCCCATATTCTTGCTTGGTGATTGGCCAACCCCCTTTTCTGTTCAGAATGTGGCCTACTTGTGCCTATGATTGCCTCTCTATTGCCCTTTGGGTGACAAATAACTTGAAATCTTCAGTAACAGTGGTATCACATGACTCACAACAATGCAGCTTCACTAGAAGAATACTGCTGCTTAAAAGATGAGACTTTCTTTGCAATAGAAGCATGGAGATTTTAAGAGCATTGCCAAATTGTCTGAAAAATGAAATCCAGCCCACTGTTTTCTTCTTGTTGAATTTTGGGCCCACATGTTGTCTCTTTCAGCATCTCTCTGTATTGATGGATGGTGCTATGTATTGTTGATCAGACTACTTATCACAGTCTAGAGGTACTCTGCATCCACTTAGTTTTTCCTTTATGAATAGTTATGTCAAACTCTTTCGAGTCAATACAGATCTCAGAGAGATGGGTAGTTCTGCAATGTTCCAGGGCCTGACATAAGCAGCATAATGTCATTTGCAAACAGACCTCAACATCTATATGGAGTCCCTCTTCCAACTGGACTCTGTGTTGCACCTCTCCTACGACAGTGGCAAACACTTTTGGTAAGCATGCATGTCCTAGCTTATGCCTCACTTTATATTAACAATCAGAGGGTCAAACACATTTATCTCTATTTTTATATCTCTCAGAGACTCTCACATGATTGTGGCATAAAAATGGGGGACTATTTTGTTAAAGGAGAGCCTCTAAAGGCAGCACTTTTCTCTACCAAATCAAATGCTTTTTAATAAACAAAGAAACAATAAGCACAGGAAAATTTTGCATTCCCTACATAATGCATCAATTATAAGACTGTCAAGATGAGATGTGCTGAAGAATAAATCAGGATAGCGTGCCTCTTCCCTTCTCATTCCTTCAGAAAGAATGCCCTTGATGCGTGCATGCATAAATTATTCTCATCAAAATTTTGTAGAGATGAGAAAGGAGACATATGGATCGGTAATAATTAATATTTCTTTGGTCACTCCTTGTAGGGAAGAGAGGAGAAATAATAAGAGCCAAGATCATTTTCCAGCCATTGTTGTCCGGCAATCTTAAGACAAATCTTAAGAATTTAACCCACAAGTTGGAGAAATATAAGTACATGAATGCACTGTTACTGGGGTTGGGAATGAGTCCAGCCATTCTGGGAAGCAACTGGGATCTATGCTAAGGAAATAGGTGAAATGTCTATACCCTATGGTCTAGATATCTCCCTGCCATGTATATACCCAAAGGGGATTAATGATAAAGAGAAAGGTCTCCTATACAATAAAATATTTATACCAGCCCTCTTTTAGTAGTAAAGAAATAGGAACAGAGTAGATGCCCATTGACTGTGGCATGGTTAAACAAGCGATGACAAAGGAAGGTGATGGAATATTACTGTGCTATATATAAGGTGGGGGCATGGTTAGGGAAGGGAATAAGCATTTCCCTAGCACCTACTATGTGCCAGGCTCTTTTACAGATTTTATTTCAATTGATCTTCACGACAACTCTGAAAAATAAGTGTTATTATTATCCCCATTGTATAGATGGGGAAACTGGGAATGAGAAAAATAAAGTGACTTGCCCAGGGTCACATAGCTAGTAGGTGTCTGAGGCTGAATTTGAACTCAAATCTTCCTGCTTCCTGGCCCAGCACTCTATCCACTGCACCACCAGCTGCCTTGAAAAAGAAACAATAAATAGAACATGATGAATACAGAAAAGAATGGGGAAGTGGACTCATTTGAACTGATAGCGCATGAAATAAGTAGAACCAGGAAAACAATATACATAATGACTACAGCAATGTAAATAGGGGGGGAAAAGCAACAAAAATCAACATCAAATGTCATAAATTATGACCAAGCTTGATCCCAAAGAAGAGATGTAAGAATGTGCCTCCTTCCCTTCTTTGTTTGTTTTTTTGTTTTTTGTTAGGCAATGGGGTTAAGTGACTTGTCCAGGGTCACACAACTAGTAAGTATTATGTGTCTGAGGTCGGATTTGAACTCAGGTCCTCCTGACTCCAGGGCTGGTGCTCTATTCACTGCGCCACCTAACTGCCCCCCTCCCTCCCTTCTTTACAGAAGCAGAGGGCCTATGGGTACAGAACAGAATATACAATGTGGGGCTTGGCCAAGGTGGAACATTAAGTACTCACAAATGAGGAGAGCACAGACCCCAGGGCAGTAGTTCCAAATCTGACATGTCGATCATCCGATGGATCTGTGATCTCATTAATGTGGGCACACATTCAATGGTGCAAATCACAACCAACCCCTTTCTTGTTCTCCTGTGAGCTTCTTGTCCACATGCCATATGTCCATATGCTGGTCCGTTTTCCTGAAGCATTTTTTTTTTTCTTTCTTGTTATAAGGTATGGCTGGGAAGATACGCAGGGAAATGTAAGTGATGAAAAAAACAAAAGATACCAATAAAAATGGTTAAAGGAATCTCCTAAGCCTTTAAAACTGTGTCACATCTTCTGTGTACATCTAGTCTAGACTTGGAGATCTCAAGCTGGAAGGGATCTCAAAGATTACAGAAGAGGAAACAGGCCCAGAGAGAAGTGACTTACTCAAGGTTACACAGCTAGTAAGGGACAAAACTAGGATCCTAACCCAGCATCTCTGACTCAGTGTCTAGGCCAGCTGCTCTTCCCATACTTGGTTTCTTTGGCTGCCATTTCTACTTCATAAAATCACAAGATACTAGGTCTAGAACTGGAAGGGGCCTCAACTGGGCATTACTTCTCTTTTTTAATCCTTTCTTCTAATTCAGTACTGATACCGATCTTCGTGCTAACAAAATCAATAATGTGGCTAAACAAACAGCTGATTTAGAAGCGACTCCCACATCACTAAGCCGTTACCACCTGTGTGCTAGAATATAATCGATTTCATCTTTGTGATATTGATTGGCTCTCCTCACATCTAGCACCTCTGGACCATATTTTTGAAGGAGATACTCATGATGACACAGAGGCATGAGGCTTCTCTAGATTACACAAGCATTGGGGGTCTCTCATTATTTACTCCTGAACTGTGTTTTCCAACATTTTTTCCATCTTCCACCTTGCTCACCTTTGTAATGATGTCCCCAAGAGCTCTAGTATAGGCTAATTTAACAAAGAAAATCTTACTGAGTTGTTTATTGAATTTCTCTGCTTATTCATCCTCAACAACAGATGTTGGTGTGGAAGTTACAATTATCGTGTTGGTCTTTTTGCAAATTCTTATCAAGAGCACTGCAACAGAAGATGAACAGGCATCCCATGGAATGGCGTTGCTTGCTGCCTTTGGACACATAAGAAGAACAACTCTGCCAACCCTTTATTGGCCTCTCCATGAAAACCCATGCGGCATTCTTCCAGTCAGCTGCAGTCTCCTTGTGGACTTCGGCTTTAATTTCAGGCAAGAATATCACATTTGTTAGGATTTGGTCCCGCATCAGTAGGTCCCCTTGTTGGTCTCTGCATGATTCTTTACCTCCTTTGTCCCCTATTCTCCCGCTCTTCCACAGGGGCCACAAGAGACTCAGGTCCTCTGTCTATTTTCCTTTGTTTCATGCATTGCCATCACCAAAGAAATGAGCAACGAGTAGGCAGCACACTGCTGTTAAACCTCCGTACTTTGCAAGGCTGGTCGTAGGCTTATAGGATGGTCAGGCTGGCAGTGAAGGGACTCCAGAGGCCATCTAATCCAAACCATTAAGTGTATGGATGATGAAACTGATTCCAAGGACACACAAGTAGGTGGTAGGCATGAGACACAGAATTTGAACTCACATCCTCTGATTCCTAAGCCAGGGACCTTTATGCTAAACCAGGGGTGGGGAATCTGTGGCCTTGAGACCATAGGTGGCCTTCTAGATCCTTGGGTGTGGCCTTTTGACTGAATCCAAGTTTTACAAAACAAACCCTTTTATTACGGGGATTTGTTCTGTGAAGTTTGGATTCAGTCAAATGGCCACACTTGAGGACCTAGAGGGCCACCTGTGGCCTCGAGGCCACCGGTTCCCCACCTCTGTGCTAAACCATACTGCCTCCCCTCAGAAAGTAGCCCCAGGCAGTAGCTGGGCCTGTCCTTGGAGCCTTTCCATCTTTGTAGCACCTGTGGGTACTTTGACTTCTCTGGCCCAGTCAGACCTCTGGTCTAGGATTGGACATCTGAGGAGGAACGTATGGGTGTGCTTGGATATGTATGTGTATTTGGGGGAGGAGGGAAGATCATGCTTTTATACGTGACATTGCTTTCCGCTTGTCACTTTGAAGCAAATTAGATTTATTGTTCTTATCATAGTTGCTACTGTTGATAAACTCAGTTCACCGCACAGCAACATTAGTAATGCGAAGCCACATTAAATGACATGGGCAAGTGACAGATGTCCAGATATCACTTCTCTCCCCACTGCCCCCTATGATTGGATGATCAGCCCTAATCAGGGCTAGACCACTAGGCTCCTTTGCACAGCTCTGGCTGAATCCTTTTGCATCGCCTCCAACTTTCAAGTGTTTTAAATCTTGGGAGTTCCTAGTTGTGAGATTATTCCTGTCTTTTAAGAGGGAGAAAGATAAGAGGGTACTCTGGTTCTCCTCAAAGGTAAATATCATATCGACATTTTAAGGGAGGCCTCAGAATTCCTGGGTTGTATCTATTTCTTGTGCGTATCTCTCTCATATACCTACTTATGATTATGCATGAGCTCCTCCAAAGTAGACAGTTTTGTTCTTCTCTGCATCCTCTGCCTTTAGCACAATGCCTGGCACTTAATAATTGCTTGTTGATTGACGACACAATAAGGTCATCAAAAAGAACAATAAAAGGAAATGCAATCTGAATCCTGTGCAATGATAATGACCACACTTGGTCCTGGAGAAATGCAGCTCTCTGCTTGTATCAAGCCTGCAAGGTATAGTGTAGTGAATGCTGGACTTGGAGTGAAGAAGACCTGAGTTCAAATCCTGCCAAAGATACTTATGATCTGTGTGATTATGGGCAAGTCATTTAACCTCACTGGGTCTCACTTTTCGTCATCTATAAAACAACATAAAAATGTCAACACAGAGATGTAGCAAAACTATAATTAACAGTAATGCCACACTGCCAACTATAAAGGAGACATTCCTCCTTTCTGCTAATTAACTGGTTTTTCAGGGACTGAACTTTGTGTGGGTGTTAGGTGGGGTGTATCTGATGCAGCAACACAAAATATATCAATAATTTTTTTAAATTGAGAGTACATTTAATCATTTCCAAAATACAATAAAAGAGCTTCTCTGGAGCGTTCTCTCTGCGGACCTTCAGACCAGCCTGTTAGGGTGCCAGTCAGTGTAGATTACCTGCTATTTTCTCATCATTAGGGTTGCACAAAGGGATAGAGGTGAGGTTCCCATGGGAACCATATATTTGTATTTCCTGACTGTCATGCAATAAAAAAGCTATCAAAGTTGTCCCATGAGAATTTATCCATTCTTCTGTGTTGGTGCAAGGGTCTACCAGGGTTTTTATTTCTCACATTAAAATTATACTGACCCACCATCAGTATGACATTCCCTCTGATTAGTTTTTCCAAAGGTGAGGCTGAGTTACAATGAGTTCTCTAGCGATGGTTCTCTGGTCCAATTTCCCCATCTGAACCAAAGGTTGATGAGGGTTAGGAATAAAGGCTGCAGCATTTGGTGCACACAATCCTTTTTCAGGCCCAATGGGTGAACTTCAGAAAGAGTCAAAATACAGTCCAACGGATCTGTGATCTCATCATTGTGAATGTTATTCTCTCCTACGATTCAGATCACATGGACGAACCATCCCGGTGGCTCACATAAGTGTGCCAGAGGGTGTCCACCCAATCTATCAAGGACCTTCCTAATTTTCTCTCGATTTCTCTAGACTAGCAGTCCCCAAAATTATCCCAAGGGTAATATGGCATGACTCAAAAAGGTGTGTGATCAACCAATCAGATGGTAGGAAGATGGGTCACATCCCATCCCCCCATAATAGCCAATAATGGGACTTATTTCTAATTCAACCACATCTACCTACCCTTATCCTCCCAACAAGGCTTCATTCTGCCTACTCCGTTCCCTCCCTCCACTGTGCAAACTTTGAACGTGCCCTTTATGAGCCCAGCATTAGTCTCTCAGGGCATGTGTAACTTATCCTTATCCTGAACCTTGTCCTGAACCTGAACACATACAAGCAGCACCTGTACAGATGCCATTGGAAAACTCCATCCTCTATCATCACCATTATGCCTACCCTGATCCCCCAAGTCACCTTGTGGTTATGGCATGTTTCCACTTTGAAGGCTAGAGGCTACATTCCAAGCCAGTGAAGAATGACTAAGAGCCCCACATCTACCTTTTTCATTTTGGACGGCCCAGCAGGAGGGCCAGACAATGAGCAGGTGTGGACCAGTTGTGATTGCAGCCTCTTTGCCTTCAAACTTCATCCTTCCCTACTACTCTCCAGGGCATTACCAACCTCCCATCAGCCAAGAGGCACAGCCTTGGCGTCATCCTAAACTCCTCACTTTCCCTTCCTCCAACAGCCAATCAGGTGCCAAATCTTGTCAATTTTCTCTCTCTGTTTCTCCCATCCATCCCCTTCCCTCCACTCCCACAGGCACTAGCCTAGTTCAGACCCTCATCCCATGGTCTCCTAATTGGTGTCCCTGCCCCATCTCTGCTCTCTCCAATCCATCTTTTACTCTGCTGCCAAGATGATTTTCCTAAAGTACGGGCCTTCCTACAGCACTTCCAAACCAGCTGCAGAAGTCAAGATTTTGTTCACAAGTATTTCTTAAGCCTTTACCTCGGACCAGGCACCTAGGGGAAAAGGAAGTGGCCAAGCATCTCCATTGGCTGGCGCAATCGCTGGCACCACCTGCCTACGTGGTGCCCTTGCTACTTCCTTGGCAGGAGTCCATTCTCTAGCCTTTGCACGATTGCACAGAATCGTAGCTTTAGAATTGGAAGCGTCCGATTCAATTCTCTCATTTACAGAAGAGAAAATTGAGGCCATTCAGCTCATCAAAATGTACTAATTTTATGTTCTCCTCCTTCAAGGCAGAGAGAGAATCTGCCAAACAGATTCATTCTAGGGTGTTACTGGCTGTTAAGTTAATATGTTGCCCTTCAGGGTAACACATTTGCATTTCAACAAAGGCCTTTTGGAGACATATTATCTTAATACAAAGGAATGGCTAATGGTAGGAACTTCAGGCACTGACAACAGAAGAGAGAAAGATGTTTTTAGGCTAGTGGACCTTTTGAATCTTCTCATGTAGGGCTATATATTAGAGCTATACACAGAACTGATCTTGCCTCACATTTGTAGAGAAACAGGTGAGGTTTTGTTGCTGGCAGATATACACAATAAAGAAAAGATGATGAATCCCCTACTTCCTAAATGAGCCTGCAGAGATGGGCCCCAATCAAAGAGGGCTTCCCTTGGGTGTCCCAGCTTCAACGCATCTCTTGTGCTGTGGTTTAGGACAGTGGGCCCAAACTGAGTTTTGAGAACACAACTGGAGTTACAGGAGATTTCCTACACCTAAGTATGGCATCCAACAATAAAAAATTCTACAAGAAGCACTTCAAAAACAAAGAATTCTCACAAAGTTAAAATAAGGAACTAGAGCAAAATCCCTTATTCTTCATAAGTGAAGTTTTAAAAAATCAAAAATAGTAATCACGATCTCACACAAGGCAACGGCAACAACAACAACAAATACTGGTTTAAAACGGGGAAACAACAATATCTTTAAAGACAGCAGAGAGTTAATTAATAACAAGACTATATATATATATATATATGCAATGAAATGTATGGCATATAAATATTTTAAGGAAAAAAACTAATCAAATGACAGAGAGGAATAGATAGTAAATCTCTAATTGTAGGGGATATCTCACTGTACCCCTGTCAGACTTTGTCAAATCTAACCAACAGTTAACAAAAAGGAAAACCAAACTGCCAGTATCAAAAAGGAAAAAGGAAAAATTACAACAACTGAAGAAGAAATTATTAGGAACTATTTTGCCCAATTTTATGCCAACAAAAATAATAATTGAAATGAAATTAATATTTAGAATAATACAAAATACCCAGAATAATAAAACAAGAAAAAGAAAAGTTTAATAACCCAACCTCAGAAAAAGAAATTGAACAGGCCATACACGAATTCCCAACAACAACAAAAGAAACCCAATACCAGATGGATTTATCAGTGATTCTATTAAATATTAAATGAACAATTTAATTTCAATATTACATAAACTATTTGTCAAAATAAGAAAATAAATTACTAAATTCCTTCTATGATATAGATATGGTCTTCACACAGAAAGCAGGAGAGATAAATTATTGAAAGAAAACTATAGACCAACATCCCTAGCATAGCATAGGCTCTGGGCTCATTTTTCCAACCTCTCTTCTGCTGGCAGGTCAGATGCCCAGAGAGTGGCTACTTTCCTCAGGATTCTAGGGGCAGCCCTAAGTAGTTAGAGGGTATTTTGCTAATGCTATATAGCTCAAAAGCCCCTATAGACTTACTTCCCCACTTTGATTATCAATTAGTCAGCCAGACTTGATTAGCTTTTAGAAAAGGGTATTTCCTAAGGTAGTATCCTAAGAACAGTTGGCACAAACATCCCCTAAAACTGGTGACATAATCTCCTACAAGTATGTACAGAGTTCAGAGTAAAGTGGGCTCAAGCTCAGATCATACATTCCACCTTCCACTCCAAACCACACACTCACTCTCACTCTCACTCTCTCTCTGTCTCTGTCTCTCTGTCTCTGTCTCTCTCTCTCTCTCTTTCTCTTTTTCTCTCTCTCTCTTGCTTAGCTGGAAATACTGCCTCCTCTATGCTGCCATGTACATGTGAATCTGGAATCTCAACTGATTTGCCAGTTACTATGAAACCCACAGGCTATGACCGAATTTCTCTGGCCAATCCCAAAGCCTATTGCACCTGGTTGAAATGCTTTTTATTGACTGATTGATTCAGTGGAGATGCCTAAACTTTGTGCATACTTAGTTCATATCTCTGACACCGACCCATACACTGATAAATAGCAACTCAAACATTTTATACAAATTATTACCAAAGTATCTACAGCAACACAACAAAAAGATTATACATTAGGACCAGGTAGGATTTATATTAGGAATGAAGAGTTGGTTCAATATTAGGAAATCTATTAACATAAAGACCACATTTATAACAAAAACAATCTGAATCACATGATTATATCAATAAAGGCAGAGAAAGTTTTTGACAAAATACAATACCCATTTCTGTTAAAAATACTAAAAAGCATAGGAATAAATGTATTTTTCTTTATTTGGTATCTGTCTAAAACCAGGAACTAGAATGTGCGTAGGAATAAAGTAGAGGCCTTTCTAACCTCTCATCTGGGACCAAAGATCTCAAATCAGCACCAAAAAAAGCAAATAAAAGAATAAACAATTTTAGCCTGGAGCTAAGTTGAATTTAGCTGGCTTTTGTTACCTCCCTGGTTAGGTGCACTGCTTCACAGCCTCAGGTATACCCTAGGAAAAGGTCAGGCTACCCTAGACCCGGAGAAGCTTTCTAGCCATTGCACCTTATGACATAGGAGCCAAAATCAGGATAAGGAGATGAAGAACCATAGCCCATGAGTTGGTAACATGGTGGGCCACTGACCATAAGGTCAGTAGAAATGCCCAGCTGAGACAACATGGCTTATAGTGAAGCTCAGAGATTGGATACCCAACAGATAACAGTATAATGGTATCACCAGAAGGTGTTGGCAGTTCTGCAGCACTGAAGTTTTGAGTTGTCCTGGTCATGAAAGGATCCTGGTCACACTTCTCAACTTGCATACAATCCATAGTTGTAGCCTAGACATACAAGTTTCTGACATCTGTGCCCTGACCACACTGAGAGTTTGGTAAGTTAAAGTATATTCCCAAGTGTACATTTTAGGGGGTTGAGGGAGAGAGGAGAAACTTTTCTTATAAATTTATTTATCATATTTTATTAGTCATCCTTAAAAAAAAAAAAAACTAACGTGCCCTTTGGCTGGCTGACAAAAGTGAATACATTGGTAGGGGCTCATGAGCTCTGGTTTTTATGGGTACTGACCAACAGCTTGTCCTGTACTTTAAGTGAGGAAAGGACATAGGAGAAGATTTCCCAGGCATTACATAGGTAAATCCACCACATCCTGTGTGTCACCTAATTTGCTATAGTTCAGAGAGGAGAATACAATACAGCGCAGAATTAACAGAGCTTTCTTTTGAATACATACTACTTTAAAATCTTAAAATGATAAATCCTTGGAAGGGACCTCGGAGATCAGCATAATGTAGTGAAAAGAGCACTAGATTTGAAATCAGAAGACCTGTGTTCAAATCCTGAATTTGCAACATATTATCTGTGTGACTTCGGGCCAGATGTTTCACCACCCCAGGGCTCCATTCCCCAAGAGAATTCTGAGGGGTTTTCCAGCAGAGGATCTTAGCCCAGTCTTCCATGCCATGCTGAAATCTCATCCATATCTTTTCTGAGAGGTGATTATCTAGACTCTGGCTTGAAGAGCAGTTTATGGGAAATTTACCACATCCTCTCCTTGAATTCCTTGAAGATGAGCAACTTACAGCATTTCAGGGCAGCCCATTCTGAGCTGAGCAGCTCTAATGGTGTTAAGACATTCTTTGTTATATCTGAGTCAATCATGCTAATGACTAATAGTACAGCACTGTCAGGTGTGCAAAGCCCTTTACATGCACGAGCACATGTTGATTCTTAAACAAGCATGAGGAGCATACTACAGGTATAATCAGCCCCATTTTACAAATGAGGGTACTGAGGTTCTGAGAGGCAAAGGGCTTTAACCAGGCCACACAGTAAATGTCAGAGACAGAATTGGAACCCTGCCTCTAAATTCCTTTCCACAACACCATAATGCCTCATACCCAGTGGTCCTCATTCTGTCCTCTGGAGCTATATGGGGGGACCACCATCAGTCATCCTGACCTATGTCATGCCACTGGATCCCAAATGACTCTGGAGGAGAGATGGAGGTTGATGATTTTGCACAGCTCTGCCTCACTTAAATCCAATCCACCCCCAAGTCAAGACATCACCCTGCCAATGTCATTGGTCCTCTTTGAGAATGAAGGACAGGGGCAGCAAGGTGGTGCAGTGGATAGAGTGCCGGCCCTGAAATCAGGAGGACCTGAGTTCAAATCCAGCCTCAGACCAAACACTTGACACTAGCTGTGTGACCCTGGGCGAGTCACTTAACCCCAGTTGCCTAAAAAAAAAAAAAAAAGAGAGAATGAAGGACAAACAACAACAAAGAAGCTACATGGAAAAAGTTCAATTGCTCTGCTCCACAACAGTATTTGAGAAGAGCTGTTCTTTTCCAGGCTAAACTGCCTCAGTCCCTTCACTGGTCTTCATATGACAATTTTGTGCTGCACCATCCTGGCCACCCTCCTCAAGAGGTGCTCCAGCTTGTCAATACCTCTCCTAAATGAGGTAGCCAGAAGCAAGCACAGGATTTCTGAAGTGACCTGACCGGCACCCGGGCATCTAAAGGCCTCTTTGACATGGCTCTCACCTACGTTTCCAGTCTTCTTCATCACTATCTTCGTATGCCCAGCATTTAGCACAGTCTCTGGCATATACTGGCACTCAATAAATGTTGATGTAGAGGGCAGATTGGTGAGCGGGGCAAGACAGCATTGCCTCCTTTGACTTGGACATTCTATTTCTACTCAGCAGTGTGGTATGGTGGAAGAACCATTGGCTCTGAAGTCAGAGGACCCAGGTTCAAATTCTGCCTCGGACAGGTATTATATGCATGACCCCGGGCTAGTCACTTCACCTCCCTCAACCCTGCTTTGTCACCTGTGAAATCATAGAGTTGAACGCAATGGTCTCAATGTCCTCCCAGGTCCCAGCCTCAGATCCTTTGACTCTAGGAATTGAAGATTGTATTGACTTTTTTTGCAGCCAGGAAAATAATATTCTCTCATTTCCAATGGCTCAGTTTGACCGAACATCGTGCCCAGCAGTAGAAAGTGGACACTAAATTGTCCTGTAAAAATACCTTGTTACCTCAGAGGCATCTCACCAGCAGTGCCCCTATCCCCCAGCCCATTATTTTCCTTAGGTTCAAAATGGAGACTTTGCTGAGAGCAAAGCCCAGCAGGCTGACCTTGATTGGTATGCAGATTCAGCTCCAAGGTTAGAGCCCTGTAAGCAGGATGGTTGCAGAAGCCTCTCTGGAATACGATTTTTAGGCATGTTTAATTTAAAACACTAAATATTTCATCTATAAAATGTGGATGGAAGAGCTTATATCTGAGCTTTTAGCTTCTTTTTTTTTCCCTGATATTTAAGAGTTGTGAATTTTCAGACCTCCAAGAAGTTGGCAGAGGACACCGAACAGGAAACAGCACTGCGGGGCTCATCCTTCCCGTGGGACCAGTGCTCATTCAAATGCTGCAGGCAAGGCGAGGCCTAGAGCAGAGACCTTGGGCCCAGGCAAACTGCTGCTCTCTCTGCCCTCCCCCAGCCCACCAGGAGTGCCCGCACACTCAATCTTTCGCTTCCTCATGATCTTCTCATAGATTTATAGAATCAACAAAAGGCCAGGCACTGTGCATACCAAAGCCAAAGTGAAATGCGTCCTGCTCACAAGGAGCTGATAATCTAATGTAGGAGACAGCACGTAGGGCTGTGAGTGTGTCCCAGCTGTATGGTAAATGGCCATAAAGGCTCTACCTGAAGGCCTCTGCCTCCCAGGGCAGCCCACTCCACTGGGGACAGCTCTGATGGCTGAGGCAAAAACAAGGAGATTAAGGTCTCCTGGTTACAGTTAAGGTTTGCTGGTTAAGGTTTGCAAAGCACGGGGCACTTTCACTTACGGCCGATCAAAATCCTCCTTTCTACAACTTCTCTGCAGAGTTTCTAAGCTCTGCCCTCCAGAGCCAAGCAGAATGAGCTTGTTCCCACCCCCTCGGACAGCCCAGCAAATATTTGCAGTCCCCTATTCTCCCAATGCCTTCAGCCCATCTTAGTATAACATCATCTCACAAAGCTTCAGCATTCTACATGCCCTGCTCAGGCTGGTTTTTGGACAGGGTCACATTTTCCATTGACCCCGATTAAATCCCATCTTAAGAGACCTGCCAAGGTGGCTGGTGAATCTTTAGCTCTTTCTTTCCTTTGAACAACTACAGCCTCAAACAATGCCCCAAGTCACCTTACCAGCCTAGCTTGCCCAGCAAAACACCTTGATGTGTGCTACCAGAAACAGCCATCCCCTTAGCGCATGACACAAATGGGCACAGTAAGCCACATATATGTGGGTCTCAGAAAGCTCTAATCATATAACAACCATCACAGTACCTAACACAAAGCACTTAACAAATATCTGACTTTTCACTAGGATACCTTTCTGTGACAGAAGGTGTGAGAGGCCGTGTCAACTATCTCTACTGTGCACGGATTTATTAATCGGTGCTTTCATTTTTCTTCTCCTTTTATTCATTCCGAGCCAGAACTTTCAGACTTACAAAACAAAATGCTTCAGGGGCTTGCAATTAGTAATGAGGAGGAAAAGGGATTGAGCTGATGGAGCATGATCTCTTCGGGTCCTACAAAACTTACTACTTCACATGTGTTGGAGGACTCCAAATTGCCAACTTGTTGCTGGGGCCAGCAAACTCCTGCCTGGCATAGGTGGGCTCAGTCGGGTCCTACTTGGGAGGGCTGCTTTCTACAGCTCTCAAAAAGAGGCCCCTGCCAGGATCTGACCAGGACACTACAGAAGGAAGAGTGCTCAAGTAGCACACAGGGAGAGCCCTGGAATCTTGGTCAAGAATGTGGTCAAACCCCACCTGCCACACCTGCCACAGCAGGCACACTCAGCCCACCCGGAGATTTCAGGCAGTTAAAGCAGGCCAATCCTGCCTTTGGCAAGCTCATAGGGCCCCAGTGGGGAGTGAGTCTGTAAGCCTCTAAGGAATTGTTTTTGAGATTTGTTTATGAATACATGTTCATGTCCCAATGGAAAAAAAAGGTAGCCCATGTGCAGAAAAGCCAACTGAAAGGAGCAAACATTTTTTGTTATTCAAAGCCAACTGAAAAGTAAACAGCTTTGAAGGAGATCTATGAATAATACAAAGGAGAAGTCATCTGCACTTGTAACAATCACCAGAAGCCAGGCGTTTGGGGAAGATACTCATTCTGGAAGAATCGGATGTTAGAAAAGCAGAGTTCGCTCCTATTTGGGCTGCGGGGGCTTATTGAAGCTGCTGAGATGTCAAAAGCAACAATGCTCAGGGTCCTCAACTGAGCCACATCCAATGATCCAAGGGCCATTTTCCACGTAATGGTCATATTGTGTGTGCTGCAATAGAGCGTTATGAGAAAATATACATGCAAAAATATGCATAGAGATTTGGGGACTGGATCGGGGTGTGCCCTGTTCAACAACCATCTATAAATACCTGAATGATCCGTAAGTCTTCTTAATGGGCTTTCTCGAATTTGTATGAAGAAAACAAATCATATCTTTTGTTCCCATCATTACCTTTAGGGAGCTCACTACCAGCATATGCCACTGGAGTCCTCTATCAGCTCTGAGAACATGTTGATTTCTGGAGGAAATTGTCTGCTAAATGGCATTTGTTCACATCAAAACCCACCACCTTCATTTTCAGCATCTGTTATTCTCCAGTACTTGACTGTGGCTTCGGGAAACAGGTGATACCATTTAGATGGAGGATCCCTACTCACCCCCTCCCAATCCTTTGTCAACATTAACCAAGAGTGATTCCTTCCATCCCGAAAAATGGAAGGTCTCCTATCTCCTTTTAAAAGGAAGCTGATCATGGTCGGTCTCCTTGTCTACTGCATGATAACACATGTTACCACAATATCTCCTTCAGAAAAGAACCCAATAGGGGTTCAGGGTGGGCACTATTTTGTCTTGATCTAATCTTTTGTAATACCAGAACCTAACAAAGGACCTCGCACTTCACAATGTGTACTGAATTATCTTCCAACCATGGACTGTCCTTACTTCCTTATTTTATTTTATTTTTTTTACAAGAAATGTCTATATTTAATGATACATTTAGAAGCAGAATAGAGTAGTCAAGAATCTTGGGCTCAGAGTCAGGAAAGCCTGGTTTAAATCCTGTCTCTCTTACTTGCAAAGCCACATTGCTCTGGGCAAATCACTTGGCTTCTGTTTATCTCAGGCCTTATAAGTCTCAGGACTTCTATGGACAATTCTCTAAGGTTTGCATAGTGTTTTACAAATATTATTTTATTTGATCCTCACAACAACCCTGAGAGGTAGGTACTATTATTATCCCCATTTTATAGATGAAGAAACTGAGGCCCAGGCAGAGGGTGGTACAGGTAGTACATGAGGCTGGATTTGAACTCAGGTCTTCTTGACCCCAAGTCTAGCATTCTATTTATTCATTGTGTCACCTTAACTACCACTAAGACACAGATGGGTTCAGATCTGTGTTGGTAAAGGGAGCTTCCACACTGGAACTTCCTCATACTAATAAAAACACTGACTCTATATGCCAAGACATTTTGTTTTGATACAACCAACACTTTCCAACAGTAAACTCCTTCCTAAAATACATTCCCTGAACAATTTGGTTAGTGGTAACAGAAAGAAGGGATGGGTCCCTTTACTTTTAGAGTTGGGTTCTAACATTGACTCTTACATAGGACCCAAATTTGGTCACGTCTCCATCTTGACTTGATTATACTGTACTCACCGTGTCAGCTGTTCTCTTGGTTCTGTTTTCTTCACTCTTCATACAAGTCTTCTTGTGCTTCTCTGAATTCTTCCTACTCCTCATTCCTTATTGCTCAGCAATCAGAGAATCACTAAATTGGAGAGACAGAGATCTCAGCAGCTAGTTAGCGCAAATTAAAACTGAAAACTGCTTGACTACCTTTGTTTTAAGAGTTCCATTTTGGTTGGTGGGGGGAGTGTGGGGGTTACTACTTCCCAAGACCGGCCATTTCACTTTTACATAGCCCTTCTCAGACATCAGACCCAACCCAGTCTCTTTTCACCTTCAAACCACAGCACCTAGTCTTGTCCTCAGAGGCCACACTGAGCACAAGAGCCTTTTTAAGGTTTTGAAGACAGCTGTCATTCCACTCCCTCCGTCTCCCATTCTTTTCTTCTCCAGGCTAAAGATCCTCAGTTCCTTCAAGCTCATAGTGTTCCATCATATTCACATACAATAATTAGTTCAACTATTTCCCCAATTACTGGGCACAAATTTTGTTTCCAGCTTTTTTTCACAAACAATGCTCTGAAGATGTTTGTACACATGAGTCTTTTCTTTGTGAAGTATAGTCCCAGTAGTGACCTGACTATACTTCTTTTAAAAATAAATTATCACTATCTTTTTTTTCATCATAACATTTGGTTTCATTCGTTTTATTCTTATCCTTTCTGTTTATATTGTTGTAGTGAATGTGTATATTGTCTTTCTGCCTTCTCCTTAACATTAGTGCCTCTCTTCTGAGATGATCTACAGTTTAGCCCATCTCTAGATTGCTTGTATGTAGTTTTATGTTGTCTCTACCATCAGACAGTGAGTGCCTTGAGAGTAGGGGCTGGTTTTTTGACCTTTCTCTGTATCCCCAGGGCTTAGCACAGTGCCTGACACATAGAAGGTGCTTGATAAATGCTCAATGACTTCATTAGTTCTGCTAAGTTCTGTTAACTGTGCACCCTTTCCCAGGTGTCTTTTCTGACCTTCTCTGTATTTCTTCTCTTTGTCTTTTCTTATAGCACTTTAATATTCACGTACCACAACTTGTTGAACCATCCTCCAATCAAGGAACGTCTACTTTTCATCCAGTTCTTTGCTAATATAAAAAGTGTTACTATAAATATTTTGGAATATGTGTCATTCACTTCTTTGGGGTATATGCAGTAGCAGTGGACTCTCTAGGTCAAAGGGTAGGGGCGGTATTTTAGCCACTTCCTTCACAAAATTCCCTAGTGATTTCCAGAATTCCTACCCCCCTTACTTTTATTACATATTACTTATGTTCTCCTCATGTCCTCCAGGATATGCAGACGTGAGTCAAGAAATCAAAAGTAATAGAAATGAGGTCAGTTGGGTGGGCCTATTACTGTGAAAATCATCCTAAACATTAACAATGTACATTTATTTCATCTCTGACTTTACTGAGTGGGGCCCAAGCAAGAATTCACCTTCTGCCAGTGCTTACTTCTTCCTCTCCCCATTCCCATGAGAGAGAAGAAATGGGATTTTTCCCTTTCGAACCTGAAAACAGATGGAAGGGGTAGGAGGAAGTGGAATGCTGTGGAATGGAACAAGCTGAGTCAGCACTCAAGTCCGTTTCAGATTTGAAGGAAAATGGGAATGCATTTTATGAGAAAAAAATGAGTTGACATCTGAGTTATTTATTGAAATTTAAAAAAAAAGCTATGGTGTCTTTCAATAGTTAAGATGTGGGCTCCTACGGAAAGAATACCAGGGGAGAGGGAGGGATAGTGATAGTAGAGTCTATGGGTAAATTTAGGTACTAAAGAAGGTCTTTAGTCAAGATGCCAAAGATAAATGCCAAACTGGACACTCCGTCTGAGACACAGACATGAAAATGGCAGGTGAGCTGCCATCCTTCTTTGCCAGATTTTGTACCCATGGTGGCCAGCTGATTCCAGCTCCAGTCTGAAGAGGAGATGACCATCCTGGTTCTAGCTTTAGAATAGGTTATTAAGGGCGAACTGTACACGTAGATGAGGATGGTAGGATGGCAGTGCCACTTTATAAAGTCTTTCTAGAGTAAGTGTAAGGAGGAACAGCCCGACCTAAACAATGACCGCAGGAAAACGCATTCTTATTATTCAAAGAGAAACTGTGACTAGGATGATGAAGCCAGCTCTTCTCCAGAAACACAAAACATTTTTGTAGATCAAAACCATCAGAAGGAATTCTACTCTCTCTGCTAGGCATGGAGTCAGACCCATTCCTGGCTGAAGCTGAGCATGGACACAGCAATGGCACAGTCTCAGTTTCAGTAAAAGAAAATCGTCTCTTTTCAAGCCCACACAAGATGAGCCCCAAGTTGATTGCTGTGGCTGCAACCCAGGGGAAAACATTTCCTTCACAATCACTAGGCCTCCCTGCCTGATGCTGCTTCCTTTCTGAAGGTACTAAGTGTCCCTATCCTTGGAAAGGCTTGACCTACTGCTGCCCTAGCCAGCTGAAATGAAAAGGGCCTAAATGTTCTTGGAGAAGTGCTGAATGAGACTCAGCATAATTACATACTGCAGATTTGAAGGCTAACACAGAGCAGAGTCATTAAAAACATGCGGAAGGTATGGGAGGCTTTCATCAAAAACATATGGGCATTCAAGTCTGACCCCTTGCCACACTGAAATACTTCATGTTTTTCTTGCTTTGTTCCATTTTGTTGACTCCTATAGAACAGAAATCATGCAAATTGATATGACTAGAGGATTCTGATTTGGGTTATTTCTATTGCAGTAAAAGCCAGGAATGTTCTACTCTGCCAGGCTCCCTTTGTCTGTAGGAGTGCTGAAGAGGCCTGCTTGGTACCACCTTCCTCATGGTGGGGGGCCTGAATTTCTGGCACCTTTTGGCCCAGAATCTATATGATTCCTTGGCCACAAATGCACAACAGCCCAAGTAGCTGGGTGTTACTCAAACCCATGTGTCAGCACTAAACTGAAAATCACTTGTAGAAGTGCTCTCTCCCACGAGGATGGTTCATTTCTCGGCCAACCGACACACGGTGGCGTCTACAGCACCATCTACGCCAATCTTACAATTTATGCACTGGAGCATACACATATTTTTTTTAATGCAGAAAATGTTCCCCTAGGAATAAGGTTGGTGTTTTCTTCATCTTCAGACAGGGCGTGAGAGTACTGGTTATTAATTATGGTGTGCAATGCACCACATGAATATGAGGATAAGTTGAAGGAACTGGGGATGTTGAGCTTGAAGAACAAAAGCCTCAGGGGGTACGTAAGAGCTGTCTTCAGGTATTTCAAGGGCTGTCATGAGCAAGAGGAGTTTGCCTTGCTCTGGTCACCGGGAGCAATGGATGAAGGTCGCTGGAGGTCTTCGAAGGAAAGCTGGGGAGCCGAACGTCAATTCGCTGGAGGGGCAAGTGTGACTCCACCATGGGTGGGATGAGTTCACTGTTGACATCCCTCCCGGCTCCGAGATGTTCACAGGACCGAAGGCCAAACACCTTACCCAGTCATTCAAGCCTCCCCCCAGGTACCCAATCCCATCTCCCACTGCACCCTTCCAGAGAGCCTCTCCCCTGTAGCCAAAACACTGCATTCATTGCTCTATCACTGTGCTTTGACCCAAGTCCTGCCCCATCCTCTAGTCTTAGGCAAGGCCTGAAGGGCCAGGCTAAAGATCTCCTTTGTGCTACCTTCCCAGAAGTGACTCAGTGCACAGTGATTACTCACCTCCCCTAACCTCCTATACCACTTAGCCTCTTTATCACTCACTTGGGACATACTGGATACTACCTCACAACTGTCAGTTACCTTGATCTCTACATGTCCTTTCTCCCCAACTGGACTTACTGTCTTGGTGGTAGAGGCAAATCCACTAGAACTCGGTTCTCCTTCCTGGACCCAGGGGAAAGTATGGTCTTTCAGAAGTCAATGAGGATTTTTTTTAAACAGGGGATCCATTTTCTGGGTACCCTGTTGGTCAAACTATAAAAAAGACAAGAGGGAAGCCCCCAGCTCTGGACAATTCAACGATTTATTTCAGCAAACAGTAAGAGCACATGGTAGGTGCAAAGTACTTGGCTAGACACTGGGCATACAAACAAAAAGCCGAAACGATCCCCAAGGTGGTGGGGAGGGGGGATGGAAAAGTAGGGAGTATGTTGTAGACAAAATCTTTGCATTCCTTGAGCCAAGTCCTGGGCCCTGCACACATGTGGGGCTCGCTCTATAGATGCTGTTGTGGTTGGTGGTGAGGATTCAAAGCCAGCTCTCTGGACACAATCCTGGGGCACATCCCAGTGAGCATGCCTTCTTACAGCCTTTTAAACCTGAGAATCAGTCCTTCAAACAGAAATCAGGGCTCTCACCAGTTGGATCAGACAGGGCTCCTGTCGACTCCTCCCTATAGTACCCAACCCACTACTAGGCACAGAGAGGATGCTCAATAAATATCTCACTGATTGATTGCTGTCGGTGATGCCAGGAAAGGGAGCTATCAAATGGTGCCCAGGACAAGAGAGCCTTAAAGTCTAGACTGAGTCTTAAAGATGAGGCCTCACTGTCTCTCTGTTATGATCACTCAAAAAGGCAGAAGCAGCTGATTTAATCAAGCTAGAAGGCAACAACTCTCACTTCTAAAAGAACTGCAGTCCAAAAGCCCATGTCACCCCATCACCCGAAGGGGTTTGAAAGAGCAGGCAATGATGTCATTAAGAAGAAGCTGACATTCTCTTTAGAGTGGGGGGGGGGGAAAGATGGTTTCTCTCTTTTTGCTTTTCCTTTTTTTTCTTCTTTTTTAAGGAGAAATCTGTTTATCCTTTATCCTTTATCCTTCCAGGGAGAATTCTGATGAGCTCTCACTGTAGTCACATATCCACTGGTAATTCAAGTTATGGTTTATGTTCAGAATTTGTAGGCAACTTGATCTTGGATAAGTATTCCCGATTGCTGGATCAATTCGAGCTTTATACCCAGAAGCAAAGCAGCATAATGGAGGGTGGGCTGGATCCAGGGCCAGGATTTGATTACAGACTCTGAAGCCTGCCAGCTGTGACCCTAGCTAAGTCACCTAACTTTTCGATGGCCTAGTTTCCTCATCTGTAAAACGGGACTATTCTTCCCTCCCCACAGGACTGTTGTAAGAAATCGTAATGTGCCATGCAAAGGTGAACTGCTGCTACTGGTAGAGCCTGGTGTTTCACAGCCAGGGTGCTGGCCCAGGAAGGAGAGTCAGGTGATCCTAGTTCTCGTGGATTTGCCTCCACCACCAAGAGAGCTGAGCAGTAGATGGCTAAAGTCCCTACCAACTCCAACAACCTAGGAATCTCTTCTAGGAGGTAGGATCCCGCTTCCCCTCCCTCCAGCACAGGTCTTCCAGAAGTCAATGAGGATTTTTTTTAAACAAGGAATCCATTTTCTGGGTCCCTGTTGGTCAAGCTATAAAAAAGACAAGAGGGAGGCCTCCAGCACGTTGGGTAAGTCTGGAGAAAATGTGCAAAGTGCCACATGATAGGAGAAGGTGTGTGAGCTTAGGATTTACACCAGTAGAGTGTATGTGCCCATTCAAGCACATAACAGCTCAGTGGAAGCAGTCTTAGTCATCCCAGCTCATTCTCCTTCCCTTCTCAAGGCCTTCTAGTGTCTGGCTCACAGTCTTCCCCTCTGCCTCAAATCTTAGCCTCGACTAGGGGATATCTACATACAGGTTGATGTTCCCTCATGTTGACATCCCCTCAACCACCCCCAACATCCCAATTTACCAAGCTCTTCAAAACCCACAACCTATAGTACCACCTCCATTATACCTTCAATGGACGTGGGGATGGTCACATCCTCAATCTCACCATCACCCACAAGTCCTCCACTTCCTCTTCCATGATCAAGAACTCTGAATTGCCTCTATCTGATCAGAGCTTCCTATCTATCAATAATTCTATCTCTCCATGTACCTGCCTCCTTGATGCCGTCATCCCTCGGCGCTCTCCCAGCCCATCACCCTTGTTCGGCCTCTCCTTTATTCCCTCTCCAATGCTAAGCCTATACTGAACCAATTCAACTCTACCATCCTCTACTCTTGAACATCTTATTCTGTTGTCCTGTCAACACTCACACACTTTGCCAAACCCCAAACCTGAATCACTCCCCCATCTACCTCCTTGACTCCTACTCACATGCTGCTGAAACCACTCAATCAGGTCAACTGGGCCCACTAAAATGTATATCATTTAATCTCAGCTGGACCTGTACCATAATCTCATACTTCTTTCTAAATGATTTTCTATCCTACTTCCCACAGAGGCTGTTCCAAACCTTCTCTTCTCTCCTCAAACCTCTCGGCCATGGACCACACTGTATACTTTACTAAAAAATAGTTGAGGAGATTCCTTGGGAACTTCTTCTTCTCCCCTTCTCTATACCACAAAACCCCTTGAGATCCTCCCCCATTCTCTATTCCTTTACTCCAGTCTCTAAGGAAGAAGTGACCCTTCTCCTAGCCAAGGCCACACCCTCTGAAAATGCCCTTGAGCCCATCCCGTAGCGTCTTCCCAACAATCATCTCCTCTCTCTTTTTCTCTAATTGTCAATCTTTCCCTATCTACTGGCTCCTTTCCTGCTTCCTACAAACACTTCCAGATCTCCCCCGTCCTGAAAATCCCTCAACAGACCCCGCCATCTACTCTGGCTGTTGTCTTCTTTCTCCTCCCTGTCTCAGCCAAACTCCTAGAAGAGCTGTCTGCATCCAACACGTCTACTTCCTTCCCTCTCATTCACTTGTGCTCCTTCAACAACCTCATCGCTCAAATGGAACTGCTCTCCCCAAAGTAATTCAGAATTTATTCATGAGCAATGCTAAGAGCCTTTTCTCAGGTCTCACCCTTCTTGGCTCCTCTGCATCATTGGCCCTGCTGACCCCCCTTCTCCTAGCGACCCTCTCCTCTCTTGGGTATCCTGGAGCTCCTCCTATCTGCCTGACCATTTCTCAGTTACCTGTGCTAGATTTTCATCCATATCCCACCCTCTAACAGTGGTTGGCCCTCAAGGTTCTGTCCTGGGCCCTATTCTCTTCTCTCTACACTCTTTCACTTGGTAATCTCATCGGCTTCAATGTATTGCTTTATTTAATTATCATCTGGATAAATAAAGGTAATATGAGTCCCAGCTCTCTGAGAGAGAAAGAGAAAGAGACAGAGACAGAAACAGAGAGACAGAGACACAGAGAGAAAGAGAAACAGAAAGATCTAGCCTTAGCCTCTCTCAAGTTCACATCACCAACATCCTACTTACTGCGCATTTAAAATGAGATGTTCTGTAAGAATCTTTAACTCAATGTGTCTAATCCAGAACTCATTAACTTTCACCCCAAAGCCCCACCTCTTCTGCCTTTCGCAGTTGCTGTCCAGGGCACCACCATCTTTCCACTCACCCAGGTTTACAATCTCAGCAGCACATGTAATTCTTCATGCTCCCTGATCCCTCGTTTCCAATCAGTTGTCAAAACTTGCCATTTCAGATGCCACCACATCACTCACAGCTGACTCTGCTCTACTTACAAGGTCACCACCCAAGTTCATGTCTTTAGCTTCTCTCACCTGGACCACTGCAGTGACCTGCCTGTCAATCACTACTGGTTGGTCTCCCTACCTCACCCTACTTTCATCCATCTGCCACTCAGCTATTCAAGTGATTTTCCTAAAGTACAAGACAAATCATCTCACTCCCCCTACTTAATAGACTCCAATGGCTCCCTATTGCTTCTGGAATGAAATAAGCATAAGCTTCTTTTAAAGCCTTGCCTCTCGGCTACTCCTCACATGGTCTCCATGCCCTCAACAGAACACAAAGCTTCTTGAGGGAAGGACTGCTTTCTTTTTTGTCTCTGCATCCCCTGCCCTTAGCACAGGGCAGTGCATAGCAGGCCTTTAGCAAATGCCCATTAATATGAAGTAATGCAGAATGATGTGAACAGAGCCAGGAGTCTCCTTTCTTCTTAAGGGGGGTAGGGGTGGGAGATAAAAACAGATTTTTGTTCACTGAAAAAAAAAACAAAATAAATGGTTATTGATTAACAAAATGCTTGCATTCTCATAAGCTCACAGGATCATATATCTGTAAATCGATGGGACCTCAGAGGCCAGCTAACCCAAATCCTTCATGTTATAGATGAGGAAACTGAGGTCCAAGGCAGTTAAGTGACTTACATAAAGTCACACAAGTAATATGTCTCCAAGGCATGACTGCATCCGAGGTCCTCTGCTTTCAGCCTTTGTTCATGTCGTTCCCACTGTCTAGAATATGAACCATTCTGCTAAACTTTTGTTCCTCTTCTTCAACAACAAAAACAGGCCAGCTGCCCTTCATTTACACATTTCCCTTGTAGATATTCCCTGTTTTGTTTGTCCGATCAAACTGAAAGCTCTGGAAGGGCTGACTCACGGTCACAGAATGTAAAAATGAAAAGAGCCCTTTGAGCCTGAATAAGGGGAAGGGGGGATGAAGAGGAGGCCAGGAAGGGAAGGGCCCAGGGACCACAGCCGCAGGCATTGCTTAGCCAAGTCCATGGCCCTTCCTTACCAATCTCTACTTCTCAGAATAAACAGGACTGATTATTTAAAGGTCCACGTACAGAAAGCAATGTCCATTTTCTGTTCCTTAAACCCCACATTTTGTCTCATCTCTAAACCTTTGAATGGTGTGTTCTGATTACCTGGAACTCCCTCCCTCTTCATCTCAGTTGCCACCTCCTACAGGAAGCCTTCCCTGATCCTTCATCATTAGTGTACTCTCCCTCCTCAAATTAACTTGTACTTACTTAGAGAGGGAGAAAGAAGGAGGGAGGAGGGAGAAAGGAGAGAGGGAGAGAAAAGAGAGAGGGAGGGTAGAAAAGTAATGTCAGCTATCTATCTATCAGTTTAGGTTTCACCAAGTGTTTTTCTCACAACCAACCCATGAAGTTCCCATTTTACAGCTGAGAAAACAAAGGCTTAAAAGTTGTGAGGTGACTTAGCCAGCAAATAGATGGTGCCAGGCCTACAACCCCGAGGCTGACTCCACAACTTCCCTCGTCTTATCCTCTCTATTAGCCCTTACTGCCCCTCAGACACACGCTGAATACAACTGTCACACAGAGCAAATACAGGAGCATATTTGTTTTTATAAAAAAAAAATAACAGGAAATAGAGTTGTTTATTGTAGACATGTCAATGGTGAGCAACTGGAATATTATTACATACCTTAAAAAAACCCTCAAGGGAGCAGGAGATGATTGGGCTGTGGCAGGCTCAGCAATGACCAAGCTCTGCTCAGCCCCAAAACAGCAATGACCAAGCTCTGCTCACCCCCAAACAGCAACAGGCTCAGGGCCAGGGGAGGCTGCCTTTGCTCAGCGCTGGACACAGTTCACCTCAGGGGCTTGCCGGCTGCGGGTGTTGGCTCCCAGAAGGCCGAAGTAAGCCTAGGATCGCTACACCACCATCACCTGTTACTACAAGCCTGGGCACTGCTGGAGGCCTTCCTTCTTGTGCCAAACAGCAGGACGAGAGGCCTCCGCAAAGGCAGGCAAAGCTCCAGGACAGTGGTCAACCCACTGGGAAAGTGATGGCCCTGTGCTGCCACCCTGTTCAGTGCTATTAAATGATCAGTTAAAGTCAATTCACAACAGGCAGTAATTAAGCACCTACTGTGTGTATGACATGGTGGTGCAGCGGGCAGTGCTTAGTGGGGTAGGGGGAGAACAAAGTTCTGTGAGCTGGTAAGGTCAGTGACCGAGCAGCAGATTTCTAGAGCCAATCTGCAAGACCGCTTTCTGATGTGTTCAGAGGCATCGCACCATGCCAGGGCCGAGAAACTGGTTGATCATACCCATTTGGTCTTCCACTTAGAATACATCAGTGTGTTTTTCAAAACAATGCAACATACAAGATTGCCTCAATAGTGCAAGGAGGCATGCTCATAAATACCAAACAATTTGCTTCTATCTTCTGTGCCGGATGTTTATTCAGGCTGACGCTATTGGATTTTCTTTTAGGGGGTAAAGCAGGGCAGGGCCTACTCATGCTGTAGTCTAACTAATGATCACACTGTTTGTTATTAAAGACAGTAACCATCATCATTCAGGAGGAGCAGTTAGAAGGCCAGCCTCAGTGGCAGGAAGGCCTACATCCAAGCGCCACCTTGGATGGAAAGGAGCTGGAAAGCTAGGGGAAAGTCTCAGAGCCTCTCAGTGCAGCTGGAGGGAGCATCTACACTGGGATTTCTATACCCCAAGGAAATCACAAGTCCAAACAACATCACCACAAATAGTAGCTCTAATATTTATAAACTCCTCATGTGTTTTCAGGTTGGTATAGCACTGTATACACTTTATCTCACTTGACTCTCCCAACCCTGTGTCATAGGTTCTATGGGCATTATCCTCCTCCTCATCATCATCCCCCTTTTTTTACAGAAAAAGAAACTGGGGCTCAAAGGTGAACTGACTTGCCCATAGTCACAGAGTTAGTAAGTGCTGGAATCAGAACTCGAAGCCCCAGGCCTTCCTGACTAGTCTCTCTACCTGTCACAAAAATGAAATGAACAGATCAAGTCCTCTGACCAATTGCAGCTAGCCAAAGGTGGATTTGGACTGAGGCATCTTGGGGCAACTGCTCTGTCCTAGGTGTCTTCTCTGATTCTTCTTAAGGGACAGGATGCTAGAGAGAGACAGACCCACTGAGCCTTCCCAGTGTCAAAGAAAGAATTCCAGGATCATAGAAATGGATCTGGAGAGGGACTGTCCAACCCTGCCATTTTACAGATGGGAAAACTTGGGTCCAGATGAAAGTAATTTACCTTATAGGGTGTAGGAGAGAAGGCAGAATTAGAACTCAGGTCCCTTGACTCCATCACAGGAGTGAATCCAACTGTAACCCAAGGATAGGTATATGTGTATACATAGATTCTATATAAATATGGGCGTGTGCTTCTATGTCCTATGGAAGAACATCTGTCAAGAAGGAAATGGGGGTTGGGAAGAGAGGATAGCCATTTCTCGTGGCAGTATCTCCCTCAGGAGCAGGGTTATTGTGGCTGTTTTGGTTAATCAGTTCTTTAACTCACAGCCCATCCAGTGCAAACTTTTCGCTCTTATGCAAGGCCATCCAAGAACCACAGTGTTTCAAGAGCAGAGGCAAGAGATAAACATGTTCTACACCCCTGCCCAAAGGGAGTTTTGACAGAATTCCCCTTACCCCCTTCGATTCCCAGCAGAGAAAGGATGCAGTCATTTCAACACTCATGGCTCCAGTGGGAAGTAAGCATTCAGAGTGATCTGACCACTGGACTTCTTTCCCAAGAGTCTCACTGCAGACTGGAGCATGGCTGAAGCTTCTCATCTCATCTCTGAGACATCACAGGGTTCAGCTGGAGGGAGCATCTACACAGGGATTAGGACTAGAAACACTTCAAACTAGACATACCCCCTCCATGTGGCTCCAGGGGTCCTGCTCCAACAAGAGCCCTGCAGCTCACCTCCCGGGGTTAATTTGACCCTGGGCTTCAAATAGTGATGTCATCATGCTGCAACACTCACACAGTCCAAAGAATCCCTACCAATGAGTGAAGCTGCCTCAATCCCAAACACTGCGAAAACTGAAATCCTGGGGACATCCTGGGAGGCAACAGTCTGGCACCAGTAGACAGGGTTACAGGGATCAAGTTCTCTCACTCCTACCTCCCTACTAGAAGACTGGTACAAAGGAATGTAAACGGACCCTTGCAAATCCTTCAACACTGGGGATACCAAGTCTTCTGGGATGGAGTTAATACTTAGAATATCCACAAAGCTATGCTACAGCCACCAGGTCAGGGCACATTAAATGAGTCTAATATTTCAAAGGCAAGGAGGCAAAATGGTAATCTGATGGGAAATGCTAGGGATGAGTCTGCTAAGCAACTTCAAGAGCTATGAGCAAAGGCAGCACCTGGAGGGAGTTCGGGACGCTAAGCGCCAGGGCCATTTCTCCTGTCTTACCCATAAAAAGAAGTCAAAAGCCCTGGGATGGAGTTGCTGAAAGATGGGCTAACACAGGCACCCTGACCACTCTCCTTTCCCACTTTGCTCCATTAACATTCTCAAGCCCTTTCAGCAATGAATCGCCCTTAGTGACTTAGAGAATAGAAAAAGCCCAAAGCCTTTGGCAGTGGTTACAGCAGGTGGCTACAGAACAAGCTTGGCAGGCCAAGACATGGGTTGTTTTTGTGGTTTTTTTTTTGGTGGGTTGTTTTTGGTTTTGTTTTTGTTTCTGTTTTTGTTTTTGTTTTTTTATTTTTTTTTGCTAACAGGTTCACACTTCATTAGCACGTCCCCATATCAACACTAGGGGACAGGAATGGTGTTCTGCAAAAATTGTTATTTGCCATTTAAATCAACGACCTGGAGGATGGAAAAGAAAACCTGCTCAGTGTGGCTTTAGATCACCCCAAGTGGGACAGATGAGGAATAGCCATCACTAGGGAACCAAAATATCACCTCAGGAGCCATCAGAGCAAAAACCAGCAGGGAGGAGTCTTCAGGAGCGCACATCAGGGAAGGAGAAACAGACTCCTCCAGTGACTCACCTTCCACCACCCCCACGCCCACCACCACCTCAATAGCCAGGACTTGTCTTCTTACCTATTTTCAATTTTGTCCTAGATGCGTAATGTTCAATGGCCCATGTTTTTCAGTTCTCTGTACAGTGCCTTAAGCTCTTAGGAAGGAAAGCACTATATAAATCTCACAATAAATAAATAATAAATAAGAGAAATAACTGGCTATGTGCAAGTTGGGCTGAAAAAGATCCCTGGGGCATGCAATGAAGAGAAGGCAAAGGAAGTCAAATGTGAATGCAGAAGTTATGATAAGAAAACAACGGGAGGCTGGAAGGCATGAATAAAAATGGAGTAGTAGCACACCAACCACAAAGTGTCTACAGGCCCCGCCTACAGACCCCACCTGTAGGCATGTAAGGTAGATGGGGAGGGCCAATGGGCTGAGAATGAACCTGTAGCTGCAAGTCTCCAGTGCAGGAAGCTTCTGGTTACACCAATTAATTAAATAGCCTCAGTGCAAGCCATGTAGGCCCCACCAGAGAGGATTCCATGAGGACAGAGTTAATAGTCTGGGAGGAATGCTCTTACTGGATTGTAGCATCTGGGAAATTCCCATACTGGGTCCAACCCATGATCAATAAGCAGCCTGAAGGGTTATGTCATGGGAGGAGACGGGTCCCCTCCTACACATCATCAGTCTTAAAGGTGACAGCCAAGAACAAAGGTAACAACAAGTTATGGACAGAGGGTGAGTAGCCAGAACTAGCTGAGCCAGGCCCCCAAGGTAGGAGATAGATGGAGGATGGCCCTCAGAGCCAGGGTCTAGAACTAGATAGGTAGGTGCCTTGGGTTACCAAAGGGTAGAACAAGGACGATACATCAGAATGAGATCAGCACATTAGAGCGCATATACATACAGTGAGTGAAGCTCAGGACAAGCAGTGAGTCAGAAACCAACTAGATAAGTGAGAATCAAGAAGTCACCAAAAAAACAAACAAGTCAACCCAGAAGTCCAAGTAAGGTGGGAGGTCTGACATCGTGAGATAGCAAGCTCTAGCAGGAAAACCACCATACATGGAGTCAGAGGGTGTGTGTTCAAATCTTGGCTCCGCCACTACATCCATGTCCTGGAGAGAGTTATTCCACCTCTCTGGGCCTCAGTTTCCTTTTCTGGAAGATGAGGGAGCTAGAAACTATGACCTATAAGATCTCTTCCAATTTCTAAATCCTCTGACATGGATCTGGACAAAGTCAGAATCTGAGAAATATGTGGGAGCTGAATGAGAGCAAACTAATCAAAGGCCAGCCATGGAGTAGCAGGAGCAAGGAAGGGCCTGCATGTAGGCTGGAACCAGTCCCACAGAGGGAGGCCCAGGACAGGCTTGGGAAAAGCCACACAGGGCCGAGGTGAAGGGGCTGAGGGCTGAGGCCACGTGCAGCATCTGGCAAGGTTGGGTAGCTCTGATCCGGCTTCTCTTGGGGCCCTAACTTTTCTGGAATCCAGTCCACTCTCCCACTCCTACTTCTTGGGAGAACAACGACTTCCATAAATGCACTTCCTTATGGGTAAAGTACAACTTCCTTCCATTTTGTCCTAAGCTTTGCTCATTCAAGTCTCCAAGTGTGACCCCACTCACCTGCTTCCAGCATTCAGTGACCAAGTATCCAAGCCAATGGGGAGTGCACAGAATTAAGACCACCTCGGCGAGTTCTGGCCAATGGAATCTGCTGAGACAAAGTATTAGGCCTGATCAGAGTTGTTTCTTACAACTACTGGCAGCTATATTTCCCAGGGTCCGCTGCTTGTGCCGGGATACTCTCACCCTTTACTATTCCCCATAAATCATCGAACCAAGAAGAGAGCAAGTGGGAAAGAGGAGGTCATCTTCTGTTTGAAAATCGCACTCCACAAAGTATCTGCCCAGTTTTCACCTCCCACCAATCACTTCAATCCAATGAAATTCCCTTTTGTTCTCCCATCACAGAAGAGCCAAAAGTCCAGGCGAGAGGTGTATCCTCCCCCTTTTCAAGGCTCTACAGATGTGTTTTAAGGGCTTAATCAAAGCAACAATTTGCTGACATATCTCCTGTCTCTTTACCCCTTATCTCTTTGCATATTCCCAATAATAATAACAGCAGAGATTGTACATAGGACTTCAAAGTTTCCCTGCGAAGCTGGCACTATGAATGCTGTGATCTCACTCTTCCAGATGAAGAGACTGAGGTTCAGAGGAGCAAAGTGACTTGTCCCAGGTCACACTGCCAGTGTGAGAGTTGGACCTGACTCAAATTGCAAGGCTGTTTCCAGTCTGCGTGAGGCAGACACATTGCCTCTACTGCCTTGTGGCCCCTCCCCCACCAAGGCTCCAGAAGTGTCTATCCCTCCTTCCATGGCACCATGGGTGACTCCTCTAACTTTAAACACTAGGACTGGAGGCAGCAAAGCCCAAAGCCCAAGGCCAAATCCTGCCTCAGGCCCAATGGGCTCACAAAGCCTCAGTTTCCTCATCTGGAAAAGGGAGCTGATGTCTGTACCCCCTACATGACCAAGTTATTATGAAGAGAGGCATGACCAGAATGGAAGTTCTTATTCATCATTGTTATTACTGACCACACTAACCCCTCTGCTGCTGAGATGGAGGAAAAGAGAGTGTTGGCTCCATGAAAGCACCATCAGGGAGGCCTGTCCTCAACAGCCACACCCTACAGATTCTCTAGTTGGTAAGCCAAGGACCAGGAGGAGAGATTTCTACAAGTTTAAGAAGCAACGGGATCTCCCTACCACAGAGTAGGTTCTAGACCATGAGTACGTGAATGAATGAATGAATGAATGAATGAATGAATGAATGAATGGAGTAAATGAATGTGCAGGGAAAGAGCAGTTTATTGAATTGTACATCAGAACAAGGCCTGAAGAGGAAATCTGAAGGATCCAAAGTGATTCCCTGCTGAGTTGTTTAAAAGATGGGAATGACAACAAAAGGAGGAAGCACACTGGCTAGGCCAGGAGTGGTCTTGGCAGTAGTTAGCTTTCCCATTTTCCACAGAACTGGCTGGCAGTGGTTTGAGGAGAGATCAACACAGGAAAGAATGCTGGGAATTGTGAGTTTCTGGTGCCATCTCTCCCACTCTACTTGGCCTTGCTGGAGTATCACATCTGGTTCTGCCCTCCACAACTGAAACAGGAAGTAGGGAATTTGGCAGAGGTGTAGAAGAAAGTGACAAAAATGCTTCGAGGGCGTGACAATAAGCCCTCTAAAGAAAGGCTAAAACAATCCCAATTATGGAAGCCGAAGAAAGAAAACCAAGGGGAAATCTAGATCAATCTTCAATTAGTGACAAATAGGATCTGGTCATTCCCTCCACCAAGTAAATCACAGCCTATTCTTATGACTGAGTCCCAGAGTCCTGAGCCCCAGGTCTTAGGGCTGTGGCATAGAGAGGTAAAAGGACTTGTTCAAGATCACCTATCTAGTGACATTCCAGAGCAGGTAACGTTACTCAGGTTTTCCTGTCAGAGCTTGGTGCTCTATCCAAGGTACCACAATACCTCTATTTTTTCAATGTGGAGGGGGGGCAGGGGGCAGGATTTGGTTACAGCTTATAATTTCATGGGGAAACTCCTTCTATCAGTGTAGATGAGCACCTCCTGAAATGTGAGTCTTAGGGGGTTGCTTGGGGCCCCTGAGAGGTTAACTTTTGCTCAGGGTCACACAGCCAGGAAGGATGTGTCAGACATAGGAGCTGGATGCAAGGTGCCACGTCACCATGCTTCTCTTTCTTCCAATAGATACAGAGTCATTACCCAGAAAAGGAACACACTCTGTGCACTTCATCTCGACCAAAAACCCCAGAAGAGGGAAAGAATGCAAGCCACCAAATGAGAAAGGGGTCAGAGCATAAGAAAACGTCCTGTGAGTGAGTCTTCTTGGCCACTGGAAGCTCAGAATCAACTTTTCCAAAGGTCTAAAGACCAACTAGCTTCTCACCTACCTGGCTTAGGTATTGTTCTGCCTGAAGACAGAAGGCTGTGTTATCTGACCTCTGAAGGTCCTTCCAGGCCTAAGAGTCTGAGGACGATCAAGAATTCTCCAAAGAGTGAAGCACTTTAACAGATTCAGCCCTCCAGACTAAATCACAGTGTGGGCATCAGAAAATGCCATGCTGTGGCTTTGAATACAGAAGTCAGAAGGAAATATTTGTTGTATGAGTGTGAAAATCACATGTGGCTAGCAAAAATGTTAGGCTGAGTAGATGTACTAAGGAGAGTACAGTGAAAAAAAGATGGAGAATCCAGGACTGCACCCTATAGTGAGGAGAACAAGAAAGCCTTCGCCACCTCCAAGGGCAAGGAGACCTACACCAAAGGGGAGATTGGATGGCCCATCTGCCAGCTGGGCCAGCTCCCAAGTAATGGGCCTGACTGGCAAGAAGGACCAGCCCAAAGGAAGTGTCAAAAGCAAAGCCAATCGACACTGTGATCACCAAGGAAGCCCCTTCAGGACATTCTCACCCAGAACTTGCCTCACTGGATACACAGGTTCTGCATGGGAACTGTAGACAGCATATGGCCCTTTGTATTCATATTTTAAGGTAATTGAGATGTCACATTGCATTAACTACACTATATAAAAAAACCTAACAGTTCCAACTTAAATTGCAAAAGTAAATTTATTATTGTAGGAGTGAAAGGAGCTTTTTATATATATATAGATTGTTACCCAGAAGATTCATTAATCATTTTTGTTCCACGGCTATAGACACAGTAAGCTAACAACGAAATCAAACAGAGACGAGAAATAGAATGCACCCGTCCTAATGGACTCATAAAAGGTTGGCAAAATCCCAACAGAAACTTCTAGGGACACAGAGAGCTGGTAAATTTGGATTGGAGGGTGGGGGAGTTCATACATGTGCCTTGGATTGACTTTTTTTTATCATGTCATTATTGGAAGATTCTGAGGCCTCCTTGTAACGCTGGCTTTTCAACAAACATTTATTAAAAACATAAGAAGGGCACAGCTGAGTGTGGGGCTTGGCAACAGGAAAGGCTGGCCACTAAGTGATGAATTCTGGGCCAGAGCAATCCATGAAACAAAGAACAATATGAAACAGCTTTCAGTCCGGCAAAGTCCTTTGCTCCTCCCACCCTGTGCTTTACCAGTGATGGTGCCAGAGGGGCAGAAAAGGATGCAGAGGGTTCAAAAGAATCACAGTTTTTAGATAACATATAAAATGAATTTTTAATTAGTGAAATGTGAAATGTGAAATCCGTGTCCAATGACCAATGAAGCCACATACTACATGAGAAAGATGTAGAGCAGGGCTCCCAGTACATTGTGTGGATAGATGGGAGGACATGGACACATGGGATAGAGAAGACAAGAAGGGGCTGTGAATTGCACCATTGGCCACATTGATGAGGTCAGGCATCCATAGAGCAATGAAGCATGTGCCCAGTTTCTGGTCTAGCTGTGGAGATAAGATAACCAGCAACAAACGAAGTACTCTGAGTGACTGTAGGAGGGGGAACTTACTCCTGGCCTGGGGGGGGGGGGGGGGGGGCGGAGGGGCCGGGGAACACAAGCAAAATAAGAGCAGGCTTTATGACAGCAGGAACCATGGTGGAAGCACTGCTCTTCCCAAAGTCCTTGGATTCATTGGGATGTGTCCATTGGAATATGAGGGAAGATAGTGGTCAAGTCAAGATGGTAGTGGTAGCTTGATGTGCCTGGCACGTGCTACCTCCTATTTCTCCTTCAAGGTGCCTTGCCTGTTCTGTGAGTGGCTGTTGGTTGGCATTTGGTGGCAATGCTTGGCCCTTTCTCCAAAGGAGTTGCTTCCCTGGATGATGGCTATGAGGGATAGGCTGGAAGAAGGCACTGCCATTCTCAGGCTTCTTATGCTTATCAGCCTATTGGTGGTGGTGGGTCACCTACCTCCACTTTTCTAACTCTTCTGAAATCCAGCTTCTGGCTTTATCCCTTGACTGAAAGACTTTTCTCCACCTTGACCTTTCTGCAGCATTTGATGCCGTGAATCATCCTCTCCCCTTCAATATTCTCTCCTCTCTGGTTTTCATGACACTGGGCATGCCCTCCAGAAACCTGGACACTGCCACTTGCCCTGCTGATGTGCCCTAAGGACATCCTGCCCTTTCCATCCACCCTGCAGTTATACTCCCTTTTATGTGCCATCTCCACAATTAGAGAGGGAGCCCCTTGACAGCAGGGACTGCCTTGCTTTTTCTATTCGTATCTGCAATAGTGAGGATTGTTGTTGTTGAGTCATTTCAGTCGTGTTTGACCCTTCATGATCCCATATGGAGTTTTCTTGGCAAAGATACTGAAGGGGTTTGCTATTTCCTTCTCCAGCTCATTTTACAGATGAGGGAACTGAGGCAAACAGAGTTAAGTGACTTGCCCGGGGTCACACAGCTGGGAAGTGTCTGAGACCAGATTTAAACTCATGAAGAGGAGTCTTCCTGATTCCAGGCCTAGTACTCTATCCACTCCAGCACCACCTAGCTGCCCAACACTCAATATAGTGCTCAGCATATACTAAGTGCTTAATAAATGCTTTGTCATTCATTAATTCATTCTTGGTTTATCTTTTATTTACTTTGTGTGTATTTTGTATAGATCTGTGTGTATATATATAAATATATATATACACATGTATGTATGTATATATGTGCATGTACGTGTGTCTATATTTATAAGTATGATGATTTTTTTAATATCCAAAAATTTTATGATCACCCACCACATGGCAATAGTTGCATGAATGTTATCTTTTTTGTTAGAGTTCATCAAAATGGCAGCCTTCGGTTGATGCACATATGAATTTGCACCATGGCGGTAACCCCAAAGCTGCTGGTAATCCATGCCTCACTACACTTGGAGAAGCCCCAAGCAAAGCTTTAAAGAACTGAAATGTGCCACTAGGGCAGAGAAGATCATGAAAACCCAGGAGAGATAGAGAGGCTCCACCGAAGTGAGATACCAGCTATCCCAAATCAAAATGAGGAGCTCTCCAAAGCCATGCCTAGTGCCCTCCAACAGGTGCATGAGTTCTTGTAATGAAGTTGGGCTTGTCCCATTTAAGAAATACAACCCATCATCTCAAAGGAGAGATGATCAAAAAAAGAAATCCTTTCAATCACAACGTATGAAAGAGTCAGCAAGGGCTGAGTTGGCTGGCAAGTCATTAGAAGCCGTTGTGATTTCCCCAATATTTTATGGCATTCTTACCACCAAATTCTCAAACGATGTTCTCAGTTAGTATTTAATAGACCTGGAGCCTTTGATTGCCTTTGTACAGATTGTGTTGCAGCTGTCTTCAGATATTTGAACACGCAGGTCTCAGTCCCATGCTGTGCAAACAGTCAGCTTCCCATGTATCCTGTACACCCAGAGCAATTGCGGAGACTTTCTGCAAAGGCAATCATAGGGCATGTAAGAAAGGGTTATGGAAAGCCTGGAGATTGAGCGGTTCCTCCACACAGTACGAGTTGCATATATTATCATTATGCTGAGACTGATTTACAAATCCCCCAGACTTCTGTCTGGTAATCCATATCCTTTGTGCAGAAGGAAACAAACCAAACCCATGTTGGCATTGCCTCTCCAGAAATCTCCGGCTGCCTCATATTCAGGAATTTGGCGATTTGAGCGACCTACAAGGAAAGGCAGGCACACTGATACAGGAACACGTGTCCACGGGGTAGAGGACAAGAGGGGACCTCCCACATGCCCAGGCAACTGGCTCTCAACACAACACCTAGAAGGGACGGGAAAGGCCCTTTCCATTGAAATTGCTCTCAAACCCTAACTGCAAGGCTTCCAAGATGGCCTGCGCACTCCAGGCAGCATTCACTATCATTTCTCCTCCTGGGCCACAAGATATCATGTCACTGAAGCTCATTCCTATTCCTTTCAGGGTTTTCTCTGAACTTTTGGTAGGTAAAGAGTCAGTACTGAATGGTTTTAAGTATTATTAGAGGTTTGGGGTTTTTTTTTTTTTGCCCTAAGACTCAAATGAATCTTGTAACAAAGAAAACAACTAAGCAAAACCCATCACCATTGCAATAGAAACAGACAGTATATGTGACATTCCATACCCATAGGCCCCCACCTCTCTACCAACAGGAGAGAGCTGTTTTTTACCATCTGTTCTCTGGGACCAAGACTAGGCAGTATAATTAATCCAAGTTTGGATGCTTTCAATGGTATTTCCATTTCCATTACTGTAGTCACTGTTTATCTTGTTCTCCTAGTGCTGCTATATCACTTCATATCAGTTCATCCAAAGTTTGCCACATTCCTTTTAATTCTCCATTTCTCAGAATCCAATAATATTCCATTACATCAGAGACTACAATTTTTTCAGCCTTTTCTCAAGTGATGGGCAAAAAAACCAACGCACACTTTCAGCGACACTATATGTGTCCATGTACCTGTCTTCTAAGACTTCTCTGTATGAAACACATAGTATATCCTCACTCTGCTCCTACTTCACTGTGGTAAGAGGTTTGCTACTACTTTGTAGGAGTCTATAAGACTAGTACTCGGGAGGCTTTTTATTTTCACTTAGGTGATTTGCTTGCAATCAGGATTTTCTGCCACCGGGTGAATGCCTGTGCCTTATTTGTAGATTCATTGAAGGTGTGGCTAACAAAGAATTAAGTTTCCCAATAAATACAGGAGTAAAGCAAGGATGCCCGCTCCACCCATTATTATTCGATAAAATTTTAGAAATGTTAGCAACAGCAATAGGACGATAGAAATTAATTAATGGCATAAAGAAAGGAAAAGAGAAGACCAAACTATGCCTATTTACTGATGATATAAAGGGAATCAGCAAAGATACTGAGACCATTAATAGCTTCAGCAAAGTTGCAGGCTACAAAATAAGCCCACAAAAATCAACAACATTTCTATGTAGTAAGAACAAAGAACAAAATCCAAGAGGCAACAAGAGAACGGGAAATTCCATTCTAAATAACTACAAAATGCATAAAATACCTGGGGCTCAATCTTTCAAAGTACACAAAAGATTTGTATAGATTCAACTTCAAAGTACTCCTTAAACAAATAAAAAATAACCTTAAAAGCTGGAGGACTATTCTGGGACCATGGCTGGATGGTGCCAACGCAACAATGACAGTACAACCAAAGTTAATTTACCCTTTTAATGCTATACCAATCTTGATACCAATTTGATAAAATAACAGCATTTATTTAGAGAAACAAAAGATTCAGAATATCAGGGGCAATCATGAAAAAGGTGGGGGTGAAGAAGGAACAGTACTTCCAGACCTCAAACTAAATCAGAAAGCAGCAGTCATCAAAACCTTCTGGTATTGGTCAAAAAATAGAGGAGTAGATCAATGGAACAGACTAGACGAGGGAGAATCACAAACAATGGAACTCAATAACCGAGAGTTGGATAACCCCCAAAACATAAATTATTCAGGAATGAATTCCCTATTTGATAAGAACTGCTGAGAAAACTGGAAAGGAGTCAGACAGAAATTAGGCTTGGACCAATATTGCACACCTTATTCCACAATAAATTAAAAATGCATATTTGACCTTAATATTCAAGAGCATAGCATTAAAAAATGTTGGAAGAGAAGCCGATCATATACCTTTCAGAGCCATGGGTAGAAGACGTATTCTTAACCAAACAAGGGATAGAAGCAATTATAAAAGATAAACTAGATAATTTTGACTATATAAAATTGAAAAGCTTCTGCACAAACAAAATTAATGCATCTCAGATAAGAAGGGGAGAAGTTGAACAGGAAAAAAATCTTCATATAAAATTTCTCGGATCAGGGCTTGGTATCCAAAATAGACAGACAACAAACAGATACATGCATGAGTGGATAGAGAGAAGGAGAGAAAGAAAGAGAGAGAGAGAGAGAGAGAGAGAGAGAGAGAGAGAGAGAGTCAGACAGAAAGACACATAGAAGACCAAAAGCCATTCCCCGATATACAAGTGGTCAAAGGATATGAGCAAGGATATGAGTTCTCTAGTAATCACCAGTAATAAGAGAAATGCAAATCAAAACAACCCTGAGGTTTCACCTCACATCTATCAAATTGGCAAAGATGACAAAAGATGAAAATGGTCGACGAAAAATGGGTTGTGGGAAAACAGGTATGGTAGCTTTCTATTGGTACAACTGTGAATCAGTATAACCATTATGGAAAACAATTTGAAATTACACAAATAAAGTGACTAAAACATCCATACCCTCTGACCCAGAGATTATACTACTGGGCATGTACTACCCAAGAAATCATTGATAAGAAGATATTCTCCATACACACCAAAATATACCCATCAACTGAGTAATTACTAAACCAACTGTGGTATATTAAAGTAACGAAATACAACTGTACTGTAAGAAATGAATATAGAAAAGCCTGGACAAATTTACATGAACTAATGCAGAATGACGTAAGAAGAGTCAAGAAAAAAACATACACAGTAACTACAACAACATAAATGAAAATAACAGCTATGAAACAATCGAAAGTGAATGTTGCAAAATGACAAAGAATAAGCTTGGCCTCAAAGACGAAAAATTAAAACATAATCCCACTCCACTCTTCTGAACCCTTGTCATGAGTGTGGAATACTATATATATTTTCAGATTTTTTTTTGATGTACTGATTGGCCATATTGATTTTTTTCTCTTCCTTTTTTTCTTTATTTTTCCTTTAAAAACTATTCTCTGTTATATGGAATGGCTCTGGGAGGATGGAAGGGGAGAGATATCGGGAGAGATTTTGGTAACGTAAAAATAAAAAATAATAATAAGCATTTATTTTTAAAAAGAGAATTAAGCCTTTCCATTCAACTCAACTTTTAAAAACCAAGTTAGATCTCTCTAATGAAACAGCTCACCACAAACATGAACTAGTTTGGGGCAGCTAGGTGGTGCAGTGGAAAGAGCACCGGCCCTGGATTCAGGAGGACCTGAGTTCAAATCCAGCCTCAGACACAAAACACTCACTAGCTGTGTGACCCTGGGCAAGTCACTTAACCCCACTGCCTAGCAAAAAACAAACAAACAAAAAAACACGAACTAGTTTTACAACTTGTAAAAAATGATGTAGAATTAGAAACCTGAATTTGAAGTCAAGAGAGCTGGGTTCATTTCCCAATTCACCTATTTTCTAACTATGTGACCTTGGGTAAGCCCCTTCTCCTCTCAAAGAGCTTATGTTTGCGAGGAGATTGAAGTAGATAGTCTGAGGTCCCTTCTAGCTCTCAAGCTCAGACCCTGTGATGGAAGACACATCCCAGAGCTCTAGGTCAAAGGACCACATGGAAATGTCATTGGGAAATATTTAACAAATAAATCAAAATCGAATGCAACATAGATAATGTTAATGTGTGTTTTTCTAAGTCACTATGTCCCCACAGGGATTGTACTGTATGGTTCAGTGGCCTTGTTTCTATCCGAGTTTGACACCACTGGCCTGTAAAAGCTCCAAAAAGAAGAGTCCCATGATCTACAGCGCTATCAGGCGCTCTCCTCTTAACTGGTGTTTGCTCACATTATTCTCCATTTCAGCATTTAAGCCAGGACAATCTGTGAACTTGGATGGGAAAGTATTACAGCTTTCTTTTCACTAACTCCTAACTGAAATTGAGCATTTCTTTCAGTTATCAGTAAAGACAATAGCCAGGATTCTAAGTAGTGGCCTGTAGTAGTGGCCTGCCGGCTTCCCCAGACTGCCAAAAAGGTCCACTACACAGAAAAAAGTGAGGAACTCTCCATTTCCTTGGTCAAGCTTTCCTTTCCCCCAATTCTACAGGAGCCACATACACACAGTTTCCTTTTTCCTTAATGGAAGCAACCATCTTGACACTATCGAGGGACTCCTACATCATCCACAAGGACTTGATGGAAGCTAAATATCATTAATCGCTCTTCTGTGACCTGGTGGGGGGGGGGGGGGCTGCTGAATATGTCATTCAGACAGGGTCACATATACAGCACAATCTTCAAGTTGCCTAAGTTTGCTTTCAGACTCCCCTTTGAGGACCTCTCCTCTGTCTCTCTCAGTTTCTTTACCAAGCATCTCAAGACCCCGGGAGCAGCATTCACTTTCGTGCCATCCCTATCGTGGCCAGTCATCAAACCCTGCATCTCATTCATCTGACCATGCTTGGGGCCTCCTCACAGAATCACAGATCGCAGCATCTCAGAGCTGAAAGAGAACTCAGCAGGCATCCAGTGCAAGCCTTGCCTGACTCAGCTTCTCCTCTACAACATCCCCCCCTTCCCAACAAGTCACCATCCAGTCTCTTCCCAAAGATCTCTGGAAGGAGGAGGGGAGCGAGGGGGTTGGGGAGGAGGAAGCCTACTATGTCCCCAGAGGCAGCCTCTTAGACAGCTCTGATAGGAAACCCTAGAAAAAGAGCCCAGACACTTTGGGGGAAGAATGTGATTTTCTGAAAACAGCAGCTGTCCGGAGGCAAAGGTGATCACAACAACAGAGACCTCCAGGTTCCACTAACACGAGCGCTCAGGCTGAATTATCCAAAAAAGGATCCAAATGGTGGAGGTGTGAGAAATGACAAACAGGGCAATCTTGGACTTTCACAACTTGGCAGCTAAACTGTCAGAACATCCTTGACAAGCCCCCTTCTTCCCCCCGAAGATTATGGCTATGTTGCTGAGAGACCAGATGGTCAGTAATTTGCGGTTGGAAGGGGGAAAAGAAGATAGCAATGTAGGTGTCACATCCAGGAATGCTAACATATTCTGAAGCCCTCGGAGGAGCTGCTGTCCCTACCCCACGATCAAAGGAAGCCAGTCCCACGTTGGGAAAAATCAGTCCTCGACGCCAGGCCCTACCAATTTCTTGAAAATTATTCTCCAGTGCTAAAGACTATTTTGACTGTGAAAGTCACATCTCTTTAGGGAAAATGCAAGCTTTCTCTGTGCAATTCAACCTCCTTTGATGTTGAAACAAAAGGAAGGGTTTGAGTTTTTGTTATTTGTTTTTCCCCAGAGGAAAAACTTCTCCACTCTGAAAATATTTTTCTTAGACATTTGCTGTCTGGGTTTTAACAAATATTCACTAATTTGCACCTTGTTCAAAAGCCAAAAGGAGCTTTGATTTGTGTCAAACAACCTGTGAAATCCTAAAACTCACTTATATTGGTTTTTGCAGCAGAAAGGAGCCACTTTCGAGAAGCCAACCCTGTCCCTCTCTTCATTTCAGATGCTCACAGTTTCTTCTATCAGCTCAAAATAAGGCACATTGTGAAGTTAGTTGAAAGAAACAAAATTGCTCTCTTCCTCCAAGTTTCCCTGCAGATGAAGTAGACCTGATTTTTAAAAGGTATTTTACTTGAAACATTATGTTCCAGTCGAAGAAGAAAAGGCAACGAGCTGTCTCCTGCTAGGTCTCTCATTGGGAGGGACCACAGAGAAAACCTGGGAATTTTGTTCAAGGACAAAGAAACAGAAACTTTTGAAAAATCTTATCTGGCTTGTTTTTTTTTTTTCTTGAGCTAAATAAAGTCAAGTTAGAGATGGATTCCATTTCCTCTTTGACACTGTACATTATGAGTAAGAGATACAAAAAACACAGCATGTGTTTCAAATAGCATGCTGTAAACTAATCCAAGCCAGGAAGGGCGAGACAAAGAGAATCATCACGTCTGCTTCGAAACCTTTTCTCTGGAAGACTAACCAAAACCATGAAGTGGGTTTTACTCTCTTTAGGAAAGAAAAGGAAAAAAAAATGTTTCAGGCTATGGTCCTGGTACCACGTAGCCTAGGAAGCAAACAGAAACTTAGCATCGTGAGTCAGGCACTAAGTGGATGGTGAGGCCGGAGGCTTCAGCCTCCATAGGCAAGTAGGAGAAAACCAGGGGAGCAAGAAGGCTTGGCAACGAGGAAAAGCACCGGAAGGGGGGCAAAGCAGATAGAAGGGTCACTATTCTGATCATGGCTAGCCCCAAATCTGAGCAGCCAAAGAATGACCTTCATGCCCTTGGTAGTAAATGGGTTTTTGGAACTTTTTTTTTAACCCTACCCCACAAGATCCTCAGTAGCAGTCAGATTTGTGAGCAAAAGGAATGTGGGTTGAGTTCTATAACTAAATGCCTAACAAATGCCTGATTTTTGCAAATTAGTGAACTACGTCTGAACATCAACTGAGGAAAAGCATATGAAAGTACTTTATAAATTGTAAAATGTTTGACGAATGTCAACATGTGTCAGGACTGACTTGGCTGTCCTCTTTAAGGACTCTTAGCATGTAAAAGAAAATGTTAATAACTTAGCCTAACAATCCATACAGAAAAACTCAAATGGATGAAGAATGCATATTATATCAATTTCAGGTAGACGGCCAGCCCACTGGGTTCATTCATTCAACTTTAATTCAATAAATGAAAGTTATTAATGGCCTACTATTTTCATGGCAAGAGAAGCAGCAGAGTGGAGTGGAAAGAGAGCTGGCTTTGGAATCATAAGGACTTAGGTTTAAGTCCTACCTCTGACATATACTAATTATGGAACCAAAGACAAGTCATATAAACTCTCAGTGTCTCAACTAATGCTCTAAGATAATAAGTTACAAAGGAATTGCTGATCTGCATTGATAGAAGGAGTTTCCATACTGGGAGCTCCATGCACTGATGAAATCACAGATCTGTCTGTACACCTTGTATAAATATTGCAGATGGAGGATGAGCAGGCTCAAAATGAAAAAAGAATCACAGGATCACAGCATTTGAGAGTTAGAAGGGCTCTCAACAAACACTATCGAGTCCAACATGTCCCCCAAAAAGAATTCCCATCCCAACACAGCCAACAAGTGCTCATCCAGCCTCTGCTTGAAGCCCTCCAGTGCAGAGGAGCCCTCTACTTCCCAAGGCTGACTATTCTAGAACAGTAGGAAAGGGAGCTAGATGGTATTTGAGAGATTTCATGGTGTTCTCAATGATCCCACTTCCCTGATACAAAAGTCCATCATTTTTAACACCATTTGTTTTTCTTTTAATGAAGCTACATTTCCACTAATTATGGAAAAAAACTGATCTCATAAGAACCAAAATAGGTTCTACTGAGAACCTAGAGATGCGAAGAGCAGTAGTATAACTATGCTATGATATATAATCAGTAAAAATGACTTACATACCCGAATTAGCATTAAACGCAGCATCGAGGGCATGTAGGACATGCAAAGGAGATGGGGGAGGGGAGAGCAATCAGGAAAGGAGATGAAAGAATAACAGACAGCCCCAGTATTGGGGCACTGATAACTACAAAATAATTCCAGACCCAGACTCTAGGCCTAAGAGGAAGGCCTCCTTTCTCTGATACTGGGCAGATGCTCAGGGGAGGATTTATGGAAGGATATAACCAGGGTCCGTGCAAATATGGAGAATAAAATCACAGATCTATCCATAAGCTACGACCTTATATCATATTTATCAAAGTAAACATATTTGTTAATGTAGACAGTTATATTAACAAAAGAATTAATACAGACATTGATTTGTCACTTGGCTAGACTCAGTACCCATGTTATTTTGATACGCTAATAAATTTGAACATAGATTAAAGTCATAAGTTAATTTTTTTTAAAATGGGTTCAGACCAGACAAGATCAAAGACACAAACTATATTCATTTGACAATATTTGCTCTTTGATTGGCATCAAGACTCAGTGATTCTCAGAATTCCATGGGGTGAAAAGGCATGGGTGTGTCGCCATGTACACCACTGAGGGAAATATCCATCCCAAGTACTTACTGCCTCATGCCTGGACTGCTGCAGTGGCCTACTAATTGATATCCATTCTTCCGGTCTTCTCCCACTCCAATTCATCCTACGCACATCTGCCAAAGTGATTTTTCTTAAGCTCAGGTCTGACCACATCACTATTCTGCTAAATAAACTTCAGCAGCTCCCTCCCTACTATCCTTGGGAATGAATACTGACTTCTCTGTTTGGCTTTGAAGACCCTTCACAATATAGCCCCCAACCTATCCTCCAGATTTTTCTACCTCCTCCCCAACCACCTTTCCCATCTTGGAGAAACCTTTGCCCTCAGGTCTTAGTCTCCTGCCTGGGATTGCCCAGCCTGGACCACCATTTCTCAAAGGGCCTCAGTCATTCTCACTCAAAGAATTCCCTACTTCCTTTGAGACTCAGCTCAAGTCCAACCTTCTAATGTAAAGCTTTTGTGGGTGCCCCTAGTTACCAGTGCTTTCTCTCCCTCCCTAAGCTCATTTACTTGGCATACACATTTACGTGCACAGTCTACCCAATAGAATAGAAGTGCCTTGAGAGCAGGAACTCCTTAGTTCTAGTCTTTGTACCCCAAGTGTCTATTGTCTGACATACAGGAGACCCGTCTTGTTGACTGATGAGATCATGTGCATAAATGTGTTTAAGGCAGTGGTCAGTAATAGTGGACCCCAACAGTTGGAGGGAACGGCTAAAGTGAAATGTGAAATAAGACATACAAAATCCACTCCCCCTCCTCAGGTATAAGTCGATACAATCACAAAGACAAGCCAGGAAGGGGTCTCTGATGTTTTAGTTTCTACTGAACATTAGACAATTCCTCTAGCTGCTTAGGTTATTAGGCTGTTGCTTGATTAATTTCTCTCTTGTTTATGTTGATTTTCTTGGTATTAGTTTCTTGCATGTATTATATAGTTTGTTAACTACGCTTAGTTTTGTCGCTAGCGACATGCATGTAATATGACTAGTTTGCTCATGTAGAGTTTTGTTTTTTTTAGATGCCTACTATTATCACTTTGGTGTTGTTTGCTATTCTGCATATTTGTTGTGTTACATGAATATGCAGGTACTCTTGAGACACAAGCATGTAATATATCCTGTACCTAAGTTAGAACAGTAGTTCCCAAACAGCATGCCAAGCAAGGTTCTGCATGGCACTAGGTCTACTGCATGTATTGGTGATGTACATTTGCTGCGAAGGTACTCGAAGGTGTTGATGGTAATCACTAGGATGCTGAGGTAATCATCCCTCTTCTGTTAAGTGCTGATATATTTTTGATGCTATAATACATAATTCCAGATGCCAAATATACTGCAACAATTTTACAAGGGATTGCAAAATTCCAAACCCCGGGGGAGGAATGTAATAGGGTTTTGAGAATTGACTGGCATTCTAGGATTTATAGTTCAGAAGGACAAGTATTTCCTCACAGGCCTGAGTACAATTTGGACCATGACAACCTTTGAACCAGAAAGAATACATGAATAATGCCTATGTGTTTTAAGGGAAATACCCAATGCCTGCAAGAGAGTAGACTGTGAAGGAGTGAGGTGAAGCATCACCAGCCAAACTATAAAGCACTGACAGTCCAGGGGCAACAATCAACCACAACAACAAAAAAAGAGAAACTGTGCAACAGAGGGCAAAATTGAAGCAGAGAAAGGAGACTGAGGTGGACCATCAACAGAGGACTCAAGTGGAAGCTTCATATTATGTATGGAGCTCTTTAAGAACTAAAAAAAGTTCAAGAGAAAAGGTCTGCTCTTTTTCCAACTTCCCTTTCCTGTGCCTATCCAGCAACAGATACTGTAATAAACTCTGTTCACTTCTCTTACTTAAACATTTCCTGAATACCTTGATCTTGCTGCAAATGTAAAGAGGCCAGGAATTATCAGGAGACAAAAGGGAACTAATTGGAATTAGGGCACAGAGTCAAACCTCTAGAAGAATGTAAAGAACAGTCCTAATTGGGGGCTCTAAGCTATAGGGATACATTTTGCCTAGTATAAACTGCATAAAACAGCACTGAAAGGGACCTCATGGACCTGAGGGTCACCACACTGCCTGTCAGCTAAAAAGTAAGCTAAATGTTCTAACAGGGTGTGACTGAACAAAACTCCAGAGAGAACTGGGGTTGTGAAGAGAAGGTAGTAGCAAGGCAGAGCCAAGATAGAGGAGTAAAAGCAGGGATTCGCTTGAGCTCTCCCTCAAACCCCTCCAAATACCTATAAAAGAATGACTCTAAAAATGACTTTAAACAAATTCTAGAGCAGCAGAACCCACAAAAAGATAGAGTGAAACAAATTTCCAGCCCAAGACAACCTGGATGGCCAAAGGGAAAGGTCTGTTGCACCGGGCTGGGAGAGGAGCACAGTTCAGTGTGGGCCACACTGGCATGGACCAGGCACCAGTAGACCTGGAGCAGACCTCAGGGGACTGAGTCACAGGCAGCTGTGGCGGTTTCCAGACTTCTCAACCCACAAACGCCAAAGACAACTTAGAAGGTCAGAGGAAAATGTCTGTCAGACCTGGGTGAGAAAGGAGTGCAGTGCAGCCCTGGGTTGGCAGCAGCAACTGCTTCCAGAGCTCTCAGCCTATGGATGGTAAGGGGATCAAACAACTGATCAGAAGGAGATTACAGGGATCTCTTTGCTGGCACTGAGGCAGGATTCTGTTGCTTTGCCCGTACTTGGATCTGGGTCGCAGTCCTGAGTGGCAGTCCTGGGGCAAGGAGGAGCACTGGCATAGCAGAACTTATGGCAACAGTAGATAGAGAACCCCCCTCATAGTTCCAGGGCAGAAAAGAGTGCTTGTGGTCACTCACAGACCAGAGCACAGGCCAGGAAAGGAGTAAACACCTCTCCTTAGATCATAGCACCTTGGAAGAACTGAAAACTTACAGGTCCCTAGAAGTATCTTTGAAAACAGCTGCACAAAACTCCTAAAGCTTGGGACAGTACAGCCTCCACACTGGAGGCAGAGCCCTAACTTTACAAAGAGCTAAAAAGTCAAGTAATTGGCTGAGAACATGACCAAACAGAGAGAAAAAATTCTTACTTCGGTGACAAGAAAGATCAAAACATACAATCAAAAGAAGACTACAAAGTCAAAGCTCCTACATCGAAAACTTTCAAGAAAAATATGACTTGGTCTCAAGCCATGGAATAGTTCAAAAAGAAGTTTAAAAATCAAGTAAGAGAAGTAGAGGAAAAATTGGGAAGAGAAATGAGAATAATGTAAGAAAATCATGAAAAATGAGTCAACAGCTTGCTAAAGGAGACCCAAAAAAATACTGAAGAAAATAACACCTTAAAAAACAGACTAGTTCAAGTGGCAAAAGAGGTCCAAAAAGCCAATGAGGAGAAGAATGCCTTTAAAAGTAGAATCAGCCAAATGGAAAAGGAGGTCCAAAAGCTCACTGAAGAAAATAATTCCTTAAAAAAGAGAATGGAGCAAATGGAAGCTAATGACTCTATGAGAAATCAAGAAATTATAAAACAAAGCCAAAAGAATGAAAAAATAGAAGACAACATGAAATATCTCATAGGAAAAGCAACTGACCTGGAAAATAGATCCAGGAGAGATCATTTAAAAATTATTGGACTACCTGAAAGCCATGAGCAAAAAAAGAGCCTAGACATCATCTTTCAAGAAATTATCAAGGAAAACTGCCCTGATATTCTAGAACCAGAGGGTAAAATAGAAATTGAAAGAATCCACCAATCACCTCCTGAAAGAGATCTCAAAAGAAAAACTTCCAGGAATATCATAGCCAAATTCCAGAGTTTCCAGTTCAAGGAGAAGATATTGCAAGCAGCCAGAAAGAAACAATTCAGGTATTGTGGAAACGTGATCAGGATAACACAAGATTTAGCAACTTCTACATTAAGGGATAGGAAGGCTTAGAATATGATATTCTGGAGGTCAAAGGAGCTAGGATTAAAACCAAGAATCACCTACCCAGCAAAACTGAGTATAATCTGTGAAGGGAAAAAATTGTCATTCAATGAGATAGAAGAATTTAATGTATTCTTGAGAAGCCAGAACTAAATAGAAAAATTGACTTTCAAATACAAGACTCAAGAGAAGCATGAAAAGGTAAATAGGAAAGAGAAATCACAAAGAACTTATTAAAGTTGACCTGTTTACATTCCTACATGGAAAAATGATATTTGTAAATCATGAGACTTTTCTCATTATTAGAGTAGTTGGAGGGAATATATATATATATATATATATATATATATATATATATATATACAGAGGGCACAGGGTGGGTTGAATATGAAGGGATGACATCTAAAAACAAAATTAGGAGGTAAGACAGGAATGTAGTGGGAGAAGGAGAAAGGGAGAGGTAGAATGGGGTAAATTATCTCACATAAAAGAGGCAAGAAAAAGCTTTTACAGTGGAAGGAAAGAGGGGGGAGGTGAGAGGGAATGAGTGAACTGTACTGTCATCAGATTTGGCTTAAGGTGGGAATAACATACACACTCAATTGGGTATGGAAATCTATCTTACCCTACAGGAAAATAGGGGGAAGGGGGATAAGAGAAGGCGGAGGATAGAAGGGAGGACAGATTGGGGGAGGGGAGAATCAGAAGCAAACACTTTTGCGGGGGGACAGGGTCAAAGGAGAGAATAGAATAAATGAGAGAGCAGAATAGGGTGGGGAATTATAGTTAGTCTTTCACAAAATCACTATTATGGAAGTGTTCTGTGTGATTACACATGTATAACCTATATTGAACTGCTTGCCTTCTCAATGAGGGTGGGTGGAAGAAGGGAGAGAATTTGGAACTTAAAGTTTTAAAAATGAATGTTAAAAATTGTTTTTACACACAACTGGGAAATAAGATACACAGGCAATGGGGTATAGAAATCTATCTGACCCTATAGGAAAATAGAAGGGGAAGGGGATAAGAGAAGGGGGGCTGTGAGAGAAGGGAGGGCAGATTGGGAGAAGGGGTAATCAGAATGCACGTCATCATGGGGTGGGGGGAGGGGAGTGATGGGGAGAAAATTTGGAACTCAAAATCTTATGGAAGTGAATGTTGAAAACTAAAAATAAATAAATAAATTGGAAAAAAAGAAAAAAGAAAAGATCACATCCTAAATGGCCCATCAGGGAGGAGAAAGGCAAAGCCCAGAGGAGATCCAGCTACAACCCCATCCAGCATGGAGGAAGAAACAGAAAGGATCAAGTACTAGCCAGCCAACTCTACACTCCTTAACAATAACCAATAGTGTTACAAAAGTCATGTGATGCCATTTTAAGAAGGGGAGAGTGACATGATAAAAAATGCTATCCACCTCCAGAGAGAGAGAACTGATAAACTTTGAGTGCAGACCGAAGCATATTTTTTTCACTTTATTTTTCTTGCTTTTTTGCAACATGGCTAATATGGAAATATGTTTTGCATAACTTCATGTGAATAATGGGTATCATACTGTTTGACTTCTCAATGGGTGGAAGAGGGGCTGGAGGGAGAGAGAAAATTTGGAACTCAAAATTTTTTAAAATTAATGTTAAAAAATAAACTTTTTTTTTAAAAAAAAGAGAGAGTGATGACTGGGGGGAATTGAGGAAGGCTTCCTGTAGGAGGAAGCCCTTAAACTATGCTTTGAAGGAAGCTAAGGATGCTTTGAGGAACAGATGAGGAAGGTTAAATATGAGTGCATTGGGTGAAGTGTCACTCTGGAGGTAAGGGAGGCGAGATATAGCTAGGAAGGGTTGGGACTACCATTTCTAAATGTGATGCCATGAGGGTAAGGTGACTGGTCACTTTGTTTTCCCCAGGAAGGTGAAACTCTGGAAATACTCAAAGATAAGTTTGTCCATAGATTTCTGCTGTTAAGTGTCTTACTGCCTAAAGAATTTCTGAACCCTTCATTGACCATCTTTCCCAAATGGACACTCCCCCTAGTTCCCCACCTCCTACACCCAGGAAGCCTACTACCTCAAGGGAGAAATAGGAAGGCCTTCTTAAGTCATAGCCACACAGCTCAGCAGGATGGGAAAGAAGGTGAGGAGTACAGCAACTGACTCAGTCATTTCTAGGCAGCACACTGGCCTGCAGCCAGGTTTCCTAAAATACAAAATCCAACAAAAGAGCACATATTTCATTTTGTGATGAGTATAAAAATTCTCTCAAAACCAAAAATTGGAAGGCTATTGCGGTTGTGGAATATTTTACATGATGAGCTGAAGGGAATGGCAGGAAGAGGAGGTCAGATGACTTTTGAAGTAACTGTTCCTTAGGGAATCCTTGAATTCTCCTAATTGCTCTGTTTCCATAAGAAGAATATTAAACACACACACACACACACACACACACACACACACAGCTCAACTGCCTCTTCTGCAACGTTTCAGAAAGAAAACAATCAGCTTTAATGCTTTCCTAGCATTTTTGGTTAATACCAAATAGTACATGCTCTTAAATATAAAACAAAAACTAGGAGAATATTTCCCTTCCTTCCATATTTTCTAACCCTGTGCATCAAACGGATGGGACTTTGAAGCTATCAGAGTAGACGGATCAGCTCAGTCAGGTGGCCAGCAAAGTGAGAATGGCAGAGGGAAAGGGGAAAGAGGAAGTAGAATGTGAGCCCTGAGCTACCCCAATTCTCTGAAGTCTGGGAAAGATGATGGCGGAAAAGCCAATGAACTGAAGTGAAATCAGATAATCAAATAAATATCCCACAAAGGTACAAGACCAAAAATGAACAGCTGCTGAACTGAGGGGGAGGGAAGAGATAGCAGTAAAAGAGATAATCACCAAAGAATACCAAGTTAAGAGGATAGGCTGGGAAGAACAAAAGGAAGAGAAAAGGCTAGGAGAGAAATCCAGGCTTAAAAAGTCATTTTCTCTATGTTGAAGCAGCAGGAAAAGCAGGTTTCTGTCTATGTGGTAGCTTTCACAAACCTCCAACGATTTGCCCCTGTGGAGGAAATCAGTTCCTTTCGGAGCCCAGAGCCTGTATGTGAAAACGAAAAAGCACTGGCGATTGTTTGCATTGCACCGTTTCAACACCTGAGTGGCAAGATTCAATATTGAGTTAGCTCCCAACTACGAATCCTTCATGTATTTTGAAACATTTTCATCTTAGTTAATGATGAGTCTATTTAATCACATTATGCCGGGCAACAGGGCAAACAAAGAGATGCCCTCCCAGCTTGACCTACCTGCAACACTGACTGGCTTTACAATAAGAGAGAGTTTAGTGCGGCCTAGAAATTTGCTGAGGAATTGTGCATTATCCTTTAGCACAAACTAACAAATCTCTCCCGGTGAGAGAGGAAAGCCTCCAGATGCTGAAGTCTCACACTTGCTCTTTAGGCCTAGGCCAGACAGGTGTTCACCTATTGTATATTGGGTGGGTGCCAGGAGTTGGACCCTGCCCTGGGCCATTTCCAGAACAGCACTCCTAAAGCCGGGGTGGCCAACTTGGTGGTCTTGGTGTTGGCCAAGCTGGGAGGTCCACAGAGGGCTCTCCTTCCAGCTCTGCCCCTGATTTGTAGTTATGGTAAATTCAACAGGTTGGCCCCCTCTACCTTCCTTGTGCTCCACACCTGGAATATATTCCTTCTCAGCTGTGCCTCTCAGAACTCCTAGCTTCCTTCAAGACTTAGCTGATGCCAACTTCTATAGGAAACCTTTCTGATCTCCCCAGTTTTCAGTGCTTTTCCCAAAAACTTTACTTTTTATTTATTAACATGTTAATGTTTATTAACATTACTTATCTGAATAATGTTGTTTCTCCAATAGACTATAAGTTCCCTGAGGGCAGTGACTATTTCCCTTCAGTATTTATTTTTCCACCATCTAGCACAAAATCGAGCACAGAGGAGGTACTTTATAAATGCTTATTGATTGACCTGCTTTCCCTTGCTTTCAGGGAATAACAATTCTAGCTGACAGCCACAGAGACTGAATTAACTCTCTCTGCAAAGGCAGGGGCCCAATAGAAAGAGGACTTTCTAGGTGCCTCCTTTCCAGGACCTTACCAACTACATTGTCCTTTTGATCTCTCAAAAGCAAACACAAAGCATTGTGGAAGATGATAAAGTGGATGGCATCTCCAGGCCTCTGTAAGATTGAGTTATTGGAGATTTAGATTTGGAAGAGATCCTAGAAATTAGTTTCAATTCCATCCCCTCCCTCCTCATCCCTGCCCTTTGTAGGAGAGGAAATTAAGGTCCAGAGAAGTCACATAGCTAATAAGCAGCATGACCAGGTTTTGAAGGCAGGACTTCCACCTATACATTGAGGGCTCTTTCTACTATATCACACACTTCTATAATGTTGACTTGAGGCAAGATATGGTTCTTATATGATATAGACCATACAGTTCATGTCCAGGCTCATGGGTTCATAGAATCATAGAGTCAAAACTAGAAGGGATCTTACAAGGCCTCCTAGCCCAACTCCTTTTTATAGATGACAGAAGAGGTCCAGAGCTTCGTGAGCGTATGTCCCGTGCCTTAGGTCTGTGTCCAGCATTCACTCCACCCTGGTGAGCTACTGATCATCATATCAGGCATGTAGTGACTAGGTCCTCCAGGAAGTTGGGACCCCATGAGCTTCCACTGGCGTGTTTACCTCGAATAGTTAGTCAGAGGACAAAATTGGTTCAAAGCAAAGGCATTTATTGAGATTACACTTAAAAAAAAAGTAGCTACAAAACATACTCTCCTACCAACACACCTAGCTATAGTGGAAAAGTGGGCACACATAGGGAAAATGAGTAGCGAAGACATACGTGTAGGGAACACGTATAGCCAGCCTCCAGCCCACCTGAGCAGGGCCTATCTTAACAAGAAGAGCAAAGTGCCTCCCACAGGGACAGAACGGGCAACCATCAAGACACATGCTCATCCGGCTGTACCTGAAATAGATCAGCCCACCCATTCCCCTGTTGTCCTGACCAACTCATCAGAGACAAAAAAACAAGTTGACTGCACAGAGCTGCCCATGTAGAGTGACAGAATTATTCCTCGATGGACCAAGAAAGACATGCTTGTGACTGGGGGGAGGGGGGACAGATTGCGATTGGCTGAGTATGACTAAAGGTTTACTACCCATCACGTACCCGTTGTCAGAAGTGACAATACTGAGGCCAGACAACTTGTGAATCTGCCCTCCAAGTGCCTCTCCCGCCAGCTGGACAATGTGTTCAGGAACCAGCTGAGGCATCGGCTACTTCTCCTGGGTTAAAACCACTTCAGAAATTCGACTAGGCCCACATCTCCTGGAAGCAGTACTTCTACAGGCATGGCCCATTTGAGTCCTTGTATTTCTATGCTGTGATTATTAACCACGTCCACATGACATTATCATTGCAAGGCAGTTGGCAACCACTAATTAAGTCTCATAACTCTCCTGTAGATAGCTTCCTAATAAAATGAACCCACACACGGGGCCTCCCCCAGTCCCAGACTGTGGAGCAGGCAAAGTTAGCTGGGCACACCTTCTGTAGCCTTCTTTCAATGACTCTCCCAGGACCCTCTCCCCTAATTGGGGAGCCCCTCCTGGATCTAAACCACAGATACCACATCCTCCCAATCCCTTCCTTCTACCCCCACATTTACTACCCTTTGCCAGTGTTAGCTAGCGAATATGATTCACACCCTGCCCCCTTCACCCTCAGATAATGCCAAGTCCTAAGAGTCAAATGAGTAATAACTCTGTGAGAAGGATTTCCAGGCATTACGGCAAGCTACTGAGGGAAGAACTTTTGGTCAGAAGGGCCTTTTCAGTGACTTCAAATCATACCACACAGATGCCTACCAGAGCCAGGTACAGGCATTTTGCACGATGGAACTGCAGGAATAAATAGATAACAAAAAACCCAACTCACTCCTTGGGGGGAAGGGGGAACATTAACACAGATGTAAAGTATACAAAGCATTTTCCTCACAACAACTCTATGAAGTAAATATTTCAAGTATTATTATCCCCATTTTACAGATGAAGAAACTGAGGGCCAAAGAAATGAACAAACTTGCCCACAGATAATGGCTCAGTGTCAGAGCCAGGATCTGAGGCCAGGTTTCTCAGCTCTCTTGCTAGGAACCTGTATGCTTCTCAGAAAAGGATTTCTAGCTGAGGCCTCAGCGTTCCCAAATAAGACAATTGCCCTTGTCTTCCCAATTGTCCCAGAGTAAGCCTACTTCCACCTCTCCTAATCCTGCAGATGCACAGATTTGTTGCAAATAACACAGGAGGGGCAGAGCGATACAGGATCTGGAGTTGAAGGCCCTGGGTTCAAATGGCGGTTCTGCCACTCATTGGCTTTGTGAATGGTCAAGCATTTCATTTCTTGGCCTTCAGTTTCCTCGTCATCTGTAAAACGATGGCTCTGTGTATGAGGACATCTCAGGTCCTCTCCAGCTCAGAACTGATGACGTCAGGATATGACAGTAAAGGAAAGCACAGGGCTCCCAGAAACCAGGCTGGATCCCACAGACCCAAGGGCCTCACTGTCTTGCTCACTGCCTGGCCCTGGTGCTCCCCCCTCCTGGCTCCAGCACTCCTGGTCCCTCAGCCTCAGCAGCATGAGACAGGGGAGATCCGTGGCAAACACTCAGGCGGCCTGCTCCCATCTCCAAAGCATTTGAAGATGAACGAAGTGTTTGCCCCTGACAACCCTACGAGGTAATTGCTTTGGCCCCTTTTTACCCTTGAGAAAACTGAGGTTTGGCAAAGTGAAGGAATTTGCTCGGGCTGACATGGCTAGGAAATGACTAGGATGGGTCCAAGGCAGGCCTCAAATACTGACCTTCTGATTCTGGGTCTATTGATATTTGCAGCTCAAGACTGAAGATCTGATGTCTTTCCCACACTAACTTCACCCTCACTAACAAATCAGAAGCCCCTTCTACCAGGTGCCAGTGGTACAGGTGGTCTTTAAAAATGAAGAGCCCCCAAAATCAGTGTGGTACAGCAGAAAGAGGGCTAGATAGGAAAATCTGGGTTCCAATCCTCTCTTCTACCCCTAACTTACCACCTGTGTGTGTGTGTGTATGTGAGAGAGACCTTGGACAAGTCCCTTCCCTTCTCTGGGCCTCAGTTTCCTCCTCTGTAAAATGAAAGAGTTGGAGTAGATAACCACCAAAATCCATTTGGGGCCTAAATTTATAATCATATGAGAAGGTGGGTGTATCCTCTCAGCCAAGACATAGAGGCAGTTATAGGGTATGCCCTAACCCTAACCTCAATAACACGGGAAATTCTTACCCTTAGCCATATTCCTTATGGTAGTCTTCTGTTCAACTGATATTCAGAAAACAGAATGCAAACTCCTTGAGGGCAGGAACTGTTTCTTTGCATCCTTTTACCTCAGCAGAGAAACTGAGCCAGAGGGGTTAGAAGGAAAGCACTAGGGAAGCAAGAGGCCCTTAGGGGAGGAGGGTAAAGGGACGGGGGCATAGGGGCCCTGAAGCCCACTTTCCGCTTCTGTCTAGGGCCTAACCTGCCCAGAGCTATATGCTATACACTCCCTCCTCTCCACTACCCAATCACCTCTCACTCTCCCCCTCCCCTTCCGATAAGACAAAATCCCAACATTTAGTTCCTCTTCCTTAGAGTGGATGAAAAGAGTTTCTTTGGGTTTGAGAAGGGGGGTGGTCATGGTACGAGGCTTTTGATGATGGCTTTCATAATTAATTCAGTTGGAAGGTCATTTATTTCTGTCCCCAAAGGCAGAGTAAACTCCCTGCAGCAAACTAGATTGGGGTTCTGGAATCAGGCCTTGTTGTTTGCACTCTGAGAGCTATCCCCTAACCAGTTCTGAAATTGCTTGGAGCTACAGTGTGAGTGATAAGACACCAAGGGCCTTCTACGGAAAGTGGAATGGCTGGAGGGCGCACACGGTGCCCTTGGGCATGTGAAATGCCTGCCCTTGTAACAGAAGTCAGGAGAGGGCATGGTTTCATGCTTTGATTGCACATACAGATATCAGAATACCAGCTCTCTACTTAGCACAAGAGTCACAAATCCATTAGGCATGTCATTCAAATGTAGTAAGGTTTTCAGCCTCTCTGCCAATAAATTGGCAATGGTATTCTACTATCCTGAGGACATGGGCTGAATCCCAGTGAAACCATTACAGAGGCAGCTTCCAAGATCAGCATCTTGGAGTCACTTAGGAAATATGGACTGCATCAAGGAGCTAATAAAGGCGCTCATAAGCCACTGTTCTTGGCACACCTAATCCTTTCGACTACAGAAGAGAAATCTCCTTCTTTGGAGGAACTGGTTTCTCATTAAGAAATGTGCTATCTGTTTGCTAGGACTGAAGTATAGTGGGTGATCCGGATTCATTTCAGCATCTCCTGAACATTTCCTCCCCATGTGACAATGCAAAACATGGCAACCTTGTTTCTTGCAAATTTTGCTAATGATCATCCTCTCTCAAAGTGCTGCTCTCAGGCCTCAGGAGTCTGGAAGGCTGTGACAACAGCCAACAGTTCTGGCAGGTTCTGTTCAGATGGAAGGGTATCAATGGCACATCCAGGGATGGATTGCTCCTCTGTTATCCAAGGGCCAGAACAGGATGGCCATAGAGGGTAACTGTTTTATCCACATCTCTCAAAGACCATCTACTAAGTCATAGAAAAGTGTCCTACATCCTTGACATATTCAAGTACTGAATCATAATGAACCAGTCAATTAATAAGCAAAGTGTTTCCTATGGGCCAGGCTCTATGCTAAGGCTGGGAGTCTCTGGGAAGCTAGGATGACTTCTGACTTGGGATGAGGTGATGGAGGAAGGATTAGACAGTATGGGTGTAGGGGTAGACTGGGGCAGCTAGGTGGCACAGTGGATAGAGTGTGGGCCCTGTAGTCAGAAAGACTCATCTTCATGAGTTAAAATCCAGTCTCAGTCACTTACTAGCTGTGTGACCCTAGGCAAGTCACTTAACCCTGTTTGCCTCAGTTTCTTCATCTGTAAAATGAGCTAGAGAAGGAAATGGCAAACCACTTCAGTATATTTTTTTAATTAATTTATTTTTAGTTTTCAACATTCACTTTGATAAGCTGTTGAGTTCCAAATTTTCTCCCCCTCCCTCTCCACCTCCCTCCCCAAGACAGCGTGCAATCTGATATAGGCTATACATATACATTCCTATTAAACATATTTTCACATTAGTCATATTCTAAAGAAGAACCAGAACCAACAGGAGGAACCGCAAGAAAGATGAAATAAAACCGAAGAGGGAAAAAAAGAGCAAATAGTATGCTTCCATCTGCATTCAAACTCCATAGTTCTTTCTTTGGATGTGGATAGCACTTTCCATCATGAGACCTTTGGAGATGTCTTAGACCCTAGAATTGCTGAGAAGAGCTAAGTCTCTCAAAGTTAGTCAATGTACAACGTGGCTGTTACTGTGTACAACATTCTCCTGGTTCTGCTCACTTCACTCAGCATCAGTCCATAACAAGTCTTTCCAGGTTTTTCTGACATCTGCTTGTTCATCATTTCTTATAGCACAGTAGTATTCCATTACATTCATACACCACAACTTGTTCAGCCATCCCCCAATTGATGGGCATCCCCTTAATTTCTATTTCTTGGCCACCACAAAAAAAAGCTGCTACAAATATTTTTGTACATGTGGGTCCTTTTCCCATTTTTATGATCTCTTTGGGATACAGACCTAGAAGTTGTATTGCTGGGTCAAAGGGTATGTACAATTTTATAGCCTTTTGGACATAGTTCCAAATTGTTCTCCAGAATAATTGGATCAGTTCACAATTCCACCAACCATGCATTAATGTTCCAATTTTCCCATGTCTTCTCCAACATTTGTCATTTTCCTGTTTTGTCATGTTAGCCAATCTGATAGGTGTGATGTGGTACCTCAGAGCTGTTTTGATTTGCGCTTCTCTAATCAATAGTGATTTAGAGCATTTTTTTCATATGACTATAGATAGCTTTAACTTCTTCATCTGAAAACTGTCTGTTCATATCCTTTGACCATTTATCAATTGGGGAATGACTTGTATTCTTATAAATTTGACTCAGTTCTCTATATATTTTAGAAATGAGGCCCTTATCAGAGACACTGGTTGTAAAAATTCTTTCCCAGTTTTCTGCTTCCCTCCTAATCTTGGTTGCATTGGCTTTGTTTGTGCAAAAACTTTCCAATTTAATGTAATCAAAATTATCCATTTTGCATTTCATAATGTTCTCTATCTCTTGTTTGGTCATAAATCCTTCTCTTCTTCATAAATCTGACAGGTAAACTATTCCTTGCTCTCCCAATTTGCTTATAGTATCAGCCTCATATCTAAATCGTGTATCCATTTTGGTATACGGTATAAGATTTTGGTCTATGCCTAGTTTCTGCCATACTCTTTTTCAGTTTTCCCAGCAGTTTTTGTCAAATAGTGAGTTCTTATCCCAGAAGCTGGGGTCTTTGGGTTTATCGAACAGGAGATTACTATAATCATTGACTACTGTGTCTTATGTACCTAACCTATCCCACTGAAGCACCATTCTATTTCTTAGCCAGTACCGAGCAGTTTTGATGATTGCTGCTTTATAATACAATTTAAGATCTGGTACGGCTAGGCCACCTTCCCCAGCATCTCTTTTCATTAGTTCCCTTGATATTCTGGACCTTTTGTTTTTCTAGATGAATCGTATTATTATTTTTTCTAGCGCTATAAAATATTTTTGCTAATTTGGTATGGCATTGAATAAGTAAATTAATTTAGGTAGAATTGTCATTTTTATTTGTGTTAGTTTGGCCTACCCATGAGCAACTGATGTTTTTCCAATTATTTAGATCTGACTTTATTTGTGTGAAAAATGTTCTGTAATTTTTTTGTTCGTATAGTTCCTGGGTTTCTTTCAGCAGGTAGATTCCTAAATATTTTATAATGTCTACAGTAACTTTAAATGGGATTTCTCTTTCTATCTCTAGCTGTTGGGTTTTGTTTGTAATATATAGAAATGCCAATGATTTATGTGGGTTTATTTTATAGCCTGCAACTTTGCTAAAGTTGTTTATTATTTCAAGTAGTTTTTTACTTGATTCTCTAGGATTCTCTAAGTATATCATCATATCATCTGCAAAGAGTGATAGCTTCGTTTCTTCTTTGCCTATTCTAATACCTTCAATTTCTTTTTCTTCTCTTATTTCTAAAGCTAACATTTCTAGTACCATACTGAACAACAGTGGTGATAATGGACATCCTTGTTTCACCCCTGATCTTACTGGAAATGCTTCTAGCATATCCCCATTACATATAATGCTTGCTGAAGGTTTTAGGTAAATGCTACTTACCGTTTTAAGGAAGACTCCATTTATTCCTATGCTCTCTAGTGTTTTTAATAGGAATGGGTGTTGTATTTTGTCAAAAGTTTTTTCTGCATCCATTGAGATAATTATGTGGTTTCTGTTAGTTTTGTTGTTGATATGATCAATTATGCTGATAGTTTTCCTAATATTGAACCAGCCCTGCATTCCTGGTATAAATCCTACCTGGTCATAGTGTATTATTCTCATCTTTTTGCTAATATTTTATTTAAAATTTTTGCATCTATATTCATTAGGGAAATTGGTCTATAATTTTCTTTCTCTGTTTTGACTCTTCCTGGTTTAAGTATCTGCACCATAATTGTATCATAAAAAGAATTTGGTAAGGCTCCTTCTTCACCTATTTCCCAAATAGTCTATATAGTCTCGGAATTAATTGTTCTTCAAATGTTTGATAGAATTCGCATGTAAATCCATCTGGCCCCTGAGATTTTTTCCTAGGGAGTTCATTGATGGCTTGCTCACACTCCAGTATCTTTGCCAAAACAAAACAAAACAAAATAAAACAAATGGGGTCACAAAGAGTCAAGACACAACTGAACAATAGGTAGACTGTATGTCCATCATCTGAGATAGGAGATGGAAGCAGAGGACACAGTGCAAAAATGGAAAGGTTTGAAGTCAGAACATCTGAGTTCAAATCTTACTTCTGACTCTTACCGCCTATTCAACTTCGGGTAAATCATTTCATCTCTCTGAGCCTGAGTTTCCTCATTTATAAAATGAGAGTTGCACTAGCTCAAAGGTTCTGAACTTGAGGCCCACAGAGCCCTAAAGGTTCTTTTTTATCTTTTTTCCAATGGTCATGCATAGATTTATTTGAGATCTTTGTACCCTGAAAGCAGTAATAGTCACCTGGCTCCAAGCACATATCTTTGGTCTTTAAAATGACAGAAAGAGGAGAAAAAACCCAAACCCAAAAAACCCTACAAATGTCTGACTTGGTCATTTTGTCCCCTTAATTTGTTGCTTTAAAAGTGTTGTTGTTTGTCCTTCATTTTCAAAGAGGACCAGTGATATCACCAGGGGATGTCTTGACTTGTGCATGAATTGGAATAAGTGAGGCATAGCTGCACAAAGTCATCAGCCCCACTCTCTCTTTCAGAGTAATCGAAGTCCAGTGCCAAGACAAAAGTCTAAATGGCTGGTGATGGCCCAGGATGCAGTGGATACCCTTTGCGTATGTGATGTCTGACTATGCTCCAAGCGTTCCCCAGTGCCTGCTTCGGCCACCTTCGTGGGGTGTTTGGAGAGGACTAGCACCTCACCGTGCACACAGAAGCCCCTGTTCCGTTTGGACTTTTCAAGGGAGCTCCACCATGACACTGGCAAGCATCTTTGGCAAGTAATAACCAAAGTCATCCTAGATCACATTTCTACATGTTACAATTTACAAAGCATTTTTCTCGCAGCAAGGCCACCAGGCAGATGGTGCAAGTGTTGTCCCTATCTCAGAGAGGAGGTCAGTGAACCTCGGGTAGGCAACCTGACTTACTCACAGCCTCATAGTCAGAAAATGGCTGGAACCAGGACTCGAGCCCAGGTCCTCTGATGCCAGATCCCGTTCTCTTTCCATTATGTCACACCGTACTTTCAAAACATCCACATAGGCTCATCATTAGACCAAGCAGCTGTACCACTATTCCTGTGATCGTGTACTATTAAAACAAATGTGGATCAGAATCCGTCCAGACCCACAGAAACCACATTTGTGATCCAAATCGACTTCTTAACCGTGCAAACTTTTATCTCCAAACCAGAAAAATACTCCAAACAGCCTTTCTTTAGGTTTTAGCACAAGAAACTGTCCTATTATATTAAGTTTGTTTTCAGCCCATAATATGAATAAACAACACAGTATTCCTTTAATGTTTGTCAATTATATGCCAAAGAAAACAATTTATCGGCACTCTCGCTCTTAATGGACTAGAATTGTTCACATTTAGGGTATCTAATTACATTTGCTCCTGATAGTGATGTAAAGTTTAGGTGCTGAGGCTTGAAAAGGAAGCTGTAATGTTTATATATTTACATTATTAAAAAGTAATATGTTACCCAGACAGTAGCTTCTATAGCAAGTTTACCTCGTAAATGTGCTCTCAGAGCAAATTCATTACCTTCCACCTCCTCTGCAAGATTTCCAAAAGTGTGATTGATTGACATTATTTAAAATGAACATGGAGGATATATTAACTGGTAAGATCAAGATTCAATGTAACAAGCATCCTACACATTTATGAAATGAAATGGCCGGCCATCTCTGTGGTCTGAAGAGTGAATGGTGCATAGCCAAGCAAAGAGATGCTCAGGGTCACACAAGAGAAGGCAACCAGCACCCTCCACTCAGAGGAGGAAGTGAAAAAATATGGGCATGCAGCAGAGGTGACTTTCCAGCACCGCCACCCCCCTTAGCACTGATTGCAAGCAATCCAACACCTATTTCTGAAGTACCTACTATGTGCCCACTACGGGCTCAATGCTAGGGATCCCAAAGACAAAAACTAAGGCCTGAGATTGACAATGATAATACAAATGCACATTCCTCTAGGACTGTGAGATTTGCAGAATACTTTCCCTACCTCACAGGGTTGTGGTAAGGAGTACAAGCATCATTATCCCTATGTGACAGATGGGGAAACAAAGGTTTGGGAAAGTCGAGTGACTTCCCCCTGAGATCTTGTACCCAGTAAGCATCTGAGAACCCGAGTCCAGGACACCTCGCCTAGAAGTCCATGATTCTCTCCCTAACATCCCACCCCCTGACAAGTCAAGGAGAGGAGCAAAGCTAGATTTCCTCACCAAGGAGGGCAGGAATGAAAAGTGCCAGCAGATCAGTGGGCTAGAAGGCCTCAGACCCTCCCAGGAGGACAGCATAAAGATGCACGTCACTGGAGAAGGACAATGCAGGCGTCTCGTTACGGAAGCTGTGATTATTCTGTTACTCTTCTGCGACCTTTGCTTCTCCTCCTCCCTCGGGGCTGCCTATCTTTTAGTCATGTCTCTGGTCATTAACAGCTGCACTACAGGGCAGGGAAGGAAAGGGGAAAGGAGGCAAAACCAAATCAGCTTATTAGCTGCTCTGGGGTGAAAAAAGTAGAGAAGGAGGAAGCTGAAACTATCACCTAAAATGAGCTTTTCCAATTATCTATGGGTTTCACTTGAGTGTGCCGGCCAAACGACCACAGGTAGCCAAAAGAAGAATGAGCTACAGGCCAAGCCTGGATCACAAGAGCAGAGAATTGAAGAGGAAGGGGAGCACTTAAAAGCCACTTTCCCCGAACGGAACATGAACAAGAATGCCCTTCCTCCACCACGTACATACCTGGCATTTGCTATCTCCAATGAGATAAGACAAGTAAAGAGCTTAGCAAACAGCGCCAGCCGTTGGGGGGTGGCAGTGGCGGGCAGGAAGGCGAACAACTCGGGACTTCAGGATCACCTCCATTTTTAAGAAATGTTTCCTTACATTCAGCCTAAATCTGCCTCTCAGCCACTTCCCCCATCACCACTGATTCTGCCTTCTGGGTTCAATCAAATTAAGTCTTATCTCCCTTTCACACAACAAACCTTGGGATACCCCCAGACAACCATCATATCCCTGCTGAGATTTCTCTTGTCTGGGCTAAACAGTCAGTTTTTTAACTCGATCCTGGTAGAGCAGGATTTTGAGGACCTTCACCATCTTTGTTCTCCAAATGCTTTTCTTGCGGAGAGTTGAGGGGGGAAGAGAGGGGCAATCGGGGTTAAGTGACTTGCCCTGGTCACACAGCCAGTAAGTGTCTGAGGCCAGATTTGAACTCAGGTCCTCCTGATTCCAGGGCCAGTGCACCACCTAGCTGCCCCTAGACCAGATGCTTTTCAACATCTATCTTTCAAAATTGTGGCTTGCAGAATCGAAGTATGCACTCCAGGTATGGTCAGACCAGGGCCAAGTAAAGTGAGACCTCATTCAATGTAGCCTCACGTCGAGCTTCCATTCCACTAAAACCCACAGAGCTTCTTTCAGGAATACGTCTGGACAGGTCTCCCTTACCCTGTGCTTAGGAATTGCTCTTTTTGAATCAACAACTGGAACTTTAGATTTGTTCCTATTAACCTCAGCTTATTTGATTCAGATCTTTCTAGCCTGTCAAGATCCTTCGCAATCCTGACTGTCATCCAGTGTGCTGGCTGATCCTCTAAGCTTCATGCCATCTGTAAAATTGTTAAGCCATTTATGCCTTCATCCAAATCGATGGCAAAAATATTGAGGCTCCTCCCCAAGCCCTGGGGTCCTCCAGGAGACAACTTCCTCTGAGGTGAAACTGAGGCTCACTGATGGCCAGTCTTTGGGCTCAGACAGTTGATTCTCATCTAGCCCACAATTCTCCAGGCTGTCTACAAGGACGCCATTAGAGGCTCTATCAGTGCTTTGCTCAAAAATAAGTTGCTAAATAAAAATAACTTGGAACTGGTCTTTGAAACCATAGAAATTGGAGACTAAAACACCCACTTTGCTGCTTGGTATGAGAGCACTGATACAGGGAGAGTTGTTTACTAAAGGGCTTTCTCCATGCCTAGTCCAACTGAGGTTGGAATAACTACAATAAACAGATAATGCAGCTTCTTCTCTTGAGATAATGACTCAGGGATGCACTTCATTCTCCTAGAGGAGAAAGCACGTGTGAGCAGGGGGATTCTTGGCCCACTTGCCAAATGGAAGCCCAAATATACTCATTACAAGAGGAGCACATTACTGTGCTCCATTCACCCATCCTGAAAAATGTAAATTTTTTTGCTATACTATGCATGTTTAAGATGTAGGGTTTTTTGCGGTGTTGTTGTTGTTCAACTGAAGGGGCAGTGGGAAAAACTGATTTTAAATGTACATTAAAATAAATTTCTTTTTAAAAAACTAAAAGGCAAAATAAAAGCATATAGATAGGCCTAAGGTTGCAAGAGAAGTAGAATGCAAAAACCAGGGGATCTGGCTGGGGGTGGGCATATACTAAATCAAAGGCGAGGTAACCTAAGAGAAGGTTCTTGGCAGCAGCCAAGGATTCTACCATAGAGACAATGTGTCTCTATAACTGAATTCATTCTTTGTCAATACCAATGACAAGGTGTGTCTTTGCCCTTCTCTGGCATTTCTCTTCACCAAGTGCATGAGAACATGCACCCAAACTCAAGATATTTGAAGGACATTTTCACTAGAAAAGGAACTCAAAGCACCCTGAAAATAAGGATTGAGCACTAAGATGATCTTGCTAATCAAGTAAGTACAGGACGGGCTAAAGCCATGGCAGCAGAGAAGACTCCAGAGGGAGGGGAGGAGGATAGAGGTAGGAGGGGAAAGAAGGGAAGGGAAAGGGAGAAAGAGGAGGAGAAGGAGTCAGAGGGTTGAGGACAGAGCCGTTGATGCTCAAGGCACAAAAGCAAGATGAGGAGATCAGGGAGATCAGAAGGAGAAAGCCTGATGCTTAGTCCAGTGCCTGGCACACAGTAGGTGCTTAATAGATGCTTATTCCTTCCTTCTCAGAAAATCCTTCCCTCCTCAGCCTGGGTCCTAGGATCCACTGCAGTAAAGCAGAGAGATGAAGAAAGGAGATGCAGGGAAGTAGTGTTTCAACCTTTCCAATTCCAGGTGAAATACAGCCTTCCCAGATCACCCGGGGTAGAAGTGATGTCTCTCCCATCAGTGAGCAGTCCTTAGGCCCCCATCACATTTTAACCTGTATCATTGATACAGATCTAAGTCTTCTTTTCTCTTACGCCTCTCCCCACGAGCTAGCCAAGCACATCCTGGCCCCTAAACTCAGCACCCTATCTCCTGCCTTCATGCTTTACACAGACTGTCTTGTGAGTTAGGAATCTGCTCCATCTTCATCTCCACCTTGAACTGCTCCCTAAATAAATCCCCAGGGCTAGATGAATTCACAAGCGAATTCTACCAAACGTTTAAAGAACAATTAATTCCAATACTATATCAACTATTTAAGAAAATAGCCAAAGAAGGAGTCCTACCAAATTCCTTTTAGGACACAAATGTGGTGCTGATACCTAAACCAGGAAGAGCAAAAACAGAGAAGGAAAAGTATAGACTGATTTCCCTAGTGAATATTGATGAAAAAATGTTAAATAAAATATTAGCAAGGAGGTTATAGCAACATATCACAAAGATTACACATTACAACCAGGTGGGATTTATACCAGGAATGCAGGGCTGGTTCAATATTAGGAAAACTATCTGTGTAATTGACTGTGTCAATAGCAAAACCAACAGAAATCATAGGACTATCTCAACAGATACAGAAAAAGCTTTTTTTTAATTGTTTTTTTTTTTTTTGCTTTTTGGTGAGGCAATCAGGGTTAAGTGACTTGCCCAGGGTCACACAGCTAGTATGTGTAAAGTGTCTGAGGCTGGATTTGAACTCAGGTCCTCCTGACTCCAAGGCCAGAGCTCTATCCACTGCACCACCTAGCTGCCCCCAGAAAAAGCTTTTGACAAAATACAACATTAATTCCTATTTTAAAAAATTTGAAAGTGGGGCAGCTAAGTGGTGCAGTGGATAGAGCACCGGCCCTGGATTCAGGAGGACCTGAGTTCAAATCCAGCCTCAGACACATAACATTTACTAGCTGTGTGATCCTAGGCAAGTCACTTAACCCCACTGCCTAGCCAAAAAAAAAAAAAAAATTAGAAAGTATAGGAATAAATGGAAATTTCCTTAAAATGATACGTAGCACCTATCTAAAACCATCAGCAAGCATTATTTGTAATGGGGATAAATGAGATGCCTTCCCAATAAGATCAGGGGTGAAGCAAGGATGCCCATTATTACCGCTATTATTCAATATTGTATTAGAAATGCTAGCTATAGCAATAAGAGAAGAAAAAAATTGAAGGACTCAGAATAGCAATGGGGAAACAAAACTATCACTCTTTGCAGATGATGGGATACTTAGAGAACCCCAAAGAATCAACTAAAAAACTAGCTGAAACAATTAACAACTTCAGCAAAGTTGCAAAATATAAAATAAACCCACATATTATCAGCCTTTCTATACATTTCCAACGAAGTCCAGCAGGAAGAGATAGAGAAATTCCTAAATAAATCCTTGTGGATTGATTGGCATCCTTCTCATTCTTCAAAGCTCTGCTTAGGTGGCACAGAGGTGGTAGCCTCTGTGGCCTCCATGCCACCTTCCCTGACCACCACAACTCTCCCCCTCCTCCATTAGTGTACTCGCCCACCTCAAATAGGATGGGATTTAGGAGCATGTGGTGCATCCCCTAGTAGAATGTAAACTCCTTGAGAGCAGGTATTGATTCATTTCTGTCATTGAATTCACAGTGGCTAGCTTTGTATCTTGCATACAGCAGGCTTTTAGAACATGTCTGTCTTACTGAAATGGATTAGTTAAATACCCTCTAATCTAGTAAGGGCATAAACCTTGATCAACTACAATGCTTGCAGGGAATGGTGAGAATTTCTGACTGTGGATTTAGCAGGTGGTTTTCAGATAAAGAAATGAAAGCTATCTATAGTCACATGAAAAAATGCTCTAAATCACAATTGATTAGAGAAATGCAAATCCAAACAACTCTGAGGTACCACATCACACCTCTCAGATTGGCCAAGATGACAAAACAGGACAATGATAAATGTTAGTCCTTGCTGAAAATTGTGGGAAAGTAGATCTGCCCACTTCCTTGACTTAGCAGTCAGTACAAAACGTCAGCCCTGGAAGAAAGCTCAGCGGGCACGTGGGCCAGCGAAGCCGAGTGAGGCTGTGCCCTACAACTCCCCTGACAAGCGGCCACCCAGCAGCAAGTAGGCAGCACTGCTGAAGAGAGGCCCACTGGCTCCTGGGGCAGCCCAGTCAGCTTGTGAATAGTTCTAACTGGGAGCAAATTGGTTGGGGTTTTCCCCCCGATATCATGCCAAAATGTACTTCTCTGCAATCTGTGTGCATTGCTCACTCCTAATCCCATCCTCTGGGACCAAGCAGGACCAAGTCCAAACCCCCTCTCACATAACAGCCCTTCACAGAGAAGAGAAATGAGTTTCAAGTTTGCATGGGGGGAGGTGGGTCTAGAGGAATGAGTGGGAGAGCAAAGGAAAGGCCACTAAGAGAAGGAGAATGAATAGCTGTGCCTATGTTCTAGGATCGAGGCCCTCAGGACACTTGAAAAATGGAGGGCTCTGCATTATAGAGATAGAACGCTCATTTCATGAGAGCTTCCAATATGGCTGGCATAGAGGTTCACTTTAAGGCCCTCCCTGAGGGCATTCTCCTTGGAATCTCAAACACAGAGCCATAACTGGGGAAGGCAACAAGGGCTTTGTCATAGCCTGCCAAATTTAGAGGGCACTAACAAGACCTATGGTCCCTCAGCAGGATAGAAAGCCAATTTCCATCATGATTTAACAGGGAACACCCAGTTCACAAGAATAATGTGTTAAAATAAGAAGTTACCAGGTAGTGGGCTAAGGTGAACTACCCTTACCTGCCCAAGTGGCAGCCCCTCCAGATGTGGCTTCTGGCCAGTGTCTCTGTTTCTCATGTCTGAAGGAATGCTTCTTGGTACTTTCCGAGGTCAAAAATTCCTCGTTATGACTCCATCTCCTTTCTAGTCCAGTCCTGGCCCCAGCAACAGCCCTGTGCCGTTACTGGGGAATACTTCTTCCCCCCCCCATATTAATAATAATAAATGCTTGTTTCTTTCCATCTGTCCTTCTTTTCTTCTTCCCCTCCTTCCTTCCTTCCCAGACTTAGCCCAACACGCTCCCTCACTTCAGCCTCCCCGACAGGGAGTCAACCAGTATCTCCTCCCCTCTTCCTTGGCCCAAGCACAAAAATGGCTACTTACAGCGCTGAAAAGGCATCCTTGGATGATGGCTCTCTCATGAACACAAGGGGCAGGCGTAGCCACTAATACTCCCTGTTCTGTAGCCATGGCCCTGAAAAATTCACAGTGAGTCAATAACTAAGGCCAATTCACACAAATCCTGAAAATCCTTTATTTCTGAAACTCATAACCAAAATATTGCCCTCTGTCTCTGGCAGAAAGTGAAGCATATCAAGGAGGTCAGTAGTAAGGGTACACGTTCTAGCTAAGTCCCATCTGTGAAAGATGTGAAAAGCACCTCCCTTTCTGACTCCCCCTCCTATTGCAGAAGCCATCTCCCTAATTCTTTCATGATGTTCTGCCAACATGGTTTCCTCTAAATGTGTCTTGCATTAATTCATGTTATAGCTAAATTCTGACATGCTCTGATCTATGAGTTCTATACATAATAGTGGTCTGAATACAATGATAAAGCTTAGAATTAATCTATGTGCCCTTCTATACTCAATAACAACTAGTCAAAATGTTCTAAATTAGTATCCTCCTTAACCTTCATTTTTATCAAGTGTTCAAAATCAAGGGAAGGGTAATTATTCTGAGGACTACCCCAAATGATGGCCATTCCGTTTACACAGGAATTGATGAAGTTCTGCTGAGTTCCATTCACCGGCTGATCACGGTATGCCATTCTTAATTTCTTTCAATTGTCTCCATGAAAACACTTTGCATTGTAGATAGCACGTTAAACCCACAAAATCTGTGATGAATAATAAAGTTATTTTCAAGCATTTGCCTTTCATAGAAAACATTTTAAATTGATTTGTCAAGATTCTTCCACCCCAAGATTAAAAAATGAGCAACCAGATTTCATCACAGAAGAAAGGCAATTCGGTATTGTAAATCGCTTACTGGACTTGAGTTCATAGACCCAACTCTGAAACCTGCTGGTGACATATGTTTGAGCAAGGTATCTCAGCCCTCTAAACCTGTTTCATCTGTTAAATGAGGAGAAAAATATAAACCCTGCCTATCTCACACTGTTGTTGTGAAAATCAAATGAGAAAGGATTTTTTAATTATAAAAGCACCATATAGATTATCGTAATTGTCATCACCATCACATTTAATTGTATATTTTATCATATATTTATCAGCTTATCTGAGTTGGAATACTATTACGTAATTATTGTTTTCCCCACAGTGCAGGGGTAGAATAATTAATGCCTATGACAGGTCATGCCTGTACATCTTAACTTCGGGCTATGTGGCCAAGATTCAGAGAAAAGAATCAGGCTGTAGGCCAAAGGGGTTTTCTTGTTCTTTCTCAGCTCCTTCAGTTCCCCAAGGCCCCTGGATCTGAGGGCCCACCCTAAAAGAGCTACGCCAGGAGACTTTTGCGTCAATGGCTGGTATCCTTCTTTGACATGAATGAACCCTTGGCTACTAACCTGGGGAAGTTTCATTTCCCTTTCATTTCCCCAGAACTAAGGAATTGGGAATATATTAATCCTATTTGTACAGGATATTACATTTATTAAAGAAGCAAGATAGAGTTTTGGACCCAGGGAGAGAATTTAGCCCCTACCTTTCTGAGACAGTAGGGACCATCCAGCGCAAGCACTTCCTTCTGCTTCTTCATCAGCCCTCTTTCCCTCCTCCTTTGCTCGAGTCTGAGGAAGAAATGGTCTTTCTCCTTACCAAGGCCAAGCCCTCTATTTGTACCTTTTTTTTTTTTGGCAGTTGGGGTTAATTCAGGGCCAGTGCTCTATCCACTGCACCACATAGCTGCCCCTATTTGTACCTTTGTTCTCACCTCTACCTGTCTCCTCCAAGAATGTATTCCCTTGATCATTCTCTCTCTTTTGTCATCTTCAATCTCTCCCTATCCACTGGCCTCCTTGCTGCCCCAAACCAGGTTCCCCCCACCCTTAAAAAACCTTCCCTTGACCTTGCCATGCCTTCAAGGCATTGCCCCATGTTTCTCATCCCTTTCACACCCAAGCTCCTAGAAAAGGCCATCTATTCCTGTTGCCTCCACTTTTTTACTTCCTACTCAGTTCTTAACCCCTTATAACATGGCTTCTGACCCTGAAATTTGCCTGAAACTGCTCTAACCTTGGTTACCAATGATTTCAACCGCTAAATCCCATGGCCTTTTCTCCATCTTCATCATTCTGAATGTTATCACACTGTTGGTCATAGATTTTTTGTTGATATTCTCTCTTCCTTTGGCTTCTATGTCTTTGTTTCCCTCTCAAGTGGTTAACCTCTCCTTTTCATCCTCCTTTGCTGCATCATAATCCATCATGCTGCTAAGTGAAGGTGTCCCCCAAGGTTCTGTCCTGGACCCCCTTCTTTTTCTGAGCAATCTCTTAGTGGCATTTCACACTTCATGTATTCCAAATGTTATTCTTTATTTTTCCCCAAACCCATCCTTCCTACAAACTTCCCTATTTCTAATGAGAGCACCACCACACCTCCAGCCAATCAGCAATCATCCTCAACTCTGCTTTCCCTCACCTCCACCCCCCTTATCCAATCAACTGCCAAGTCTGGATGATTCTCCCACATCCCTTATCTCTCTCCTCTCCCCTCATGGAGTCATCATCATCCCAGTTCAGAATAGAAAGCTCTCCTCAAAATAACTCTCACCAACCTTGCTAGACTTTTGTCAAATGACTTCCCTTCCCACTGTCTTCATTCCAGACAAACTTGCTTAGTGGCTGTTCCCTGAATTTGACTGATCATCCCCCAGATCTGTGCCTTTTGCCTGGAATGTATTCCCTTTTCACTCCTACCTCTCTTAGCTTACTTTAAGGTCCAGTCCAGGTATGAATTCCTCAGGAAAACCTTCTCTTGGTCTTTGCCCGTGGGCATCATTCTCACTTCCCAGTATTCATGGTGCATGTTCCAAGTAGAATGTAAGCTCTGTGACGGCAGCAACTTTTTCCGTTTTTGTCTTTATGTCTCCAGATGTATCTATTTATCTCCATCTACGTCTATCTGTGCCTGATTGAATTGAATTGTGGAGTTGCTCTCACTGAAGAGCTTTTAAGACTAGCCAACTCTATATCCTAGACAGTTCTAATATTCCCCTGCCAGAAACCAAGGGAATGGATCTTTTAAGGGTCTTCCAGGAGTCTGACGCTTTTCGGTGATGGTGGCAGAGAGGAAATACAGTGGTTAGCAGCTTCTTTGCTAAATCACATCTGAACCATACCGATTTGATTTCACCACCTAAAATTCACATATTTTGTGATGTCGTGATGAACAGACTGTTCTATCTTTTGATTTATCTCTTTTAACGATCGCAATTAAATATAATCCATCATTGTAATTTCATTAATATATCAAGGTAGAGCACCATGAAGCAAATGATAAATCATCTGCTCCCTAGAGCCATTCATGATTTTTGAACCCCAAAATAAAGACTATCAAACAAGTGGGGAGAGACCCATCAAAGTTCCTTTCAAGGTCACAGAGGAGCTTCCTGCTCCCTATGTCCAAATATGCCGGGCTTAAATGTGGCAAGATTGCACAGACTCTCACAGCTGATACCCTGAGGTCTGTGTACTCAGGGGCTAGATCCATACCAGTGGACACTACCACAACCATATCTGATTCTGGAATAAGCTCTTGAAAAACTTCTTCCCCAAAGTAAGATGACATGGTGGCCCCAGCGAAACTGCCTGCCCTGGAGGGAAGCTGCTCGAGGCCTGAGGAACCCGACTGGAGTGATGGCTCAGGGAGGCCCCGAGGCAAACTTGGCACATCCCTGTGCTCCCTCCCAGCTTGGCGCTTGGAGAGGGTTCGAGGCCAAGCTCATCAAGGAGGCTTACGCTACAGGAGGCCCAACTGCCAAGGAAAGCAATCATGTGACTGCAATTCAAAATGTGTATTGATTGGGGCAGCTAGGTGGCACAGTGGATAGAGCTCCGGCCTCAGAGTCAGGAGGACCTGAGTTCAAATCTGGCCTCAGACACGTAACACTTACTAGCTGTGTGACCCTGGGCAAGTCACTTAACCCCATTGCCTAGCCAAAAAAAAAATGTGTATTGATTGACTGATGGTCCTATGGAGTTATTTTTGATCGCTATGTTCTTAGCTAAAATTTCCCCTTGGGTCCTATGTTGATCATCTCTATCAAACATTGCTGCCCAAGCAATGTGCAGCAGCTATTTTATACAGGTGTAGGCCTGACCAAAACTGAACAATGTACATGTACACCAGATTCAACAGCTGGAATCATTTGGCTGAATTAGCATCAAAATTATACCGTAAGCTCCTAGAAAGCAATCACTTTGTTTCTCTCCCTTTTTTATCTTCCCTGGCACCTTAGCACATTTTAGAGGCAACCTGGCATGGTAGCTAGAATGCTGGACTTGGAGTTCATTTAAATCCAGCCTCTGATACTCAGCTGAGCTTCTGTTTCCTCATCTGTAAAATGGGGATAATCATATCTCCTTCACAAGGTTATTGAGAGTCTCCAAGGAGATAACCTATGTCCAGTACTAACAAACTTAAAATGCTACATGGATGCCAGTTTGTGCCCCCACTATGCCATCCAAAAGTGGAATACTTATTCTGGAAATTTAGGGAAAGGTAGAGGAAGATTCACCATTCACCCTTGCCTCCTTTTGCTGTCATAAGTTTTCCCACAAAGTAAACAAAGGATGGCAAGAGCAAGAATCCTTAGGGACTTCAGATGGATTTTGCCAGGCCTAAAATAATCCTATTGCAAAAGAGAGTGATGCAAGAAGGCAGGAGCAAACAATACAAGCTGGCAGAATTCCCCTTAGCTGCATACAGGTTGCTTCCCAAAACACTTTTTTTTTTTTTTTTTACAAAATTAGAATCTATAGTTATACAGTTAAATTAGAAAGATCAGAAAAGTCAGAAAGATGGAAAATCCACTTTCATTTTAGACAGTCACTTGACAGAAGAGCATGGATATACTTTGCAACTACAGAAGAAGGTCAAAGAAATGAAGGAGAGAGGCACACACACATTAAATATAATTGTAGATTGCATTCTCTCTATGATGACTTAGTACAGAGATGTCAAAGAGGCAGGTCTCACTGCAACACTGCTTCATGCAAGCCAAACCAGATTAAAATGTAATTGGGAAATATTTAACAAGATAAATAAGAATACAATAAAACAGATAATATGTGGTTTTCTAAGCCAATATGTGACCCACATAGATCCTCATGTATGGGTTAGTGATCCCCATTTCTATCTGAATGGGCAGCTAGGTAGCGCAGCGGAAAGAGTGCTGAACCTGGAATTAGGAAGACTTATCTTCCTAACTTCAAATCTAACCTTGGATAGTTCCTAGCTGTGTGACCCTGGGCAAGTCTCTTAATGCATTTTGCCTCAGTTTCCTTATCTGTAAAATGAGCTGAAGAAGGAAATGGCAAAACACTCCAGTATCTTTGTCAAGAAAACCCCAAATGGGGTCACAAAGAGACAGACACGATTGAAATGACTGAACAACAGCAATTTCTATTTGAGTTTGACACCACTGACCTAGTAAATGCATAACCCCAAGGAAGTTAATTTTCTTCTCTAATCAACAGAAACTCTTAAGTTTCAGAAATGAGATTTGAACCCAGATCTTCTTGATTCTAAACCCAGCAACCTATCCATTCTTCCATGGCCTTTCTCATTAAATAATTGATAAGGGAAAACTGTATGATATACCTATCAGATTGGTCAAGATGACAAAACAGGAAAATGATAAATGTTGGAGAAGATGTGGGAAAATTGGAACACTAATGCATTGTTGGTGGAGTTGTGAAATGATCCAACCCTTTTGGAGAGTAATTTGGAACTATGCCCAAAGGGCTATAAAATTATGCATACCCTTTGACTCAGCACTAGCTCTTTGAGGTCTGTACCCTAAAGAGATTATACAAATGGGAAAAGGACCCACATGTACAAAAATATTTGTAGCAGCTCTTTTTGTGGTGCAAAGAAATGAGAACTGAGGGGATGCCCATCAATGGGGGAACGGCTGAACAAGTCGTGGTATATGAATGTAATGGAATACGATTGTGCTATAAGAAATTATGAGCAGGCAGACTTCAGAAAAACCTGGAAAGATTTGTATGGTCTGATGCTGAATGAAGTGAGCAGAACCAAGAGAACGTTGTACATAGTAACAGCCATGTTGTGCAATGACTAAGTTTGATAGACTTAGCCCTTCTCAGCAATGCAAGGATGTAAGACGTCTCCAAAAATCTCATGATGGAAAATGCTATCCACATCGAAAGAAAGAACTATGGAGTTTGAATGCAGATAGAAGCATACTATTGGCTATTTTTTCTTCTGTTTTGTTTTGTTTCCTCTTTCTTACGGTTCTTTCTATTGGTTCTAATGTATATGTATAGCCTATATCAGATTGCATGCTGTCTTGGGGAGGGAGGTGGGGAGTTAAGGGGAGAAAAATTTAAAACTCAAAAGCTTATGGGAATGATTGTTGATAAATCAAAATAAATTAATAAATAAAAAAGCAAAGAAAAAAACTATATGACAGATCCTCCTAATGCAGGGGTTCTTAACCTGGGGTCATGAGCTTTTGACAAATATTTTGATAACTGCATTTCAAAACAATGGGTTTCCTTTATAATACCATTTATTTTATTTTATGCCTTTAAAACATGATTCTGAGAAGGGATCCATAGATTTCACCAGATTGCTAACGTGCTCCATAACACAGGAAGGGTTAAGAATGCCTATTCTACTGTGATCATGTGATTTTTAATAGCAGTTCTTTTTTTGTATTTATTTAGCATTTTATTTTTCCCCAGTTACAGGTAAAAACAATTTTGAACATTTGTTTTTAAAACTTTGAGTTTCAAATTCTCTCCCTTCCTCCCCCCCAGGGAGAAGGCAAGCAATTTAATATAGGTTATACATGTGTAGTCATGCAAAACATATCCATAATAGTCACAATCATATGATTTTCCCAATACAAGTATATATTGTGTGTTTATTATGTGTCAGGATTGGTGGTAGGTGCTAAGAATACTAAGACTACAGGAGCACTCCCTGCCCTCAAAGAGTTCACATTCTAGACAGGAATGGGTACATGTACATAGGTGAGTAAATGTGAAATCAATATAAATTAAGCGAAAAGTATTTGAGAGGTGGGGGTGGTCAGGAAATGCCTAAAATCAGAGAGGACACCTGGGTTGAACTCTGAAGGAAACCCGGGATTCCAAGAGAAGGAGCCCATGGTGGGTTAGGGGATAGCCTAAGCCAAGACACAGAGGGAGGAGATTGAGGCCAAAGCAGGAGAATTGGGCTGAAATTTCAAGATAGTGGGCAGGAGTGTGAGATTTCTCACTAGGAAAGTTAAAGGAAAGACAAGTCTGGGGGATGGATTGGGAAGGACTTTAAATGCCAAAGGCATGCATTTGCACATCCCATGAACACAACAAACACTAGAAAATGAAGACCTCTCTTCTTGAATCCTAACCTCACACTTAAGAGAGATGAATGGACCTGGTTAAGAAGGAGACCACTTGATTTTTTTGGCAGTCACTTAATATCAAGGCATCTACTTAAAGATCTGAGAAAAGGACCTTTAAAACTCTTACAAATCCCCAATAATCTCTTCTCTCCTCACTAATTCCCATGTGAAGCAGATGAGGCAGTAAAAGGAAGAAGGGCGGCACAAAAGCAACCACCCAAAGCAATGCTCACTGACCTCCAACAAAAGATAGGGCCCATCGCTATCTCACCCACAGACTCATTTGTTTAAAGCAGATTTTATTTCAACAAAGATTCTACATTCTGAAGCATCAGCACGGATTTTCATTTGGCGGTCCCCTGTCTGTCAGTAAGTTTGAGAAGCCCAAAAGGCAATACTTCTCAATCTCGAAGGAAAAATGAAAACAGAATAATTAATGGGACATAGACCAGTTTTGGGAATTATCTCCTCATTAAATGCTCAAATGGATCCTTGAGCCTATCAGCATGTAGACTGATGCCCAACTAGGAAGGCCCAACCTGTCCAACCCTCATCCATGCCTTCCCATAAGTCTGCCACAAGGGTCCATCCAACATGGTGGAGTCCTTCCTCTCTGTCCCGTAACATTTCAAGGATACACAGGGGCTTTCCATTGCTCTCAACTTCATGACCAGCCTTTTTTTTTTTTTGCTGATAACGTTTCTTTGATGCCATCGTTTACTCTACTTCTCCTTCATATTTTCTTGCTCAGAATGTGCTGCTGTTGGCTCATACCCACCAACTGTCCTTTGGATTATTCTCAACTACAGTTCTTTGGAGGCTTCCATGTTGCTTGACTTACAGTCATATAGCCCTAGAGAAATACTGGTATTAAAAAGATGGGCCTCTGTTTCAGATGGGACGTATGGTTATTAAAACAACTTGGCAATTTCCCAAAGGCAATACAATCTCTTCTCTTCCTACTGTTTTATTATTAGCCCAACTTATTGTTCATTCTCAGTATCTGTCCAAGATGGTATATACTAAGAGAAGAGGTCCTCCATTCAGCTGTGTTTCATAATCTATAAAGTAGATATTTTTCCCATACTTGTGTTTTGCTGGGTGTGTGGTTAGGCCAAACTCGTTCAGGAGACTCAGCAATAGTCCAAGACTTGATCTAAGACATCTCCAAAGGCCTCATGATGGAAAATGCTATCCACATCCAAAGAAAGAACTATGGAATTTGAATGCAGATCGAAGCATACTATTTGCTATTTTTTTCCTTCTGTTGTGTTTTGTTTCCTCTTTCTGGTGAGTCCTCCTATTGGCTCTAATTCTTCCTTACAATATCATTAATGTGAAAATATGTTTAATAGGAATGTATGTATATATATATATATAGCCTATATCAGATTGCATACCATCTTGGGGACGGAGACAGGGAGGAAGGGGAAGAAAAATTTAAAACTCAAAAGCTTATGGAGGTGATGGTTGATAAATCAAAATAAATTAATTTTTTTAAAAAATAGTCCAGGACTTGACGCAGCCAATACAATGTCTGAAACCAGCAGCATCTTCAGGAGCTCACCTGTGACAGGGAATCCTTCTCTGACTTGGGCCCTGTGCGGATTCTCTTCCACAGCAATGGCATCCAACCTTGATGAGCACACGTGTCCCTGTTTTATGCCTTACCTGATATGAGCAATCAGAGAGTTGTGCAAGGAGATTCATTGCAGATGTTACAAGGTATAATTTTAACATTTGCAAGGGAAACACCTTATTGAATGAGAACCTTTAAAGCAGCACTTTGCTCTACTGAATCAAATGCTTTCATATAGTTAATAAACAAGCTAAGTAGGATCCTGTGTTCTCTTCATGTTTCAGTCAATGATGTGATGGTAAAGATGCAGGCTATTGTTGAATATTGCTTGTGAAAGCCTGCTTGTTCCCTTTTAATATAATACCCTCATCAAAGACACCCTCAATACATGTGCATGTTCTTCTCATATAGATGGAAAAATAGGCTTTTGACTCAGTTACTGTCTTTTTTTTTTTTCAATAATAAGGTCTGAGATTTTCTCCCATATTTTCGGTATCTTCTTCTCCTTCAGATACCTTGAGAACTGATCCCTTAATGCTTTCAAAATTGTGTCTCCCCTCCAGCACAGACCCCCTCTGTGTACACTCTTCTCTAGTGCTATAGGTAAATGGCAAATGGAAACCACCTAAAGGAGAAAGAAATCATTGGGTGATGAATTGTGGTTTAAAAACAACAACATCAGAAACACATTTAAAAGTGTCTCAAAATAAAGCTGAGCTTGTGGAGCTAGGTAATGGACCCACCCAAAACACCTGCATCAGGGCCCTGTATACTATGGCAGTAGACCTCAGTTCCAGTCACTTGGATTCTGATGGAAGTTTAGCAACATGGGGCATTAGAAAGAACAATGGATTCAGAATCGGAGGAGGGAGGTTCAGATCCCACTTCTGCTATTTACTACCTATGTGACCTTGGGTAAGACCACTGACCCTTCCAGGCTTCGGCGTCCTCATCTGGAAAATGAAGAGGGGCCAAAGTAGATGGTCTCTATGGTTCCTTTTGGGTCTGAACCTCTAATCCTGTGATAATGTACGTGGGTGGGAGAGCCCTGTTTGGAGCATTGGACTCTGTGTTTGCCTCCAGTCAGGATCTGTGATCTTTCCTTTGGTTAAAAAGAAAGCAGTATATTTCCAATGTAAAGAGTAGTAGGAATTATTTTCCAGTTTGAGGGTCTCTGTATTGACTCCTACACCTCACATTTACAAATGAGGCTGATGCACATCACAAGAACTACTGATAGGCTAAGACTTTGGGGGCCAATCGGCCATTTTGATACCCTAAGGGCTGTTTTAGGACCATTTCCTGTTATTTGACCCAGCATCCCACCCAGAACCAACTCTGGGTAAAAAGGTAAAGCAAATTTAATTTGTTTGCAATAGCTTTCCATTTCTCTATTTCCATTCTTCATCACTTCTCTCCCCCTCTAGCCCCCATAGTGTTCCTGATTGCCCAGGACTCCCATTTATGATCATCCAGCCAGGCCTGCCTTTCCATGTTCTGGGCCTCTTTCCCTCCTATAAAAATATATTCCATCTGGGCTTCCCTAGGTTATCTTATAGACTCATCTAAACTAAGGTATTAATAATGGTGGCTAATGACTTAATGCTTCAAAATCCCATTTGCATTTTTCCAGTGGCCTCGCACGTTCACAAATCTGAAGGAGGGCTGTCTGGCAGTACTCCTGGCAAAAGGCTTTTGGAGGCTGAGGTCCCTCAGAGCCACCTAGTTTATAACCCAAAGATCAGCCTCTGCTCGCATGTGATCTCAGACTTGAGCTCATCAGTGGTATATCTGATCACGCAAAGATCTCCTATGAAACCCAAAGGCCTTTTCTTAGTTGTGACCCTCCTGACCATCTTTGGAAGATCACACCATCTTCTCAGTGACCCCAGCTGCTAGTGCCTTCTCCTGTGAACTATCTACTCATTATCTATCTTTTATGTATGTAGCTGCTTGTATGTTGTTTCCAGTTAGACTGTGAGCTCCCTGAGGGTCGGGACCGGCTTTGCCTTTCTTTCTATCCCCAGCACTTAGTACAGTGACTGGTATATAACAGGTGCCCAATAAATGTTTATTGATTGATTGAAGCTGTCAATAACTTTCCACTGCTCCTGAATACAGTCTCCTTTCTCTGCATCCGTGACACCATTCTTCCAGTGTCCTCCTGTCTGACCATTCCTCAGTCTCCTTAGCTGGATCTCTCTGTGTAGATATCCCCCACCCTCTATCTTCCTCCTTCTACCCTCTTTCCTTAGCTCCAGTTATTAATTCTCTCTTTCTCCTCAAACTATCTTGTATCATATTTATTTGTGTACAATATTATATTGCTCCTAGTGTCTAGAATGTAAGAGGTGCTTCATAAGTGTTTGCTGAATTGAATTAAGCTATCAGATACAAAAGACACTCTCAATTTCAGTATTTCAGATGTTCTCATTACTGACCACTGATGCCACAACTGGAATCCACTTCTGTCCCACACCCATAGCCATTTATGAGCACTATTACAAATAGAAAGAGGAAGGCATATTGCCCTTGACCCTCTGAATATCGCAAAACTTGCAATTTACTGTCAATCAGTCTATGTAAAATAGGCAAACAAGCATATGCCACATAGATAAAAGATAATTTTGGTAGGGAAATTACTAGCAGCTGGGGCTAGGGCATCAGAGGAAAGATCTGATGTAGAAGGTGGTGCCTGAGATGAACTTTGAAGGAAATCAGAGATTCTAATCCAAATCACCTGATGCCAGGTGACCCAAACCCAAATGACAGCTCCCACGCTTTGTTCTGAGAGATTCTGAGGGGCATATTCTCTCCAAGTAGCTCCCCTGCCCCTCATGGAATCCATACTCTGTACCTTTGCATCTATAAGCTAAAGACTGATCTATAACTCTCTGTAGCCTGAATTACACAGGCTTGATCTGTCTGATCTCATGTACAGATCCTGCAGAACACTTCCTTCAAGGGTGTGCCGGGCAATGTTTAACAAACTTCTCTCTGGGAAAAAAAAAAGTGTAGCAGGACCCACTTTGAAGTTTCACCTGCATTATTAACATTTTCTTAAGTCTAGACAATCGACAAAACAATCACCAAGCCCTGATTTGTAGTGTTGATTTCTAAGGTATGAATTCTCACAGCAATAATTTAGCAATGGGGAGCCCATCTGAGCTCTAGCACACCTGTGAGTTACTTCCTATGTTCTCCAAACCCTAACAAGAATTACTATGAGTTGTGAAGAACAGAAGTTTTCCAAACTGTGGAATTGAGGTAGATAGGACAGGCTCCCATTTTGTTTGTGAATTTGAGATCTCTGCCCATCGACTCATGGTACTGGTGAAGTATGCTTTTAATGATCCCACAAGTTCAAGTATCTCAGTCTTGTGTGACAAAGAGCTGGTGGGGGATCAAGTGATCTTTGGAGCAGAGATTCTGAGTTGCAAGGTACCTCATTGGCCATCTCAACCAACTGGCCAATTTTATAGATGAGGACACTAAGATCCAGAAAAGGACTTGCCAGAGTCACACAGGAAATATTAGCAGAGCCAGGATTAAAACCCAGCTCATTTGACTCAAAATCTGGGGCTCTTTCCTTTTTACCATGGAGATCTGCTGTTGGCATAAATTGGGGCCCCCCAAAATGACAGGAGCCCAACACACATCTCTAACATACTGTCTTACTTGCTTTCAGAGAGAAGCCAAATTTCTTTATGTAAGAATCCCAGTAAGTAGGCATCAATTAAAAGCTTCAATATGCCCCAGGGTAGCATGGGTCTACTCAGGTTCCAGGGTGGAGGCCATTTTCTATCATTTACCAGAGGCTTTAGCAGGGGTGGGAAACCTTCAGGCCTTGAGGACACATGTGGCCCTCTAGGTCCTCAGGTGCAGCCCTTTGACTGAATCCAAACTTCACAGGACAAATCCTCTTCATAAAAGGATTTGTTCTGTAAAACTTGGACTCAGTCAAAAGGCCATACCCCAGGAACTAGAAGGCCACATGTGACCTCGAGGCTGAAGGTTCCCCACCCCTCTAAAGTTTAGAAGGACGGACTGTTAATGAGATCTTAGTTGTCCACCTTCAACAGCTTCCTAGCTTTCTAATCACAATGGGTCGAGTATTACATATTAGTAACAAGAAGGAAACCAGTGCCTGAACTCCTCTGGAAATCTCTGTAGCATACAACTACAGAAACTCAAGAAGGTGGATAAAACACCCCAAGGAGTTCAAAGGGAATAACATCACTGGATTGCCCCACAGAGTCCCATACACAACCATTAGGGCTGCTTTTCCTAGAGGCATTGCAGTCTGATTAATTCATCCTCGTAACCTGCTTTTCATTCAGCAATGGAAAACTCCCTGCTCATTCACATCTCCACTGGAGGACTAATATCTCTGCAGGATTTTTCTAAATATCTTTAACCTGTCACCTGACCCCTGCCCCACCTCTATGCTGAGGTCCAACCCTGTCCATTACCACTAGGCTGGAGTTTATCTTTCCATGTATGCTTGAGTTTACCACCTCCATGGCAAATGTCTGACCTGTAATAATTAGCAGCCTGGCAAAGAGAGTGGTTACAAGACGTTTTCGCCACTTCCTGAATCTAGAGATCGTAATGTCACCCCTTTGACCCAATGGCTGGTATGCCTTTGCCGGGTTTCTGATGAGCCGTGGTAAGAAGTCTCCATTTGCCACTTTCCTGCAAATTCGAACAGATGTTTCCCATCTTATGACTCAATGATGCATGATGTAAACCTCGGGCAGTAAAACGGAGGGCACAAATGTTTTTAATCAAATGCAAAGTCCACGACTAGACTTCTGCGGCAGATTGAACCTTGGCTCAGAGGAGTTTCATCTCCACCTTGCTGGAGAATGAATAGCCTGTTTTCTTTGAGAAATGTTTTGCCTCCATGGCTGGCTGAACCATCTGGAGGCTACAAATGTGAACATCAGCTAGTGAAAGTTATATGGTAGATCTTCTTGCTTATTAAATTCTGAGCCCGCTCTTTGCTTCGGATCAGAGGATTGTAACTTTTATAGCTAGAAGGAAGCTTGCAGGTCATTGAATCCAACCCCTTCTTCACATTAGGCCCAGAGTGGGGCAGTCACTTGCCCAAGGTCAGTTAGTTAGTGGCAGAACGGGCCATAGAACCCAAGTCCATGAACATGAAAAACATTCATCCTTCCACTGGACCCTGCTGCCGCCTCCCATTTTTACCCTAAAGCACAAAACAACTTTGGCTCTTTTGAATCGGAGCTAATGTGCCCTGAGATCATCCCACAGTTCAAATAGATGCTGGATTTGCCATCGGGAGCTAATTTCAAATAGCAGCCATTCTATTCACCACCTATGTGAACTTGACAAGTCACTCCTCCTCTCTGGGCCTCAGTTTCCTCATTTGTCAGTCAGTCCACAAGCAGGTAGTAAGTGCCTACTATGTGCCAGGTACTGTGCCCGGGGATTCAAAGAAAGGTAAAAACCATAGTCCCCACCCTCAAGGAACTCACAGTCTAATGGGAAAGACAACATGCGAAACTGTGCAAATAAGATATAGACAGGGTAAAGTGGAGATGATCCAAAGAGGGAAGGCACTGAGGCCATAGGGAAGGTGGGAACCAGGAAAAGATCCCCATCTGTAAAACGAAAAATTTGGCCTGAGGTCATTTATGATCCTATGAAATATTTATTGAGTGGCTAGTTTGTACCTTCAAGTTACTCTATTTTTTCCCTTGGGAAATTTTCAGAATGAGCAACTGAAGGGCAGAAGATTTGTCTTGTCTAACCTGGGCCCTGTGTAGGGAAGTCCAAAGTCCTCCAGGGCACTGGCTTGAGTGGTCTTGAGGTGTAGTCACCTGGGTTAGGGGCTTGGTTAGAAGGAGAGCAGTCAGAGGAATTGAAAAATGGCGAGAGACAAAAGGGTCATTTCTGTAACTTACTCAATCAAGACATCTAAAGATAGAGTAAGAATCAGAGTCCAAGGGGCAGCTAGGTGGAACAATAGATAGAGCACTGGCCCTGGAGTCAGGAGGACCTGAGTTCAAATCCCACCTCAGACACTTGGCACTAGCTATGTGACTCTGGGCAAGTCACTTAACCCCATTGCCTAGCAAAAAAAGAGAATCAGAGCCCAAGACCAAAGTAGGAGTCAGGGAAAGTAGTAATGAGGCAGGTCAGAGGAATGGTGAGGCCCGTGCGAAGAGCTTATAGCAACTTGCCTTGTGACTGGAGAGGATGGGGGAAAATGAGGAAGTTGATCCATCTGACCCATCTGATCTGATCTCCCTGATGGGAGCAAGGGAATGGGCCATGATCTCTCCAGCTCTGAAGGCTGCTACGTTGGGATAAGAGGGAGAGAATCAGGATGTTGTGAAACCCATAACCACAATGCTCATTATCTCACAGTCCTTATCTTTTTTTTTCCCCAAGACCCATTAAGTTTCCCATGTTGCTTAATGTACTGAGTTTCCACAATTTGGCATTCCTTTCTCAGAAAATGCTGAGGAAAACAGCTCCATTGTTTGCTGAGAAACTAACCTGAAAAGGCAGTGATTTTGTATCACTCAGTCCTTAACACCTTATTAACAGATGCCTTCCTCCTCTTCCAAGTCCTCATATGTGGTAACCTCTTTAGAGAGGACCTCTGCCCAAATACCTAGGCTGTCAGAATCAAAGAGGCAGCTAGAATGAACCTCCCTGCCCTGGGGGGAGGCTCTATTGGATGCTTCCAGTAAAGAGAGCTGCTGATCACCCTTTCGCTCATGGCTTAAAATATGTTCTACACTTGCTAATGTTTGATTACAAGCAACAGCCTAATTAATGTATGGCTCCCTATTGCCTCCAGGATAAACTAGAAAATCTCTAAATTGACATTGAAAGTCTTTCATGATATGGCTTCCATCTACCTTCCCAGTTTTGCCCAATCTTGTTTCATATTACTGCCTTGAATTCACTCTCTATTCCAGTCAAATTGACCTGCTGACTATTCCTGGCATCTGACATTCTACCTCATTACCTTTGCATGAATGGTTCCCCATGTCTAACATCCTGAAGGGAAAGGGAGGGGAGGGAAGGAGCATTTATATAACACCTACTATGTTCTGGCTACGAGGTGCTTTTACAAATATCGTCTCATTTGAGCCTGACAACAGCCCTGAGAGGTAGTTGCGATTAGAAGCCTCATTTTACAGTTGAGGAAACTGAGGCAAACAGAGGTTGAGTGACTCACCTAGAGTTGCACAGCTAGTAAGTGTCTGAGGCTAGATTTGAACTCCAGACTTCCTGACTCCAGGCCTACTGCTCTAGCCACTGAGCCATCCAGCCCCAGGTGAGCCAATGTCTTACAAGTGGGAACAATTTATTGTAAACTTCTAACTGCACTAAGCAATATGCTTCCCCCTTGTGGCAATGCACAAAGTGACCACATTGAATGCCTGTCTAAGTGGCTGATGTACAACTCAGTATAATTGGTTTGCAAAGGTTTTTGCAAATTTTGTCCAGGAGGTCAGGGAATGCTGTTATGCCTTGAGGTCTGTTATCTAACCCACTTTTTAGGGTGCTGCTCTCTTCCCTGCTGTATGCTTTACCCTTCCAACTGGCAAGACAATGAAAGGCACTCCATTAAAAAAGATTTTCTTTACCGCTATTTTTATCCCTCATCTGGCATCAATGTTCCCCAAATCAAATGATCAGATTTCACCATAAATCAGATACAGAGATACAGATGAGTGAAACCCACTCCCTACCTTTTCTTTCTAATGATGCAACTGAGGCAAATACAGCTGTTTTCTTCCCCATGATGAAAGTGGAATAAATGAATATGTGCAATCGTCACAAATTGCAAAGATTACAGGTTTACCAAGACTTGAATGATTGGTGAGTTACTGTACAGAGCACATCTCTAGTTATGATGGATGGTGTTGCATAAAACAATGCTTGGTGGGAAGTTTAAGGTGGAGCAGGAGGCAACACATTAACTATTTCCATGTCTTTTCCAGACACTGGTGGTGTTCTTCACTCTGGGGGGCCATGTCTTGAAAAGCAGAAACTAGAGGCTGCAATGGGAAATGGTGCCCACAAAAGAGAGTAAAGGAACATCCCTTCACTGGGTTCCCTGGCTATTTTAAAGAAAGGTAGAAAACAGAAGGCACCCTCATCAAGGGTTGAGAAGTCTCACATAGAGTTACAATCAGCCAATAAATGAGAGTAGTAAAATAGTTCAATTTGATGTAGTTTGGGATATTTCCAAGACGACAGCATTTTGTGCTGAAAACATCAGTACATTTAACGAGCTATGGATTAGACCATAGTGTTCGCTGGTTTTAAATTAAACAGATAAGAAGCCTCGAGTCAAAGTCAAATATTAATGAGAATTCAGGAAAGGGATGAGTGAGTTATGATATTAAAGCTTTTCCTCTTGTCTTTTTTGGTAAGTTTGTCTTCTCATAGATTTCTAACGTACCACTAATTCATTATAATCTTTGCTGCCGTCCTCTGGCATTTTTTATTTTGTTTTGGTATCAGGTTCAATGCTGCACTTGACTCGTAAGATACATAATTCCCTGCTTGAATCAACAGTTGTGGTCAGCAGACTTCCCACCTATGGTGATGTTCTCCTCAAAGCCTTCAAAACTGCGCAGTATCTGCTTGTTATCTGACCAGGAAACTTCCAAACCAAACCCAAGAGATGGCATTTGTGACCTGGTTGGTAGTGCTCTTCCTTCTAAATCCGTCTCCACCGACTGCATGACTTTTTCTGTGCAGAAACCCAAAGCTGGACACCTCAGATGCAGGCCAGGGTATCCTCTAGATCATCACAGCTTATTCCAGATGTGTAAACATTGAGGGATAAGGAAGAGGTAGACCTCTGAATATTGGAATGTGAATCTCACCTCCCCTTTGGATGCTGCTCATTTAAACAATTCATTCATGTAGCAAATAGTCCTTTTTTTAGAGCATTAATATATGTACAACATTATTTAAAAGCTGTCAAGGAAGAAATGTAAACACTCAAAAATATAAACTACTAGGGGAAGGACTCCTTGTTCAACAAGAACTTCTGGGGAAAATGGAAAGCAGTTTAACTAGAGTTAGACTAGTATTTGATACATTGTATCAAGATAATCCCCACATGGATAGGCAACCTAAATATAAAAGTTCACATTATTAAAAAAAAAAAGATTACAGAAGAGTAGAAGTACCTTTAAGTCTATGATTCTGGGGAGAATTAATAACCAAACAAAGGATAAAGGAGATCTCACAAGACAAAATGGATAATTTTGAGTATTTAAAATTAAAAACTTTTTGCACAAACAAAATCAATGCAGCTAACATGGAAGTAGCTTTTAAAAGTAGAAATGCAAATTGTCAGTAGCCACAAGGAAAAAATACTCTACGCTGCTAAATTAAAACAACTATGAGATTTCACCTGACATACATCAGATTAACAAAGATGATAAAAGATAGGCATAACCAATGACAGAGGGACTGTAGGAAGACAGGCACTATAACATGTTGTTGATAGAGCTGTGATTTAATTCTAGCTTTCCAGAAAACAATTTGGAATTATGCTAGAAAAAGTTACTAAATTAGAATTCTTTTGATCTAGAGATCCAAGTACTAGTTCCATGCTTCAAGGAGACCAATGACAGAAAGAGAGGTCTCATATGTACCCAAAATATTTATAATAGCAAAAAGATGAAATTATATGCCCATAGAGTAGTGAATGGTTGAACAAATGAATACTTAAAAAGGCAAAGAATCTATGATTTCATCATCCTGAGGAAGTGCCTCTATAATTCTCTCTAATTTAGTAGATAAATTCTAAGGAGTTACATGAGGCACATAGAGGTTAAGTGACTTGCCCATGGTCACACAAGATAAGTTTCAACCCAGGTCTTTCTGGGTCCAAGCCCAGAACTCTATGTACTGGCCCTGAGATTCTTAACCTGGGGTTTGTAAACATGGTTTTTTAAAAAAATTGATACCTGCATTTCAATATCATTGATTTCTTTTGTAATCCTATGAATTTTATTTTGTACATTTAAAAGCATTCTAAGAAGAGCTTTACCAGACTGCCCAAGGGGTCCATGATACACAAAAAATAAAGAACCCTTACTGCCTCTGTATCCAAATAGAATGCTTCCATAAAACATTTGTTAAAGGTACTAGGCTACACAGATTTAAAGTCACTGTACCAGAGTGGGAGGGTTTCTGAGCAAGGTTTTCAGTGACTAGGAATGTAAGAGGCAGAGTTGCCAAGGAGGCCAGCTCCAGAAATAGCAGCTGCAGCCACAATACCTGCTCAATATGAAGAAGCTACTCATCTCTCTGCTTCAGTCTTTTCAACCACACCCAGAGAGCCTCCTCACGGTCAGCAGCCTCACCTGCTGGGGTCTGGCACCATTGAAGATGTACCTTCCAGAGCTTTGGTTCAGAGCCTTAATCGTCAGAGCTCAAAAGCCATGCCCCGCTTTCTTGCATACCTGGAAACTCAGGGTGGAGACCAGTTTTTGGCCAGACTCCAGTGAATAATGCACACCTGCACATTCTTTTCTTCCTATTGGCAAGAGCACATTTCACTGACTTCCAAGCTTCCAGTTTCTCCTGTCTCTGAGCCATCCTCCCCACCAATGCCAACTTACTCTTCCTAAAGCATAGGTCTGACCACATTACTTGCCCACTCTAGGAGCTTCTTTGGCACCTGATTTCATCCAGATTCAAATATAAACTCCTCGGTTTGGCCTTTAAAGCCCTTCACAGACTGACTCCAACCTACCTTTCCAGACTAATTTCCCACTCTGTGTTCTAGCTTAACTGGTCTAGCTTAATTGCCGTTCCCCATAAATGATCCTTTCTCTCTCCACGCTGTGCCTTTTGTACAGGTGGTCCCCTCTCAGCGCTACCTAGTAGAATTGTAGGCTCCTCTCAAGGCTCAGCTCAAACCTCACCTCCTACACAGGCTTTTCCTGTTCAAGCTCACCTTTGACATGTCCTGGGGAGTGACAACATCTCAGTGCCCCATACTGTACCTTGCAAAGAAGGTGCTGACTTGCACTGGTAGAAAGAATTTCTTCACTGGGAGTTCCCTTCACCAAAGAAATCATAGGTTCAGTTGCTAGCCCTTATTCCTAGCCCTAGCTCAGTGCCTTGCATGTTGTAGGTGATTAATAAATGCTTGTTGAATTGGTAGGGTTTTTTTAAAAAAAATGTGTGTTGAATTCAATTTAACTGAATTCATTCTCTATCCATTAAGAAGCCTTTTAGAGCACTTAAGACATGCCAGGCACTACACTAGAACTTGGATACAAAAGTCAGAAAGAGAAAGTCCCTGCCCTCAAGGAGAGTACATTCTGCTAGTTATTACTCAACTGCTGTGGTTCCTTTTAGGACCAAATTGGATCCAGAAGAGGAAGTACAGGGAACCCTAATCAATCGTTCAATCAATCAACAAGCATCTATTAAGCACTTACAGTGAGTGGGACTCTGGGCTAAGTCGTGAGGATACAAAGATGGAAGAGAAACAAGCCCAAGGGGCCCACATCTGAATGCAGGCAACAGTGGGAACATCCAAGGTCTTGACATAATCTAGAGGAAATCAACAAAAGGTAGTTTTTCTGGGATGGGGCAGCCAGAGGGTTCAGGAAAGGCCTCATATTGTGAAAGAAACCAAGGATTCCAAGAGGCAGGAGCCCCATGTTGAGTCTATCTCTAACACCCAGCATAGAGAAAGCAAAGTTGCCTTGATTGGCATTTGACCCTTTGGCCTCTTTCAGAACAATTGAATCCCACCAGGGCCTACCTGGGATATAGGATGGGAAGGTAGGAGGGGGAAACAGAAGGGATAGGGTGGCGGAAAGGATGAAATGGTACCAATGGGGGCTCGTGGGCAGTATTTAAGGTTATATAAATTTCTACAAGGAGCAACAAAGCTGAGCTGGCCTGGAAGCACTTGACAACCCATCCCCTCGTGTCAAATAAAACTACACCGAGTGATTACAATAGAAAACATTCAAGTTACTATGCCTTCCTGGGGCCATGACTCCATATGGAGGGAAGAAGAGTGCTGCAGCCAAAAGGTAGTCAAAGAGATCAGCCAATAAGTTAGTGCTTTGAAAACAGACTAAACTTGGGAGCTGGAAGATGGCTAACTATTCCCTAGCTTGCAGTGAGAAGTCTAATCTACAAGCTTGAGCCCCAAGCACGGCCACACATTTATCATTCGACGTGCTGCGCCAGGGCTCAGGAAGCAGCAAATTATGTCTCCATAACAAGGAGCTGAAGCAAGACTTGAGGCATTAGGCACCTACCTAATGTGCCAGGGAGATGTCAGAGTAAGGGCATACAAAGAAACCAGGAAGGTAAACAGACATGCAAAGAGCCAGGGCAGGGGCCAGGTGGAGAGACTGAGAAGTGGGAAGATGCGCCCAGAGGACAGAGCCAGGCAGGAGGCCTGAAGTCCAGTCTAACAGGGACCAAGAGGTCTGTTAGAACTGAAGGAGTAGGGCCAAGCAAACAAAATGGAAGCCAAAGCACAAATAACAGGGAAAGGCCTATGTAACTAATGGTGAGAATAGCTTCAGTCAGGGCGCTTTTATAGACCTTATTCTGTCACTAGCTAATCCCGGGGATGGAGAGGCATGGTGGTGAGAGTATATGGAAGAACCCAGCTGGAATGGAAGGCGAAAGGGACAGGTGAGCTGCTGACAGACACACTCTGCCATTAGCCGATAACCTCAGAGTGCTACGACTTCTTTTTTACAGAATTGGAAGGGGTCTCAGAGACCATCCAGTCCAACTCCCTCATTTTACAGAGTGGCCTTCAAGATTTTCCCACCCAGTTTCTTGGATTCCAATATTCTTTTCATTGCTCTACACTGCCGCCACCCAGCAGTTGGAGAGCAAGGTGACTCCAGAACCGTGGGCCCACTAATAAATATATCCAACAGGAGCAGGCGTGTAAGAGCAGGGGAGGTGAGGCATACTGGGAGACTTTCATGTTCACTTAGATAACTCCTGGAATCTCCAAGAGGCATCATTCAGGTAGCCCTGGGGTAGAGGAAGATGATAATGAGGCCTGCCACCATACCATCAAACAGCCTCATTAAGGTCCTTTGTAGGAAAAACAAAACAAAATGAAAACTTGAGAAATGAAACACACGTAAGGCAGTGCTAACTTAGGTCACATCACTAATGAGATTATGGCTATTTCACTATAAACTGCTATGTTTTGCTTTAACATAATCGCACTTCCCCCAAATTCCCCAAACAGACCCTCCTCCCCCAAAGGGAATGCAATATTCCCTTAAAACAGTTGAACAAAACCAAATTGGGATAGATCCTCAAATGCTGCTGGACTTACCATATACCCATGGCTGTTAATAGACAGAAAGCTTTAACAGAAATCTTTGGTCCGCAATGTCCATCATTTGTTACGGCCATTCAATTCACTGTAATTCAGTTCAGGTCCGCAAAAATTTACTGGATGCCCACTTTGTGCCCGACACTCTGCTAGGGCCTGGAGATGCAGACAAAAGGAAGCCACCACATTCTGCTGGAGACTATGTGTGTGCGGATCATTAAAATCTCAAGTAAGTACGAGGTAAATGAAAGGTCATTGGGGGCAGGAGTGCTAAGGGGAAGGGGACTGCTGGAGACACGGATTGGTTTTCTTTAACTCTGCATTAGTCCATGCAAGTCTCCCTGTGTGTCTCAGGGTTCTTCATAGTTGTTGGTCCTTACAGTGCAGTAATATGACAGTATAGTTATTATTTCACAGTTACTTCGGCCATCTTCCTGTCCTTGGCCACATATTTTGTTTCTGGCTTTGTGTTATCCCAAATAATGTGGCTCAGTACATAGAGATCTCTTCTTGCTGGCCTTAACCTCCAGCAGTGAGATCTCTGGATGCCTAGCCTCTTAGTAAGGTTTCTGAGATCAAAAGGAATAGGAGATAGTTTTAAATATCAGAAATGTGTATTAGGGACCCCAAAAGAAATGGGTACAAACAGGATCCTAGTGAAACAAGGATTATGCTGCCTATATGGCACTGGAAGGATGCTACTCATGTAGCATGGTCTGATGGCTGCTCTCCTTGTCCAGGGCAAAGGTCTCTCCTGAACTTTGCCGAGCTGATGGAACCTAGACTCGAGGTCTTCTGTCTCTGGAGATGTAGTCAGCCACAAAGCAGCTGAGTTCCAAGGCCAGTGATCCCCTAGATCCTTTTAAACCTAGCCATTTGCCCTTTGGATGACACAGCTTAACCTGCCCCGCCCCTGTCAAGTATCCTCATTGGTCAGTCGACTGAACTCCCAGCATGAGACCTTGGCCAATTAAAGATGGTGTGTCGTTGGAGCAGGTGGTGGTGGGAATGCACAGAAGGGTAAATACCTGGGTGTAATTTCCCCATTGTCATTTGAATATTTGAATGCTACAAGTGTAGGAGCAAAAAAAAAAAAAGGTGAGTTGCTTTAAGAGGGGCAGGATCTCCAGGGCTCCAGAGGTCCCACTGTCCTCTGTCCTGCTCAGACATCATCTGGAGGACTGTGTTCTAGTCTAGGCATGATGGTGTAAGGACAATGATAAGTTGGAGAACATCCTGAAGTGGGTGCCAGGATGGGGAAAGGAAGGGCCTGGAGTCTGTCACGTGAGCATCAGTTGAAGGAACTGAGAACGATGAGAGTGGAGAAGAAAAGACTAGGGTGGAGAGGAGGGCCAAGGAGAAATGGGACATGATACCTATCTTCCAGTATTTGAAGTACTATTGTCTTCTGCTTGACCTCAGAGGGCAGAACCAGGAAACGGATGGAAGCGGGAAACGGGACAATTCCGACTTGATGTCAAAAAAGCCTTCTTTAAAAAATGAGAGCTACCTCTTTGTGGTTTGGGATGTCTGGACAATGGATGGATGATCCCCCTTTGGAAGTCTTCAGGCAGAGGCCAGATGGCCACTTGGGTAAGTTATGGCATTATGGGGATTCCTTTCTGGTAGAGCTGGGACTAAATGCCCTCTGATGCCCCTGCCAACTCTTCAGTTCTTTGAGGCTGTGAAAAACACTATTTCATTCCAAAGCCCCATTCTTCCCTGACCTCTTGGACTATTTTATTCAATCCAATGGTTTGCATAGACAGAAATATCCCTAAGCATGTCGTTTTCTGATCCCCACTAAGAAAACACATCTCCAAAGCCAACCTCTGTCCCATGTGCAACAAGCTTCACTCGTTTCTCCAAATGAGCTTATAGAGGAGCCATCTGCTGCCTCTGTGTTTAACCAAGACTTCAATCACAATTTTGTACAACCTGGCCGAGTTCAAACAAGAAGGATGAGGTCTTTTGCATTGCGTGTAATTGTGAATGCACATTTTTGCAATCTTGGTGCCCCAGAGGGCTCATAGTACATTTCATTTCTTAAATCCTTGGGAAGAAAAAGAAAGACAAAGATGCATTGTGGGGTGAGACTGGAGGGATCTTGTGCCTCTGGTACTACATATCCTTCAAGCTTCAGAGAAGCAAGAGCTGCAGGGAATAACGTAGGGCAGTCCAAGTCAGCCTGCACAGACTCCATGAGGGAGCCCAATGCGGGGAAAACCGAGGAAGGAACACACACACACACACACACACACACACGCCTTGACCTTCAGTTTAGCCAGTTGCCATTCCAGAGAAAATCCACAAACCACCCAAAGTTTAATCCTTTACAATGTAGTCATTTAAGAACTGTTTAAGCAGAAATATCCCTGGGTAAAATAAGTAAGGAAGGCCTCTGTCCAGAAACCACTAAGAATGGGGTTCACCACACTTCCACCAACAATCTGAATGTCAAATTTACCTTGGCAAAATTAATCCAACGGCTCTCATTCTTTTTCTCATTCTCTCTTTTTCTGCCTTCTCTTTCATTCTCTTTCTCCCTTCTCTTTTCTATTCTTCATTGTCTTCATTGTCTTCTTCCTCCCTCTCTCCCTCTCCCTCTCTCTCCTTCTCTCTCACCCTCTCTCCATCTCTCTCTCCCTCCCTCTCTCTCTTTCTCTGTCTCTGTCTCTCTCTCCCTCCCTCTCTCCATCTCTCTCTCTCCCCCCTCCCTCCCTCTCTCCATCTCTCTCCCTCTCTCTCTCTCTCCCTCCCTCTCTCCAT